>NW_024080868.1:1211084-1376964 GCF_003009895.1 Hyaena hyaena
CAGGTCCTTTATCCATTTTGAGTTTATTTTGTGTATGGTGTGAGAAAATGATCTAGTTTCATTCTTGTGCATGTTGCTGTCCAGTTCTCCCAGCACCATCTGTTAAAGAGGCTGTCTTTTTTCCATCAGATACTCTTTCCCACTTTGTCAAAGATTAGTTGGTCATCCATTTGTGGGTCCAATTCTGAGTTCCCTATTCTACTCCATTGGTCTATGTATCTGGTTTTGTGCCAATACCATACTGTCTAGATGATTACAGCTTTGTAGTAGAGGCTAAAGTCTGAGATTGTGATGCCTCCCATTTTGGTTTTCTTCTTCAATATTACTTTGGCTATTCGGGGTCTTTTGTGGTTCCATACAGATTTTAGGATAGTTTTTTCTACCTTTGAGAAGAATGCTGCTGCAGTTTTGGTTGGGATTGCATTGAATGTGTAGATTGCTTTGGGTAGTAATGACATTTTATCAATACTTATTCTTCTGATCCATGAGCATGGAATGTTTTTCCATTTCTTTGTGTCTTCTTCAATTTCTTTCATAAGTTTTCTATAGTTTTCATCACACATATCTCCTATATCTTTGGTTAGGTTTATTCCTAGGTATTTTTTTTTGTTTTTTTGTGAAATTGTGAATGGGATCCGTTTCTTGATTTCTCTTTCTGTTGATTCATTGTTGGCGTATAAAAATGCAACCGATTTCTGTACATTGATTTTGTACCCTGCAACTTTGCTGAATTCATGGATCAGTTCTAGTAGGCTTTTGTTGGAGTCTGTCGGGTTTTCTATGTAGAGTATCAGGTTGTCTGCAAACAGTGAAAGTTTGACTTCTTTGCCATTTTGATTCCTTTTATTTCCTTTTGTTCTCTGATTGCTGATGGTAGGACATCCAGCACTATGGTAAACAACAGTGGTGACAGTGGACATCCCTGTCGTGTTCCTGATCTCAGGGGGAGATTTTTCTCCATTGAGGATTATGTTAGCTGAGGGCTTCTCATAGATGGCTTTTATGATGTTTAGGTAAGTTCCTTCTATCCCAACTTTTTTGAGGGTCTTTATTAAGAAGAGTTGCTGTATTTTGTTAAATGCTTTTTCTGCATCTATCGACAGCATCATATGGTTTTTATCTTTTGTTTTATTACTGTGATGTATCACATTGATTCATTTGTGAATATTGAACCAGCCCTGTAACCCAGGAATTGAATCGCACTTGATCATGGTGGATAATTCTTTTTATGTAGTGTTGGATTCGATTTGCAAGTATCTTGTTGAGGATTTTTGCATCCGTATTCATCAGGGATATTGGCCTGTAGTTCCCTTTTTTTGCTGGGTCTCTGTCTGGCTTGAGAATCAAAGTGATGCTGGCTTCGTGAAATGAGTCCAGAAGTTTTCCTTCGACTTCTACTTTTTAGCTTGAGAAGAATGGATATTAATTCTGTTTTAAATGTCTGGTAGAATTCCCCCAGGGAAGGCATCTGGCCCAGGGCTCTTATTTGTTGGGAGGTTTTTGATAACTGATTCAATTTCTTCACTAGTTATGGGTCTGTTCAGATTTTCTATCTCTTTCCGTGTGAATTTTGTTAGTGAGTGTGTGTTTAGGAATTTGTCCATTTCTTCTAAGTTGTCCAATTTGTTGGCATATAATTTTTCATAGTATTCCCTGATAATTGCTTGTATTTTTGAGGGGTTGGTTGTAATAAGTCCATTTTCATTCATGATTTTGTCTGTTTGGGTGCTCTCTCTTTTCTTTTTGAGAAGCCTGGCTAGAGGTTTGTCAATTTTGTTTATTTTTATCAGAAAACCAACTCTGTTCAACTGTTTCTTTGGTTTCTATGTTGTTTATTTCTGCTCTGATTTTTACTATTTCTCTTTTCCTACTGGGTCTGGGGTGCTCTTGTTGCTCTCCCTCTAGTTCCTTTAGGTGCACTGTTAGATTTTTTTACTTGTGCTTTTCTGATTTCTTGAAATAGGCCTGGAGTGCAATGTACTTTCCTCTTAGGACTGCCTTTGCCACATCCCATAGAGTTTGGATTGTTGTATTTTCATTTTCATTTGTTTCCATATATTTTTAAATTTCTTCTCTAATTGCCTGATTGGCCCATTTGTTCTTTAGTAGGATGTTCTTTAACCTCCAGTTTTTTGGAGGGTTTCCAGACTTTTTCCTGTGATTGATTTCAAGTTTCATAGCATTGTGATCTGAAAGTGTGCATGGTATGATCTCTATTCTTTTACATTTATTGAGGGCTGCTTTATGTCCCAGTATGTGATCTATCTTGGAGAATGTGCCATGCACACTTGAGAAGAAAGTGAATTCCCTGGCCTCAGGATGTAGAGTTCTAAATATATCTGTCAAATTCATCTGGTCCAATGTGTTATTCAACTCCATTGTTTCTTTTGTGATTTTCTGTCTAGCTGATCTATCCATTGCTGTAAGTGGAGTATTAAAGTCCCCTGCTATTAGCCCATTCTTATCCATAAGATTGTTTCCTTTTGTGATTAATTATTTTATGTATTTAGGTGCTCCTGCATTTGATGTGTAAACATTTATAATTGTTAGCTCTTCCTGATGGATAGACCCTGTAATTACTATATAATGCCCTTCTTCATCCCTTGTTACTGTCTTTACTTTAAAGTCCAGTTCGTCTGATATAAGCGTAGTTACTCTAGCTTTCTTTTCAATTCCAGTAGCATGATATATATTTCTCTATTCCCTTATTTTTGATCTGAAGGTGTCCTCAGGTCTAAAATGAGTTTCTTGTAGACAGCAAATAGATGGATTTTGTTTTTATCCATTCTGCTACCCTATGTCTTTTGATTGGAGCATTTAGTCCATTTACATTCAGTGTTATTATTGAAAAATATGGGTTTAGAGTCATTATGTTCTTTGTAGGATCCATGCTTGCGGTGGTGTCTCTGGTACCAAGTTGCATCCCTTGCAACATTTCCCTCATAAGGTCCACCTCAGGATTTCTTGTAGGGCTGGTTTAGTGGTGATAAATTGTTTCAATTTTTGTTTATTTGGAAAGACTTTTATCTCTCCTTCTATTCTGAATGACAGGCTTGCTGAATAGAGGATTCTTGACTGCATTTTTTTTTTTTTCTGTTCATCACATTGAAAATTTCCTGCCATTTCTTTCTGGCCTGCCAAGTTTCAGTAGATAGGTCTATAACCACTCTGATAGGTTTCCCTTTGTATGTTAGGGCCCTTTTATCCCTAGGTGCTTTCAGAATTTTCTCTTTGTCCTTATATTTTGCCAGTTTCACTATGATATGTCATGCAGAATATCGATTCAAGTTACATCTGAGGAGAGTTCTCTGTGCCTCTTGGATTTCCATGTCTGTTTCCTTCCCCAGATTGGGAAAGTTCTCAGCTATAATTTGTTCAAGGACTCCTTCAGCACCTTTCCCTCTCTCTTCCTCTTCTGGAATTCCTATGACACGGATATTGTTCAGTTTGACTGTATCAGTCAGCTGTTGAAACTCCTTTTGTGTTCCTGGATTCGTTTATCTCTCTTTTTCTCGACTTCCTCTTTTTCTATAATTGTGTCTTCTAATTCACCTATTCTCCTCTCTGCCTCTTCAATCCATGCATTGGTCACCTCCATTTTATTATGCATCTCATTTAGAGCACTTTTTAATTCATCACAGCTATTTTTAAGCTCCATAGTCTTTGTACCAATAGTTTCTCTGATGTCTTCCATGCCTTTTTCAAGCCCAGTGATTAATTTTATGACTATTCTTCTAAATTCTTGTTCAGTTATGTTGCTTATATCTGTTTTGAGCAGTTTTTTAGCTGCCATTTTTTTCCTAGAATTTCTTTAGAGGCGAGTTCTTCCATTTCGTCATTTTGGTTAGCTTTCTGTCTCTTGTTAATTTTAAAAGATTGTTATGCACTCTGCACCTGTGAGTACTGCTGTATTAAAGGCTCTTTGACTGTTCAGGGCCTGTCTGTTCAGGAAATGTTCTTTGAATAGTGTCTCTTGGTCTCTCTTGTTGAGACTTTGGTTATTTTATTTCTCTATTCATATTAGTATTTGGGAATCTCACCATGTGTACTTTGGCTTGTTTCTTGAGGTAGCCCTGGAAAAGAAAACAAACAGACAAACATACAGGGAACAAAGGCACACAAACACACAGACAAATCCAACAAACATGCAAACTGAAAGGGAAAAAGAAAAAAAAGAAGGGAAAAAAAGAGGAAGGAGGAAAAACAAAAAATAAAAATAAAAAAAATAAAGAAGAAAATAAAAGAAAAAAGAAAATAAACAAAAGATAAAGGACAGTCTAAAAGCATAAAACCAGAATTCCCAGCTACAAATAAAGATCCAAGTGTATGCAGTGCTGATGGAAGAGCATATACAAAGAGAGAAATGACAGAACAGGGAGGAAGTGAAAATGGAAGAGAAATGACCAAGAAGAGAGACTAAGAGGCTTAATTGAGAGAAAGAGGAGAATATGGTAAGAGGTGAGGAGAAAGAAAGAAGATAATGTTACAGAGAAACAATATAGTCTGATTAGTACAGAGAGAGAGATAGAAAGGTAGCAGTGGAGGTGTAGAATATACATCTAGAGAACTGATTAAATGTGACTCTTTAAGCAAACCAGTGACCAGAGTGCGCAGTCCAGCAGAGGAGAAAAATACGAATGAGACAAGGGAAAATATATGTGAATAGATAGAATTGATCTAGAATTAATCACAGTAGTGCATCCATGTTGGTCTTGCCCTGGGCTCCGGTAAAAAAACAAACAAACAAACAAACAAACAAAACCAACTCTCTATCAGCAATTGATGTGATTTGGTGTAGGCGGGTCTTAGCCTCCACTGCTTCCCGCCCGCAGGTGCCTGAGGTCCCACCTTGGTGGTTGTGGGGAGAAAAATGGCGGTGCCCCAGTCCCCTCTCGAACCAAGCATTGCAACTCACTCTTTTGGGTCCGATCTCCTAGTGCCACAGGCATAGCAGAGGTGGGCCGTGCTCTATGTCCCATGCCACGCCTTATTTCCATATCTTACTCCGCGTGCCCCATTGATACCGCTAGAAATATAAACTCGCAGGCAAGTCCCTCCGAGCTGTTACAAGCCTCTCGCCTCCGGACTGGGAATCAAGCAGAACCAGAAGAGCAGTGGAGCAGCTTCAGGAGCGCAGCTTCCTCTCCAGGTCGAGCTGGCCAGCAGAGGAGCGGTTTCTCCCAGGGTTGCCTGGGACCAGTGCGTCCCACTCAAGGTCAGCTGGACAGCTGGAAACTGGATCCCTCTGTCCCGAGCCAAGGTTTTTCTCTTCTCCAGGGACAGGGACAGTTCCATGAGCAGTTCAGCTGCTCTTTCTTTTCCCCTTGACTTACCGTGGCTCCCCGCAAAGGGGGCTCCCTCCCCTCTCTCTGTGTTCCAGCCTGTTTTTATCTTCCCCAGTTCGCACCCACGCCAGAAGGTTTTCTCAGCAGCCTCTGTCTCCTTTTCCTCCCAAACTCCTGGATTCTGTAAGGGTTCCTATGGCTGCAGGCCTTCTCCGTGCGAGATATGGGGGCAAGTGCAATGTACGGAGTTCCCTACTTCTCCGCCATCTTGCCTCCTCCCTTTAATGTTTATTTTCAGAGCAGTTATTTATATTACAGTAACATATACTGATGACACCAGATCACATTTTCATTTATGTGGCTAATCAAAAGGGAATTGTTTTCACAAAGACAAGAAATAAGAATTCCAGGCAGTCCTTCCTTTCAGACCGTATGAAACAAGGTGTTGAAAACCCTCTGACAGAAGGAGAGACTGGAAATCTGAAAACATAAGTTGAAGAAGGGATTAATAAATGTGTTGTTTACTACTTCCAATTCCAACTAAAATACTTAGTGAGGTAAAAGCAACACCCTGTGTTCCATGATGAATAGCCGCATTGCATAGCTATTAGTTCTTTGACATTTTTATTAGGAGATCTGGAAAATATTGTTACTCTGGATATGACAACTTCAAGCTGAGCCAGCAGAGAAAACAAAAACTTACCACCATAGCTTCTTCCAAGCTGATGCTTCCAATGTGCAAACTGTCACTAGAGGCTGGAATGGGTTAGGGACAGAGGGGGCCACCACTAACTGTGTCCTTCCTAAAATGTATACTTGGCCCAGGCCTGAGTAAAACCACAGTGAAGAATTAAAAGTTGTTGCTAGCACCACTGAACCTTTTTCTTGACTGTTATTTATAATCTACCTCTTAGTGCTGTTACTGATCCATTTAGAGGTATATTGGGAAATTCCTTTACACCAAATCTGTCATATTTTCTTTTGTCATCGATACTTGTTAAAACGATTTGATGAACAGTCAATATAATTCGATGGTAGAAAGAGTTATAAAGAATATTCTCAGTTAAAATAAGTATCTGTTGAAGAAAAGGCCTCTCATGTTATCAGTTACCTAAAGAAAATTTAGCTATCATTTAGACAGATGGATTAAGGTTGTGAAAATCAGAATTGAAGGTTCAGCCTCTCAGACACCAAAGAGAGCACCATCTTAAATGTTCCCTTAGAACCTGAAGAACAAACCATGTGTGAATCCATAAGTTATTACCAAATATGCAGGAGTTTCCTTATGATTGGTGCATCTATAGGCTACATCACAAGAGTACAGTTTCTCACCATATATGTCATCAATTTTCACATCTAAGTTAAAAAGAAATACAGAAAGATATCGCTAGTAGGATGCAATGCCTCCAAACTCTTGTTTATCTTAGTTCCTGGATGAAGGTAAACTCATACAATCCAACTCACAACAGAACCTTCATAAATCTTAACACCCAAGAGACAAACAACAGAAAAGACCAAGCCACATAGAAAAGTCTGAACATAACTAGAAGGAAATGATTATATCACACTTAGCAAAGGAAAATGCTAACTCAAAAACACCATTATAGAATGTCTATCAATAATGAATGTAGTATAGGCAGTGTTTGATAGCTTGAGCTCAAAAATTAGAGTGCTTGAGTTTAAACCCAAGCTCTATCTCCTACTGTGTGTAAAGTCTTCAACTAATATCTTTTTTGGTTAAAATGCTAGCTAAGAGCTGAGAAGTGCTAGAAAATAAAGACTATGATTCATCCTCATCCTGTTCAACTCTAGGGAAAGCAGTATGGACACTTGTCCATGGTCTACATGCAGAGCTTGTGAATGAAGGAGAGAAGAAAAACACAATGAGTTCTTAAGGAGTTGAAAATTATTTTCTCTTGGGATTTTACAGAGACATGAGTAAGAAATCTGGAACTGATTTTCCTAGACTGGTTCTTAACCAGTTAACGGAATCACTAGTAGAGATTTTTTTGAGGAAAATGAGACTTAGACCTTTGTGGTTCCAGAGGCAGGAGGTTGGGTGAAAGAATAGGAACCCTTCCTCTGACTGTTAAAAATAATTAATTTTATGCATCCTTAGCTATAGAAAGTCAACTCTAAAAGTAAGTGCCCTTGAGAAATAGAATGGAAAAAGACAGACTATATCATGAAATTTCAGTGACATGTTATTTGCTTTTACATGAAAACCAGGTTCAGATATAGAATATTCTGTCAGTCACCTCAAACAAAGCTGTGCATCTTATTAATTCCTCTTTTAGTACTCTAAAATATAACTTTCTTTCTAACCAGAGAATATAAGTACTCTTTTATGGATAAGTAACAAAAATAGAAGTGCCCATAATTTATTACAAAGCCTCCCATTTATGACCAAACTGAACAAAAACTTCACTTTCCATTTATTCATGATGATAAATATGAGTGAAAAAGTGTTTTTGTTTATTGCCATATTCTATTTCAAACATGGCATATCTCAGTGTATATGCCATTGAGACTCTTTGTCTTTGTTGGTATTAAACAAACTAATAACAAAATGTATTCTCACTGTTCAGCTCTGGCAATGAGTTGAACAATTTAATAAATATCTTGAGAAAATTTTCATTAACTAAGCATCTGCTTTGTGCACAGTAATCTTTCACCAAACTATCAGCTTGGGCTTTGAAATCAGATAGAACTGGGTTCAGATCCTGGCCTGTCCATTTGATAGCCATGAGATATTGGGCAAGTTGCTAAGATATCTAAACCTTAATTTCTTCTCCATAAAATAAGACTTTTAAAATCTCCTTTATTAAAGGATTATGGGTATAAAACATCTAATAAAGACTAAGCACTCAGGCAATTTAAGTTCTTGATCTTGTTATAAGCTAAAGAAACAGAAGTCTAGTTACCCACCCAATAGGCTAGTGGTAAAATATGGCAGTCACTGGATGATGATTAGATGTACTCTGCAAGAACCTATCCAGGCTGAGGATATTATTATTGGTGTCCAAGATCAACCTGTTCAAAGAACTCAGGTCACGGAATTACCGAGAATGCAAGTTAGGTTAGTAATCGGACTCAACGGGAAACATAATTAGTGTCCAGTTCTGTTGCCTTCTGAAGACCCAAAAAGA
The DNA here is from genome assembly GCF_003009895.1 of Hyaena hyaena. Lineage (NCBI taxonomy): Eukaryota > Metazoa > Chordata > Mammalia > Carnivora > Hyaenidae > Hyaena > Hyaena hyaena. The sequence goes on from NW_024080868.1 coordinate 1,219,519, forward strand.
CCATCTCAAAATGAGACAGTGGCTTTTGAGCATAACTGGCTACTTGAGACAAACCATCTTGTTTATAAAATGAATCACCACTTGGGACTAGTTGATCTTTTAATCTTTTAGCATGAATCATAAAAGTCACTTGTAACAATAGTGAAATCAAGAAAGGATTAAAACTCAAGTTCTCTCGTACACACACACACACACACACACACACACACACACACACACAAGTATTCTTTCTTAGTAACAGCAATTCTCAAAACCATTTGGGGATTTGGAAGTATCCATTTCCATAATCAGGAAAATATCATTACTCATCAGGTAGTAACATGAATACAGCTTTGAGAATTTCGCTGAACTACACTACAACTTCTTTTTCCCTATAAACCTTTCTTTTCTCAGAATCATCTCCCTTTAGCTTAAGTCTAAACTTGGATTAGCTGATGTGATGGTGTTAAAGAGCACACAGTTCAAACTACAGATGCCTGCTCCTCTACAAACTGTAAAATCTAAATAACAGACACCCCTGATGAAGATGTAGTGAAAAGTGTTATGAGCCTCATTAGCTAGGGTGGAAGATCTGGCTAGCTGCTATTTGCTGCTTCCTTCCCTCTTCTTCCAGCCTCCACTCACTGCCCTTTTCCTCTGTGTTTATAAGGCCCATTCTCCTTCCCTAGTGCCCAGGATAAAGGCCATTATGGTGCATGTACCCTGTGAGAAGATGACCACAGTAAACTATAGCAAAGTTGTATAACTCCTCTTTCATTGAAACTTTCAAATCACTCTGAGAAAAAGATGACTTCAAATCCAACCAAGGGAGCCTTGCCTGATACAGAATTTTCTCTTGATTATCAAATAAATTTCTAGGGGCGCCTGGGTGGCTTAGTCGGTTAAGTGTCCGACTTTCGCTTAGGTCATGATCTCACGGTTCGTGGGTTCGAGCCCCCCGTCGGACTCTGTGCTGACTGCCAGCTCAGAGCCTGGAGCCTGTTTCAGTCTGTGACTCCCTCTCTCTGACCCTCCCCTGTTTACGCTGTCTCTCTCTCTTAGAAATAAATAAAACATTAAAAAAAATAAAATAAAATAAAATAAATTTCTAAAAAAGAAGGAAATATATTGGTGCTAAATTTATATGCAATCTGTGCCACTGGGAATTTTATTATCTGAGCGAGTATCTATTTTATACTTTGTTGAAAATCATAAAGATTGATGAAGAAGACCAAGAAGAAAAGTGGTCAAGGACCAAGAATTTTGAAAAAGAACCCAGTGTTTTAGAGACAAACAAAAATCCTAATAAAAGAAAGCATTTTACAATATGAAATTATGCTTTTTATTAATATAAGTAACATAATAAGGATTAATCACAAAACTACTTGGTATGTTTTTATTCATTCTATACCTATACAACATCTTCAGACTTTAAAAAACACAATTAGCTATGTATTTTTAGAAGTAGTTTAGAAGAAATTATAGTATCTCCTAAACTTTTATCATAACATCAGTAATTCACCTATGAATACGTCTCAAAATGAAAGATAAGCCACGCTATCCATTGCCCTCATTCAAGACAAATATACCCACTATAAGTAAGCACAAATACTTTGCTTAATCATCAAGCTGATAAGAGACAAAGTTTTTACAAAGCTGGGATCTGACACCATGGCTCCCACACTTGCCTCCTCACCTCTCTGCTGTCACCTCTTATTTTTCTCCTCACTTACTCTGCTCACTTCACTCCATGCCCATTCATTTGGTTGTTCTTCAAAGACACTAAGTACTCTGTTCAGTGCTAATGTACTTCTGTTCCCTCTCCCTGAGCCAATTTCCCCCCCACCCAGGGGGATGGATCAAGTCCCTTGATCCTTCACCTTCTCTAGGTCTTGACCCAAATATTGTCTTATTGGTGTCCTGATTACCCTATGTTAAACAGCAATACACCTTCCCAATATTTCCCATTCTCTCTTCTCTGATTCATCTCTTTGACTCATGGTCTGTAAGTACAGTGACATCAGATTTTCATCTTTGGAGATTTTTATCTGTTTTGCTTACTAGTATATCTTCAGTGCTCAGAATAATTTTGGCACATTGGTAGGATCCAAAAAATATTTCCTGAATGAAGCAGGTTGCCTACTTGTATTTTTAACTTTTATTGTTACTATAAAATATTTGAGTTACTCTTGCTCTTACACAACATGTAGGTTCAGCATTGAAATTTAAGAAGGCCTTGAAAGAATGCAGAGCAGAGCATGTCAGGCCCTTACAAGTAGAGGTTAGGTCTAAGAACAAATTCCAGGAGCCTCTGCTGTGCCAATAAAGATGAGGATTAAGTGAATCAGCACCAGCACCAGAATAAGCCTGTAGACTGACAATCTGGGGTCTCATGCTTGCACTGTATGCCTGTAGGTCAGCAATATGGGATGGTGGGAAGCAGGCTGGACTGGGAAGTAGGGAACCTGGGTTCTGCCTCTGATAAGATGTTTGATTTGGGGCCAATTGCTTCAACTCTTCAGCCCTCAGCTCCCTTTGTAAGAAAACAGAGGTCAACTACATAAGTGATTTTGAAACTTTCTCCAAAAATAGCTAACTGTTCTCCCCTGACCCTGCCTAAATCCCAAATAAAATATATAGAAAGTGCAGGGCTATTACACTACTGAAAATGGAGAGATGTGAAGCTGTTTAAGGAAATTGTGGGGAAAGTGAACTGATGTCGTGACTTTCCCTCATCTCCTCCCTTTATCTCAGTGGCCACTGAGACACTTTTATGAAGCCCCTGGAGAACACAGAAACATAGTCTGGAAATCCTGGCTTGGCATTTTAAATGTCTTCTTCTAAAGTGAAGATAGTATTAACTGGACAGGAAAAGAAAATAAGCTTACTATAAAAGCAGGCTTCCTCTGGAAAACAGTGTGGAGGTTCCTCAGGAAACTAACAATAGAACTCCCCTATGACCCAGCAATAGCACTGCTAGGAATTTACCCAAGGGATACAGAAATGCTGATGCATAGGAGCACATGTACCCCAATGTTCATAGCAGCACTCTCCACAATAGCTAAAACATGGAAAGAGCCTAAGTGTCCATCAACAGATGAATGGATCAAAAAGATGTGGTTTATCTATACCATGGAATACTACATGGCAATGAGAAACAGTGAAATCTGGCCATGTGTAGCAACATGGATGGACCTTGAGGGTGTTATGCTGAGCGAAATAAGTCAGGCAGAGAAGGACAAATATCATATGTTTGCACGTATAGGAGGATTAGGAGGAACTTGATGGAGGACCAAGGGGGAGAAGAAGGGGGGAGATGGTGGGGGAAAGGGAGAGAGGCAAACCATGAGAGACTCTTGAATGCTGACAAAAACTGAGGACTGATGGATGTGGAGGGGAGGGGGGGCATGGAGGAGGGCACTTTGGGGATGAGCACTGAGTGTTATGTGGAAACTAATTTGACAATAAACTATTTGTAAAAAAAATAAAAAATAAAAAATAAATAAAAGTAGGCTTTAGGCAAAGGTCTCTAATATGCCATTTTTTAAGCTGCATTACCTCCTACAAGCTGCAGCTCTCACACTACTGCACCAGTACATTTTCTTGTGACTTAGAAGTCTAAAGAGCTGGGTGTGGTGAGAGATGGCTCAATGAACTTGAAGAGTAAACCCTTGTTTTAGGGTGCTGTCACTTACTATGTGCCATTGTGTAGGTTTCTTAACATTCCCAGGTTTCAGTGTTTCCACTTGCACAGTCAGACAGTATCTACCTCATATAATTGCTTTGAAAATTCAAAGAGATGATTTATGAGAGTTTAGAACAGGATTTGACACATAGTAAGTGCTCAAAAACATATTCTTTTCATTGGTGTTATTACTAGTGAAAATATGCTGAGCTATTATGGGAAATATCACAGTAGCCTTTACTCTCTCATGGCATTGAAGAAGCTAGAAAAAGTTACTTACTGAACTCAAAGTTTGGTTAATTGTGGCTCCAAAATAAGATAAGACTTTTATTAAAATAGCAAAGAAGAACAAAAGTCAAATAAGGACTTCCATTGCCAATATGTAATTCTGCTAATGTCCCTTTTTAAAAATATATTATACTAGATGCAGATAGTTATTTGGATTATTATTTTCAACTTTTATTAAATATTAAATATCTTTTGTAATACAGAGAAATAGAATTTCATAATTGCAGCTCACAAAATCCTCCCAATTTGCTCTGTAGATTAAAAATAGACTATAAAGCTAAGAATGTTATACACAGAAACATTTTGTCTTGCTTACTAAAGTCTAAAGCTTTGAAGTCAAGCTATATGAAATCATTCTGCATATGCAATGCTACTTGAATTTTCTTGTAATTTAAATCAACAAAGGTATAATTATTTATTGTACCAGTTTTAATTACAATTACTTCTGAATATCAAAAAACATTAAAATTATTAGGTATGTAACCTAAAAACTACTTGAAGATGAACTCCTATAGGGTAAATCCTCTGCTATATTCATTCTTGTAATTCTTCAAGATTCAGTTTACCAACTGACTTGAAATTTGAAGAGGCCCTGACAGGGGATTGGTGGTTTCCAAGAAGGGCTTCTAAGTAGCCTCATAATGTGATATTTGCTTTGTAATTTCCCACATTCCAAAGTCTTTGACTACATGGTTCAGAAATCTGATTTTGTCAGTATAATAACAAAGGTTTATCTATTAAGCTGTCTTAGATGAAGCAGGCTCACAAGAAATGAATGTACAAAATTAGGGTGCTTAAGTGTCAACCCAATGTATTATAGCAATCATGGATCCAGACAACTAGGTCAGCGTGGCTAGCATATTCTTTCTCTCCAGTCAAATGGGAAAGTTAGGTGGAAATGTATATTCTAATCAGAGGGTTTATTTGAATGCACAGAAATTAGTCATATAGTTCAAACATGTGGCTTATAGAGGTTACTCTACATAGACTGATTGGTTGTACAAATTTATTCATTCTTTGGATGATAGCACCTTGAGTAGAGTCCACATCTGTTTGTCTCCAAAGACTATGTTCTATGTTAATGAATGTGAGACTGTGTTTTATGTCATCAGAGATAAAAAAAAAGAAGTATGCTGCCCTCAGAATGATTGTAATCTCACTGGGAAGCCAATGTTAATGCTTATTGTAGCTATCAGAAAACAATATAAAGCAATATGTAATTAAGGCCCAAGGCCCAGATGTTAATGATAGTAAAAGACAGTAAACAGAACAGTAAATGTAAACATCCTGGATAAACATCTAACTATCAAACCTTTTTACTTTTTCTCATTTTTGACTTCATAGCACTCATGAGAAGTTAGAACAGAAATGGTTTAGAAATGAAAATTCTTATTATAGTGTAAACATGTTTCCACAAGGCTCATCTGTATACACTAGGCATTGGTAAAAATATTATACTGGGATACTGTGATCAGCCCCAAAGTATACATCATCAATTATATTTAATGATTAATGAATAGCAAGACCAGCTTTAATTGTCTTATATTCTGTTTACCAATCATAAACCCAGCTGGAAAGCAAAAGGTATGTGTAATTTTTCATTGCAGTGAAGTCATCCTAAAGCAGAGATTCTCAGTCAGGGAGATTTTGTCCTCTAGGGGACCTTTGGCAATGTCTGGAGTCATCTTTGATAATCTCTATTGAGGTGGTAGAAGATGCTATTGAAAAAGAGTGAATGGAGTTCAAAACTGCTGACAAATATTTTATAAATATCCTACAATGCACAGGACAGCCCCGCATAATAAGGCATTATTTGATATGAAATGTTCATCATGGTGTATATCTAAAGCAAAATTTTCACTTTGGCCTTCAGGCCACTGAAATAGAGTATTAGGAAGTTTGGGGGTATTTAAAAAATTTTTAAACATATGGTGACACCTATGGTTTTCACTGTATCCTTACTTAGATGGACAGAAAATAATTATAATCCTATTTTAAGATGGGAAAAGAACAAAGCCAAAAAATCAAAGTAGTATCTCCAAGGACACAGTTCTTTTTTAAAATAGTTTATTTATTTATTTGGAGAGAGAGAGAGGGTGGGGGGAGGCAGAGAGAGAAAGAGAGAGAGAATCCCGAGCAGGGTCCATGCTGTCAGCTCAGAGCCTGACGTGGGGCTTGATTTCAAGAACCGTGAGATCCTGACTTGAGCAGAAATTGAGTTGGACTCTTAACTGACTGAGTCATTCAACCACCCTCCAAGGACACAGTTCTTTTCCTTATTCCACATGAAGCCATGTCTGAAATTATTTAGTCATAGTACCTCAGAATACAATAAGATGCAACAAGGAAATGTACAAAGAGCAATAAAACACAAAATGAATAAAGAAGTATTTCAATTCAAAGGAATAAAAAGGAATTTAATTCATAACTGGGAAAAATGACCATATTTTCTTCTTGGCAATATAAAAAGTTATAGAGTTACCAGTGACAAAGAGATTAAAAATAAAGGAATGTGATTATTCCATGACAACTGACCATATGGGTGTGAAATGAGATATGGAAACCATATCTTCCAGAAAACTATCACGTAAATAGTTTTGTTTAAGAATGTGGGTAATGCTGCTTGAACTTCCATTCTTAAAAAAATAAGGTTTATTAAAGCTATTTCCCCTATTAGGACTCATCTTGAATGTATGTGTTTAGGGCAACATGTAGGGACAATTGTCCACTCCACAGTCATTTCTCATTTCTTCCAGCTCTCCAATTGTTGTCCTATATTTTTGTGTTCTCAGGTTCTTTTTATATATTTGATCAGATGAGTTCATAGGGAGTGTCATCACAGGTAGCCCCTTTTAGTTGTGGTTAATAGAAACTGGTTGGCCCTAGGAGATATGGAGTGGTCAGGCCATGTGTTGCCATTTGTTCACAAATGTAAATCCATTTGAAAGTTCTAATTCATCCTCAAAAAGTCAGTTTCAGTGCTCTTCATAATCTCCTGATTTAGGTATTTTGTTGTTGTTTTGATGGATCCAAAAATAAGTAATGCCCTCATAGGATGTGTAATTAAGTAAAGGATGGACCAAGACCTCAAATGGCCAAAATGCCAGCAAGAGGGTAATTAATACCAAAGAAGAGTTACTAGAAAAGAGCAATGTGCATAAAATTGTTAATATAGTCCAAGCCTATATGTCTATTCTATGCAGGCGATTTCATTTAATCTTCATATTAAAAGAAAATATTATCTCCATTTTACAGATTGAACAAGAAAACACAAGGCTCAGAGAAGATATGCAATATGTTCAAAGTCATGACATTAGTAATAGGAAGAATAAGGGTTTGAATTTAGGTCTGTCTGACCCCAAAACTGTAACGTCTCTCCAAGAGATATTTAAGAGGGTGACAGGGGTACCCTGCAGACGTGGTGACCACAGAGACACAATAAATAAAATGTGATTTGATATGGAACTGTGGAAAGTGTCAGAAGGTTATAGAAAAGGATAATGCAAGAGTATCATCACCAAGGCATGTTCCGGAAAAAGCCCAGAGTTCATTTCACTGTCAATGGGAAGAGAAGAGATCAGAAAGCTAAGCTCTGGCTAAATTATACTTTCATTTTCAGGCTAAGTTGTCATTTTTTAATGCAAGAAGAATTGCATGCTCATAGTGACATTTTTGAACAGTTACTGTGAGACAGGATATCTTGAAGGAAGAAGAGATGGCAGCAGGCAGGGAGTTGAGTTTACAGAATTTCTGGCAAGAGAAGGTAAATGTCTCAATTGTGCTGATGACAGGGACTGGGAATGACAAAACAGATATAAAAGCGTTCCTGTGTGGTGAGATCCTCAGCTGGACTGGTGATGCTTTGAATGGGATGAGCAAAAGAGATAATGGAGCCAAATATTCCTCAAGATTCTAAGCAAGGTTTGATTAAGATAAAGGTGGTTCGGTCATGTGGCATAAGGAAGCAGAGAAAGAGGACATTCCTGGGGTAGGAGTGGCAGGCTAAAGACGACCTGTCCAGTTCTGTAATATCATCTTGTAATGGGAACAATGCTAGACTAGAAAATACATTAAATGTTTTATTGAATGATCTTGAGTATCTAACCAGTCTAGGTCACTTAAAAGTTGAAATAACTCTGTAGTTAAAGATATTTAGAAAGACATATAGCCCTTGTTTATAAGTAATTGATGAGCATATATTTTTCCTCAGGTTAAAAATGAAAAGAAGAAGAACCAGAAGATCTCTGGGAAATTACTATCAGCCTTTCTAACCCCACTGAGGTCAAAGTTTATCACTGTTTCTTGTACAGAACTTGACTTGATGACTGGATACCTCTCAAGAAATGAATTCCAAGAATTTAATTTTCAAATATGGAAAAGAGTAGGGAAAGAAAAGGCCAAGACACCTGAAAATCAGTAAAAGGAGAAATAAATTTACATAAAATATGGTTTGGGAAGCAAGAGCTCATTTGGGGATAAAGAGAACCAAAAAAGAGAAGTTGGTGAAATGTCCAAAGAAAAGTTTTCCCAATGACCGTGTGACCCAGATGTTCTCTCAGCCTTGGTGCCAGCACTATAAATATATATATATATAAAAAATGGCAGTACTTAGCAGTAATTATTTCTGGTTCTAGAAACAGGAAATGCTGCCAGCTGTAAGGTTCCATGATAAGGAATCACAGGGCCAGTGCCTGGGAGAGGAATTGAAATGACATAATTCTATGATCATCTGAACTCTTCATGGAGAGTTATGAAAAGCTTATATGAGATATGAGATGCATTTTAAAATATATGTACATTATTTGGAGGAAATAAGTTTGAAGTCTATGTAATAAAATAATCACTCAAAAGGTTAAACATTGAATTACATTTTACAAATGAAAAAGAAGCAAATTTTCAGTTGGACTTTTAGAGGCTTCCTTTTCTTTTCTTTATATCAAATTGAATTTGATCAGAGCATTTATATTGATATTTATACATTCAAAAAAAAGATAGCATGAGAATTAGATAGTATAAATTGAACTTTGCAAAAATCTTGTCCCAAAGATAATCCCCAATTTGCCTGCCATTGATCTGGGAATTCCATTATTATCAATGTAGTCATCTACCTTAACAGAATCTCTGAAAGAGTTCCTGTGGAATGGGATCCTTCCCCAGGAGTGGACTTACATATTATATTTCTATCAGTCATTCACACCACAGATAGAAAAAGATCTTCAAGGAACAGCTTTGCAAAGGAAATGAGGTTTAGTAACTTGTTGAATAACTTGGGGACAGTATACCTGAAAAAGAGAAGAGTCATTATGGATGCAATCCAATGGGAAAAGCCAATGGATTCTGACCAGGACACATGATCTCATTATCACTTCCTTAAAGTCAATTCCCACTTATTTTTTTCTTCTGGAATCTCCTGGTATTAGATTCCTATTCCTCTTTTACTACTACCAAACTCTCTTCTTTGGGACTCCATGTTCTTGAAGGAATGAGGTACTGAAACATGACTTTTCTTAAGTTCTTATCCTGTGATGAACTGATAACTCCTATTTGCATTTGGTAAGATTTTTTTTTACCTCAAATAGCTACCAGTGAAAAGATCAATTCACACAATATACCTTGAGGAAGTTACAAAGCATAGAGCTTTATTAGTCACAAGTAGCCTTATCTTCAACAGAATATGACTGGGATTGGCCACATTGTTTTTAAGATTGAAAGTCAGTCCTGCCCAGATCTTCAAGTGATCTTGGTAACCCCCTAGCAATTACCTCTCAACGTTGTACCACCAGCCCATCATCTTCAAAACTTTCCATGAAGATAACCCATTATCAAGTGTAGAATTAAAGGGAAATTCCAAACCAGTGCTCAGGCCTCTGCTTTTCTGAACAGAAGCTCATGTTTTGCCACTTACAGCTATCTTCTACTTTGTATAAAATAAATGTGAAAAAACATTGAAGTTCTTTAAATTAAAACGATTGTAAACTTCCTATTATTTTTTTTTTTCACTCCTCAAAACTACACTTTAAAATAATTTAGTGATTCTGGTTTTTCACCTCAGGAAAAAACTAGAGCATGTTGACTAGTACTGAGGACATGGAATTTGGTAGTGGGATAAGATTCCAGCGCTCTTTGGGCTTAGCTCTTTGATCTACCTGCTGTTGGAAAATGGGACATCAAGGAGGCCTGAAAGCATTTACCAACCTGCCCATCCTTTGGCACACATTTTCCCTTTGTTTCCCTGATCATGGACACATAGTTGAAAAGGAAATTGTTACCATTGCCAATTCTCATTGATTTTAGTTTTCCTTATTTCCCTGTCTCTTTGGGGACTTAAAGAGAACTTTTAGGTGAAAAAAATATATAAATACATCTAGAAAGTTTATGAATTGGAAGTATTGGTAATGAGAGTGTCAGTAGTCATGTAATTTCTGGGCCATTCAAACAAATATGGGCATGAAATAGAAGATCCTGAAAGCCTCACAAGGTAATGATGTCTGTCCCCCATTCTCATCTCCAATCTTTTCTACAACACCCTTCTTTATTTAGACTCTGGTTTAGGAAGCTTGCATAAACAATGGGATATTAGCCAGTCCCCCCTCCCCCCCTTCAGGTAACAATCTATACATACATACATGATTTCTGGCATTGGACAGAAAGTCACATCAGGATTTTCCAGACCAAAGATCAATGCAGGGAGGAGGAGAATAAAGATAGGTAATAGGTAAGGAAGGGCAATTCCACAGGTAGGATGAGACCACCTGGGTTTCACCTGTGTCCATTACCACCTCTCTGTCCATAAGAGATGTCTATATTTGATCAGTGATATGCTAAATTTGTCTCCAATCTGCTTTCAAGAGACAAATATATGCATCTCTTCCCAACTCTAGTTCACTGATGTCACATTTATAGTCTGAAATAAGCAATGGTGAGAACAGTCACACCATGGAAATCAGCAAATGCTTCAAAAAAGGCCATTTTATTTTTGGACAGCCAAATTGCCTGCACACTGACTATTACAATTTATATTAGAGGAAAGGAAATGTAAGAGAAGTCCTGTCCAACATACATACAGTGCTGTCCTTGAAGGGAGATCTGGTGAAAACTATTTTTTAAATTTCTAATGATATCTTAGTGGGCCTTATTCCATGGTGACTCATTGCTTAGCAGTATTGCCATACCTAAGAACTTGTGAATCTGAAACTCTGGGTTGGGGCCCATCATTTAAGGCCTCCACGGGATTCTGATACTTGTTAAAGGCTAAACTTCAGCCTGTACATTGGCATCTATGAAATTTCTCAATTGGGTTCGTGTTGAGGGAACTGCAGATGTTAAGGTGTGTTATTTATATTCAATTTTAATACAAAAGAGACACAAAGAGATATCAAGATACGGGAGAGGACAAGAGTAATTCAGTAAAGTTCCTCGATAGGCAGCATTTGGAACCTAAACTACAGATAATGAATTTAACTTTGGACAAAGTTTCCACCAAGATATTGTGTCTCACCCTTTAAAGCATTGCCCCATACCCACCCCCAACCCCACCCATCTTTTTAAGGATGGGATGCCTACAACATCATCTCTTTAAAATAAAATGAGCTTTTTTCAAGGGGCACCTGGGTCACTCAGTCGGTTAATCCTCTGACTTCAGCCCAGGTCATGATTTCACAGTTCATGAGTTCAAGTCCCACATCAGGCTCTGTGCTGACAGCTCAGAGCCTGGAGCCTGCTTCAGATTCTGTCTCTCTCTCTTTCTGCCCCTCCCCTGCTTATGTTCTGTCTGTCTGTCTGTCTCTCTCTCTCAAAAATAAACATTAAAAAATATTTTTTAATAAAAAGTAAAAATAGCCTTTTTAAAAAAGCAGATGCAGTATCTATCAATGTCTATGAACAACTGGTCTGTTGAATACTCAGATAACAAAAAGTTGGTTGAATTTACATAAAAGCTAAATTAAAGCTTTCTATTGTGAACAATAATAAGCAAATTCATTTGATGAGTCATCTCTTTGACATTTAAAGGAACAAAATTTATAATGGGAAAATATGATGCTTGAATAAGGGCTGTCATTTACTGAATATATATTGTGAGCTAGGAATATTATGTGCATGTTTTGCTGCTTCATATTTGTCAAAGGCAGGTGTTATTAGCTATATTTTGTAGGCTGACTAAGGTTCAGAGATATCTAAGTCAGTCAACTGTCCACGTTAATCATTGCTCATAACTGTGTCACAACTATTCCTTACTGTAATGGATGTCAAAGCTTACGTACTCCACTTATTTATTTTTATTGATATTATTTGCAATCTTAAATAAAATAAACTTGGCAATCTTAAGGAAATGCTTCAAAGTAAATTTTATAAGTTTATAGAATAGAGTCAATATAGAAAGAAGGTAAAGGAAGACTCATACACAATAATATTCCACGGAAATAATTACAAAACCTTGATCTTTCCTTGGACATTACAAAAAGTGACTTTAAATTATATTTAATGAAAATCTTTTCATGTTCACATTGTTCAGGAGCAAAGGTAATAGAAATTAATATCTTACCAGGAATTTTTTTCCTGTCCACTGGGCTTTCACAAAATTGTTAGGAAGAACCACTAATGATCATAAGGCAAAGATAAGGTCACTGCCTCAGCCACATCAGTGTGACGCTGACCATAATAAACACAGAATTGCCTTCACTTTTTCCATGTCAGCATATGGTTTACAGTGGAGAAATATCAGGCTGACCAGACAATATACCTTCTCTGGATCACAGCCTTACCAACTATTCAAGAAGCATATTTTCCCCTTCCCTTTTGGGAAGCTGAATTTTTACCCTCCAATCATATTTGGTTTTAAAGGAATTATATCCTAGTCTAAAGAACTATCCATAGAGAGCTTGTTGTTATGGAATAATGTCTATTCAGTAGACTAGAACCAAGTAGAACCAGCCCATTATATTATTATTAAAAATATATTTTTAAAATGTATTATTTTATCTTTATAGGTTTCAATGCATGAAGAGTAAAACTGTTTTCACCTACTTGGGATTTATCTTTAACCATATGAATTAAACAGGAACTACTGCTCTGGGGCTCATTGATTCTTACAATGACATTCATATTATTACAAGACATTCACACAGTCTTTCCTCTGTTAATGGCCTACAGCCTCCAACAGTTTTCCCTTGTTTAAAATATCTCCTTCAATTAATCACTTCTAAGGAGCAAAGAAGAGACAAATACTCAATATCACAACAATCATATATTCTATTTCCCTTCCTTAGTTTGAAATTACTTGGATTTTTCTAGCAACTCTTAAGAACTAAAGCTACAAACACTATGTAGCCTTGGCTAACTGTATATAAGGTATAAGGAAGGAAATCTTTTGTTTAGCATTATAACTTTTTAGCATTTTAGTATTATTTTAGTATTTTAGTATTATAATTTTCTGGTATAGTTTCTGACGATGGCATTGTGTGCTTAGTATTTCTAAACACTTCAAGTGGGTTTTACAAACAGAATGTTCATTTTAATATATGGATATATGTATAAATGGAATGCTGTTTTTTTTTTAAATGTTTTATTTATTTCTAGGAGAGGGAGAGAGACAGCGTGAGCAGGGGAGGGTCATAGAGAGAGGGAGTCACAGAATCCAAAACAAGCTCCAGGGTCTGAGCTGGCAGTCAGCACAGAGCCCGACGCGGGGCTCGAACCCACGAACCGCGAGATCATGACCTAAGCGAAAGTCGGACGCTTAACCGACTAAGCCACCCAGGCGCCCCTAAATGGAATGTTTTTTAAAAATTAACATGGAGAATCTAAGTCAGCTCTAGAAGGTCATAAGGTTACCCCCTTCCTGGTCTATATCACCGGTATTCATAGGTGATACACCCGGGCTTTGTAAAAACTGGGTCCAATGAACTCCTTCCTAAAAGCACAGTCAAATTGAATTGTCATGGGAAGTATGAATTCACCTAGCCAATTTTATAATTTCCAGAAGTGCTTTGCTTTCAGAAAGAATAACTAAAATGGGATGATTTGGGGACAACTGGGTGGCTCAGTTGGTTAGGCATCTGACTCTTGATTTCAGCTCAGGTCATGATTCCAGGGTTCAGGGACTAAACTCCACATGGGACTCCCTGCTGAGTGTAAATCCTGCTTAAGATTCTCTTTATCCTTCTTCCCTTCTCCCTTGATCATGTGCTCTCTTTCTCTAAATATAGATAAATAAATAAATAAATAAATAAATAAATAAATAAATAAATAAATAAATTTGTCCATTTCTTCTAGGTTGTCCAATTTGCTGGCATATAATTTTTCATAGTATTCCCTGATAATTGCTTGTATTGAGGGGTTGGTTGTAACAAGTGCATTTTCATTCATGATTTTGTCTGTTTGAGTGCTCTCTCTTTTCTTTTTGAGAAGTCTAGCTAGAGGTTTGTCAATTTTGTTTATTTTTTCAAAAAGCCAACTCTTGGTTTCATTGATCTGTTCAACTGTTTCTTTGGTTTCTATATCAACTGACGAATGGATCAAGAAGATGTGGTTTATCTATACCATGGAATACTACATGGCAACGAGAAAGAATGTGTGGCATTCATGTATGGCAACATGGATGGAACTTGAGGGTGTTATGCTGAGCGAAATAAGTCAGGCAGACAAGGGCAGATACCATATGTTTGCACATATAGGAGGATTAGGAGGAACTTAATGGAGGACCATAGAGGAGAAAAAGGGGAAAAATAGTAGGGGAGAGGGAGGAAGGCAAGCCATGAGAGACTCTTGAATGCTGAGAACAAACTGAGGGCTGATGGGAGTGGGGGGGAGGGGAAGGGGTGTAATGGGCAAGGAGAAGGGCACTTGTGGGGATGAGCACTGAGTGATATATGGAAACCAATATGACAATAAACTATTTAAAAATAAATAAAAATGAATGAATGAATGAATAAAATAGGATGATTCTATGTTCCAAGATATTTACGTGTTTTGAGAAGATGGACTAGAAATTTTAGCCTATGATTTTGAATACCTTGAAGGGTAGAACTAAAAGCTTTGTCATTTAAGTATTGCAAGCAGTTTTCTACACCCCAAATAGTAAGATTTTAATAGTTTCTGTAGGAAGTCTTGTTCTTTTGTCTTGGAAAGCCTCTTGGATGTGGGCTTTCAATGACACAAGCATAAAGAACTCTTTCTTGTACTTTCTTGTACTTTCTTGAATGCAGAATTTTCAGCATGGAAAGTGTTTTTGTTTGCTAGTTTAAATTGTAGTGGATAGTTGAAACAAAATTCTTGCCTTTTAGGCATTCTATCTTTCTAACTGTTAAGAATTTTATTTGTTTACTTATTTGTTATATAGATAGAAGGAAGGCTGTGGGCATTGGATAAATGGTCAGATCTGTTCCTGAGCTTCATATAAATTCAGAATGCCTACTCTTGTGGAATTGTGGGTGTTCTTTTCTTGATAATTGTGTTTTTTGTGGGTTTTTTTTTTAATGCTTACTTATTTTTTGAGAGAGATAAAGAGGGACCAGGGGAGGGGCAGAGAAGGAGGGAGACACAGAATCCAAAGCAGACTCCAGGTCTGAGCTGTCAGCACAGAGCTGGATGTGGGGCTCAAACTCACCAACCAAGAGATCATGACCTGAGCTGAAATCAGAAATTAGATGCTCAAATGATTGAGTCACTCAGGCATCTCTTGAGTAATTGTTTAAATGAGATAAGATGAGATTGAAGGAGTAATAGGAAAGACAGACATTATCTTCTCATCTTTGGAAGGAAAACTAAAATTTATGAAAAAAGACATAGCCAGATAGTGACAGGTTGGTGATAAGTCACAAAGACTCAGAATTTAGGAAATGTACACACTACTGATAGTGTATTCTCTAAGAATATCTTCATTGGGACAGATGGTAAGACTTATGAGACACAGTTTTTCTAAGAGTGGACATTCTAAACAAGAAAAATCCTGCAACAGAAAATAAGGTGTCAGAAGGGTAAACTTGAAATCCATCCATACAGTTGGGAAGAAAAAATGTTTTATTTCTAGAAATGGAGGTTCAGACACACTCAGAACATCCCTGGTGATCATTTATTACTGTAGTGTAGGCTCTCATAGCCTGACAATTTCATGTGACTGAAAAATCTCTGAAATCTTCCCTATGTAATGAATTCTGATTATATAAACAAAAGCTACCCTATTATTCTGTCCTCTTAAGGATTCACTAGGAGATTGGCCAATAAAATTGTTTGAGAAAATTATTATGCAAAACAAAAGAGCCTTTTGACCAAGACAAAGAATTTAGTAACCCTTGAACATACATTATTTAATTTTTTTATTGTGGTAAGAAGACTTAACATAAGATTAACCCTCTTAATAAATGTTTAAGTGCTCAATACAGTATTGTTAACTATAGGCATAACAGATCTCTAGAACGTCTTCATCTTGGGTAACTAAGACTTTGTACCTATTGAACTACATATAACTCTCCATTTCTCTTTTCCCTAGCCCTTGGCAGCTACCATTCTACTCTTTGCCTCTGTAAGTTTTATTTTCAATGCCTCATATAAGTGGAATCATACAGTATTTGTCCCTCTGTTCACTGAGCATGATGTCCTCCAGGTTCATTCGTGTTGTCACATGTGGTGGGATTTCTTGTTTTTCAAGGCTGAATAACAACCCACTGCACGTATATCCCACATTTTCATTATTCATTCATCCACCAATGGACATGTAACTTGTTTCCATATCTTGACTATTGTGAATAATGCTTCAATGAACATGAAGATATCTCTCCAAGATTCCGATTTTAATTCTTTCAGATACATACAAGTGGGATTGCTGAATCATTTGGTGGTTCTATTTAACATTTTACCAAGTATTCAAATTAAAATGTCAAATGAAAATCCTAAAAATGAATGCATTAGACATTATCTAACATACTGTGTTTGCTAAAATAGAGGTGTTTGAGGTTGCAAGATTATGAAGTCTTATTCTTCTTCCAAGGTATTAAGTCTGTACCATAAATACCTATCTCCAATAATACTCAGAAATGATTAGTTTGGTTTATATGCTTCAGAACCAAAGGGTTAAGAAATAAGGGAAAACACCCAATATTTAATTAGAAACACATTTCTTTAAGCAAAAACTATTCTATGTCTAACCCCAGAATCTGCCAGGTCTGCCAACTCAGCCAACAGTTAAAGAGGTCCCTAGTAGACACTTTATTTAAAGAATTGACTATTCCGTCAGCTTTTGCTTACATTAACAGAATTTTAATTATATAGGACAAATTTAAGAAAATGTCCAGAAAGACATTAATTTAGTCATTGAACATATCAGTCTAGATATTCCAGGTTACGTTGTAATAAGAGACTATCCTGAGAAGTGTTGTAAGCATGTCTGAACTCTTTTCCTGGTTTCAGACAGGTTTGGGCCACATTTCCATAATCTTAATTTATTACTCAAATGCTAATTACCTTCTTAATCTTTTTGGGCTTCTCATACAGTCACTGATAGCCTGCCTGGCCTAGCACAATGCTAAGCTGTGTGTTCTGTCATCCAGACAGATATATTTTGGATTTTGTTCACAGGTCTCCTTCTTCTATGACAGATTCTGAGCCAGTATCATGAAGGCATTCTGAGACAAAGCCTTTTCTGGTCCGAATTCTTTCACTCAACTATTTGCCAATAAAATAAGAGGATTATACCTTCTAAGTATTTTGAAATCATCAACAACATAAAACAGGATGTATATAGATTTTTTTCATATTTACAATGTATGCATTCTTCAAAGAAAGATTGGCAAATTAATGCTTTGGGTTTTTTTTCTGAGAGAGAGAGACAGAGAGAGACAGAGTGAGCAGGGGAGGGTCAGAGAGAGAGGGAGATACAGAATCTGAAGCAGGCTCCAGGCTCTGAGCTAGCTGTCAGCACAGAGCCCGACACAGGTCTTGAACTCACGAACCCTGAGATCATGACCTGAGCCGAAGTCAGATGCTTAAGCGACTGAGCCACCCAGGCGCCCCAGATTGGCAAATTAAATCAAAGTTAGTACAGCATTAATATATGCTCACAGTAGGTTCATATTTTTCAAATCATTGTACAGTTTTTTTTTTTTAGGTGCTAGGTCTGTTATTCAGTAAGTCAGGCATCCACAAACTACGACCTGCTGGCCAGCCACCTGTCTCTGTAACTGAAGTTTTATTGGAACACAGTTATGTTCATGTTTGTATTGTCCATGGCTGCTTTCGTGCTACAGTAACACGGCTTGTAGTTTCTACAGAGATTGTATAGCCTGTAAGCCTGAAATACTACCTGGACCTTTACAGAAATGTGCCACGCCCTGCAATGGACTGTAGATTGAAATGTCCTTAGCCAGGGGCACCTGGGTGGCTCAGTCAGTTGAGCGTCCGACTTGGGCTCAGGTCATAATCTTACGCTTGTGAGTTCGAGCCACACATCGTCTCTGTGCTCACAGCTCAGAGCCTAGAACCTGCTTCAGATTCTGTGTCTCTCCCTCTCTCTGCCTTTCTCCTCTCTCTCAAAAATAAAAACATTTTTTAAAATGTCCTTAGCCAAACACATAAACAAAATTTAAAACTGATGCCTATGTTAGTGTTTCTCAGAACTCTTGGCAGGCTGAAGATTTTGGATTCAAGTCGATGGTGATTTCGTAGTTTGTTGCAAGTTCAAGTGCAGCCACTCACCTACCCTGTCATACTCTGCCCTGGCCGGCTGGGGTCGAAAGGCCGTAAACTCCATTTCGCAAACTCCGCTTTCCCTCTGGCTTCCTGATGCAGGCCCGCTGACGGGAAGCGCTGCCAGCAGAGAAGGCAGGGGGAACAGGTTTCAGGCACCACCAGGAAGGCTACCGCGGCAGCTCTGGGCTCCGGTGGCTGAAGACATGGGAGCCCTGCTGCGGCAGCGCCTCTGCGGGTCCAGCGTTTCCGGCTGCACAGGACACGGGGACAGCCCCGTGAGCTCCAACCTAGGGGTGCTAGACGTTTCTGCATCTCAGGGTATCACGCTTTCCTCCTTTTTACTCCTTCAATTCCCCTCTTTTTCTCTTTTATTCCTCTAGCCCTTCCAGAAGTTTGTTACAAAATTCCTATACAAAGATTCCCCGCCCCAACCAAATACTTAAGCTCCCTTTCTACTTCCTTAACTCTGCCCTCACTGATATGGAGCTCAGAGTGCTCTGTTTTCTTCCTCTCTTTCGATGACCACACATGTATCCATCCCACCACACACATCCATTTATCCACCGTAGGATTCTGAGAGTCCTTACTGCTGCTCTTGCATTATCATAAATTTTGAGAAATTCAATGCCATTTGGGCTTCAAGCTGATATCATGAATAGAGAGAAAATAGGCACTCGGAGGTGTACTCAGAGGTAGAGGAGATGATGCTTCTGTGATTCATGAAATTGTAAAAATGTGCTATTTTGCTTTTCCTTTTAGCTATATTGGAATCTCTCCTGATTCTAAATTTAGAAAAGAACACTCTGGAAATAAGTATAAGTAAGAACTGCAAAATAAGCAAACAACAATAACAAAGCAAGCAAACAAACAAACAAAAACCCAGCACTGTGACCACACCACAAAACCAAGCAGTTTGCAATTCTAATTTAATATTATCTGGGAAAGGCTGCTGTCTGCTGTATGGTTAATGGCCCCATGCTCAACATGAGACTCCGGTCTTTCAGCTTTTAAGTCATCATAAAGAATTAAGGAACCTAGATGTGTTGGCCCGTTAGGTGTCCTACATTACTCGGATATTCTGAGCACATTTCCTGTCTCTAATGACACAGACAAGCTTGAACTTTAGAAAGTCATTTCTCATATGCCCCATTTATGCACAAAATTGTTCTCTATATATTCTTCCCCAAAAAAGATTTGAGGATGAAGAAAAATACTATTAACATTAAATATTACTGTGACATTTGTAAAGTCAAAGACAAGTATTCTTTATTATATGCCACATTATCTAACTAGGCTAAAAATGATGTACATTTATTCCTTTGTGATGTTTTCTTCCTTCTGTAAAAGCTGTTCTTCATACATTCTTAAATCATGTTTCAAAAATTAGCTTGGCTACTCTTTCAATCTATTTAGATCTGAGTATAAAAGTCACAGCTCCTCTTAATTTCAGTAGCCCGTACTTTAAAAGAGTTCGTCAATACTTCCCTGCCCAAAATATAGGGATGTCTTCCCTACCGCCAATGTGATACAAACAAAGAAAGGGACTCTAGACAATGTGGTAACATACTCCTAATAAAAGACTCACAACTCCACAGCTGTAATGGGATCTGTTGGTTTTTGTTTTTTGTTTTATCTTTTTCATGATTCTACTTCTCTGTGAAATACTAGAATACAGCATCTTTCATTTAAAAAATATGTTTAAAGCTATGCATCACTTCACACCCCTCCTTTGGCTGGATTTGATTACACTTTGCACATTTATGTAACACTGGACATTTGCTCCCTAGAGCTAGACTGACACCAATGCACTGAATCCCTTGTTGTGTGCCATTTCTTGTCTGTGTGGCCTTGGGAAGGTAACTGACCATCTCAGTGCTCACTTCCTTGTCAGCACAATAGACATAAGAATATTAACGCTTTCAGTCCCTGGGAGACTCTAAGGTTTCTGTTAAGTGGTGTTTATATGTTTATTATTTGAAAAATTGATCTCTTAAAAACAAAGGGAAATAATAAAATCAAGGAAAGGCTGCAGTACAGTAGAAGGAACATCAAGCTAAACAGGGGAGTCTGGTTCTAATCTGCTCATTAGGACACTGAGCTAAACTCTCACTATTTAGGGCTGTAAGGTAAGAGTTGGATAAAATCATCAGAAAGCCCTCTTCCAGGTCAACTTCAAACAATAAAAACATGACTTTACTTGCCTGTTGGCCATTAAATTACTGACTCTTATGCCAGAGATATCATTTCTGCCTCTTTCCTTGATTTTCTAGCTCAAAGAAGTCCCAAAGAATCCATTTTTTACCAAATTCCCCTATGATCAGTGTGTGATTTTCTCATCTCAACAGTTTACCCTTTTTTTTTTTTAATCTAATAACTGAAACAGAGTATTTAATATTTACAGCATGCAATACCTGTGGTCAAATTACCCATCTCACTAATGGATTTACCATAAGCACATGCATTTATTTCCAAGAAAACATTCATTTCAATCTTCAGAGCAGGATGTTTTTAAGGTATGTTAATGAGTTATCACTTATTACATGGTTCAGTATACAGCCCTGGCCTGAACTAGTGCCAATATTAATGATCTAAATGCAGACCTAGGCCTCAATGGGAATAAAAATGTCACAGAGAAATCTAAAAGCATGTAAGCTTACCATTCGCAGGAAACTCTGACACCATAACCATTTTAAACTCTATCAATAAGTAAATCCCACTATTGGAAACAAAATAATACTGGCTGGGGGCGCCTGGGTGGCTTAGTCGGTTTAGCGTCCGACTTTCGCTTAGGTCATGATCTCCCGGTTCGTGGGTTCGAGCCCCGTGTCGGGCTCTGTGCTGACTGCCAGCTCAGAGCCTGGAGCCTATTTCAGAGTCTGTGTCTCCCTCTCTCTCTGACCCTCCCCTGCTCACGCTGTCTCTCTCTTTCTCTCTCATAGAAATAAATAAAAATATTAGAAAAAAAAAGAAATAATACTGGCTGTCATCAGACAGCTCAGTTCAATTTAATTTCTATCTCCTCTCCCTTTAATGAGTTTGAAAGCTCCTATATATCTTATTTAAGGCATGAGATTGGGGCTTGAGATACTACCAACCTCACTCTGCTAGGATATGTAAATTCTACTGATAAACCCATATAGTTTCTCTGAAACCAGCTCCTAACCAAGTCTTCAGGTCTCTTTTCCCCTGACACACCTGCACATTCACCTTGCCTGCGTAGATGATATTCAAATTATGCCCTTCAGGTCTCAACACCTTGATTGATTGACCTAAGTAAGATTCAACAGGACTTTCTGCCTGGCTTGGTTCTCACTGATTTTAATTTGATTAGGTATTTAATAAAGCTTGTAGAGAATAAGCCAACCTTCATGACTTTATGGGCTGACAGCCTGGGGGTGGTTTTGTTGGTTTTTTTAAATCTGAAATATTGCCAGTGTAAGTCAAATATATCCTCATCACCAGCACCCTCAGTCTCCACCAATCACCTCTCACTTTGGACCTCTCAGTCCCATGTAGAGTTGTAGAATTTATATTATAATAGATTTTAATTCAGTTTCTGGTGGGCTCTAATACAAGCCCTTTAAGTATGAATAGGCTCTAGCTGGCTACTGCTCTTTATACAGCAGTGTTAGCTGACGCTTCAAATGAAGTTGGCTAGGACCATTCTGCTTCCTGGGCCCTGAATCCTGGACATACACTTGCACTTAACCCTGGTGGGTTTTAAAAACAAATCCTTATGTCTGTGTCACCATCTATTTTCACCCTCAACCCTTCAGACTCTGCCTTTGCTCTGTTTAATGGCCCAGCTTTTGCATGATTTATGCAAATACTAGTTATAGGACATATTTGTCATGAGTCATAAACTCAGACCACCAAAACTTGTGATCTTCCTTATTTTTCTTTTCTGTCTTGGAAATCCATTTCTACCTAAGCACAAGAAGATTTATCTATAATTTCCAGGTAAATGCAGAAACTTAAGATATTTTTTAGGCATTTCATGTTTAAATTCAGTCAAAACTTAGAATTTCCTTAGTAACCCCCCTTATCTCTATATTAGAGCCTGGAATGCTGAGGCTTTTACAACACTGAAGCAGGGATGGGACTGTCCACTTTATTTGTTGTTACTTTTTTGAAATCTTGTTTATTTATTTTGAGAAAGAGAGAGAGAGAGAATGCTTGTGCATGCACATGAGTGCACACACATACACACACACACACACAAACACACAAGCAAGGGGGAGGGGTAGAGAGAGAGGGAGACAGAATCCCAAGCTTGGCTGTCAGCACAGAGCCCCACGCAAGGCTTGATCTTCCAAACCAGGAGAGATCATGACCTGAGCCAAATTCAAGAGTCGGTCGCTTAATTGACTGAGCCTCCCAGGCACCCCAGAACTGTCCACTTTATAGTCTCTATACATTGCATGCCAGAGCTGCTGCAAAATTTTGTTACGGACTTTGCATGAATGGCATATCTAAACCAATGCTATTCAATAGGAATATCATATAAGACATAGCTGCCATTTTAAATTTTCTAGGAGACACACTAGAAAAGTCACTAAGTAGCTTCTGCACAGCCAGGGAAACAACCCAGAAAATTAATAGGCAACCAACGGAATGGGAAAAGATAGTTGCAAATGATATATCAGATAAAGGGTTAATATCCAGAATCTATAAGGAACTCACCAAACTACACGCCCGAAAAACAAACAACCCAGTGAAGAAATGGGCAGAAGATATGAACAGACACTTCTCCAAAGAGGACATCCAGATGGCCAACAGACACATGAAACGATGCTCAGCATCCCTCCTCATCAGGGAAATACAAATCAAAACCACACTGAGATACCACCTCACGCCAGTCAGAGTGGCTAAAATGAGCAAATCAGAGAACTCTAGATGCTGGCGAGGATGTGGAGAAACGGGCACCCTCCTACACTGTTGGTGGGAATGTAAACTGGTACAGCCCCTCTGGAAAACAGTGTGGAGGTTCCTCAGGAAACTAACAATAGAACTCCCTTATGACCCAGCAATAGCACTGCTAGGAATTTACCCAAGGGATACAGAAATGCTGAGGCATAGGAGCACATGTACCCCAATGTTCATAGCAGCACTCTCCACAATAGCTAAAACATGGAAAGAGCCTAAGTGTCCATCAACAGATGAATGGATCAAGAAGATGTGGTTTATCTATACCATGGAATACTCCATGGCAATGAGAAACAATGAAATCTGGCCATGTGTAGCAACATGGATGGACCTTGAGGGTGTTATGCTGAGCGAAATAAGTCAGGCAGAGAAGGACAAATATCATATGTTTGCACGTATAGAAGGATTAGGAGGAACTTGACGGAGGAACAAGGGGGAGAAGAAGGGGGGAAATGGTGGGGGAAAGGGAGAGAGGCAAACCATGAGACTCTTGAATGCTGACAAAAACTGAGAACTGATGGATGTGGGGGGGAGGGGGGATGGGCATGGATAAGGACACTTCTGGGGATGAGCACTGAGTGTTATGTGGAAACTAATTTGACAATAAACTATTTGTAAAAAAAAAAAAAAAAAAGAAAAGAAAAGAAAAGTCACTAAGCTTTTAAAATATGGTGTATATTCTACCTACGCTGTACAGCATAATCTCAATGCAGACTAACCACATTTCAGATGTGTTAGTGGCTAAAATATGAGAGAGCACAGTTCTAGAGTGAAGCCATTCCTCCAGGTGTTATCTGATGGCACATTCATTCATAATGTTTGCAAAACTGTCATCCAAGATGAGAGAACAGGCCAGTCACAGTGTGTGAAGGGTTTGGGTGATGCAGTCATAGTCCAAGCAACATGGGGCAACTATGTTTCTAGTTAGGGAGACCACATACCAATATTAAGATTCAGATTTCGAGATGATTATTGTAGGAAACTTTTCTGTGGCTTTCAAGACTTCAACTATCAGAGCAAAAAAAATGAGTAGGAGATGGTAAGCGTTACCTTCTCCCAGCTTCTGTGTGAGCCTTGAGGCTGTCACTGAGCCTTCTCTATTCTTGTTCTATCTATGGCTTCTATGTGGTTGTGCTACAGGAAGTGGCTATGCCTCTTCCCAAACTATTTTCAGACTATTACATTTATCTCCTCTACTCTTAGGTCTCCATATTTAAAGGTTTGTATTTGGCCTCCAGCCCTCACTAGAAAACTCAGGCCCAAGTAGAGATGGATACCACTTACCCAACCCCACTCAGGTTCTTTTTTATCCCCTTCCAAGCTCATAGATCTCCATTTAAGGGGATAGAGAGAGGGAATATATGGATGGCTGACTCTACATGATCAAATATTCTTCTAATCTTTCCTTCGTTACACCTGAATCAATATCTTTGTGGTTAAAACCCAAGACGTCTGAAGTTTCTCTTCAGTATGTCTCTATAAGTCTCCCTTGTGGAATTTCCAGTATCCTATTTCCAGGCCCAAGTGTGTAATATGTGTGTGTGGAGGGAGTTCTGGGGGCAAGATACATATCCTTTACTATCCACATACAACCTTGCCACACTCATGTCATCTGGGTTTCTCTCTCCAAGCCATGCTCCATCTTTCCTTAAGATGAGTCCTTCACTAAGATTGTTAGTGCCTCTTCTCCCATCTGATTTCTGGTATCTCCCAGTACACTGCAGGAGCCCATTTCTAGGTTCTCTGATTCAGACCCTCTGTACCATCACCTAGGAGCCTATGATACCGTGTTCTTACTCACCATAGGCTTAACTTTTTCAGTGAGAATAATTCACTGGGCTTGACACTTCCATGGGCCTCTGGTATGCTTACATTGTCTTCCTCACTCAGTGCTACACTCCTCAGGATTAACAGCTGTCAGATAATAAGACTGAAATGAGGCTTAGCGGTGAGCGTGTGGGAAGATAGGGAAAGGAACACTGAAGCAGCTGAATATTTTGAGGGGCACAGAAGGTCGAATACTGTGGTAACAGACATTGAGATGGTTGAGGTATAAGACATTCACTGAGGACCAGGGATGTGAGAAGGAGAAGGAAGCAAGACTGGCCAGAATGAAAAGTTGAATAATGATACAGACCCAACAGTCTTCAGCCAACCAGGCGGGGCGCTCTGAAGTATATTTTGTTCATCTGAGTTATCCTGTATCCGGCCAAAAATGGCCAGATGGTACATCCCTGCCTCACTGCATGCAGGCTAATCCAGGAAGGCCATCCCCTTTGAGGAAATACCTTTGCACAGCCAAGTCTGACCTTGAAGGAGATGCCAGCTGGAGGTGGCTGTTAACCACACCCCCTGCAGCTGGGCACCCTTCCTTAAAGGGGATATTCTTGCTTACCACAGAGTTCATGCCATAATTCAAGAAATACTTGGCACCTAGATTTTTAACTGGATAAACAAGGTACCAAGATAGAGGATTCGGGTCTTGAGGTTCAGATAAATATTATAGAAAGACTGTCCTTGGTGTTCAGGATCCCAGCTACCAGGACTATATTGTTAAGAAGGAAAACTAACACAAACAAGGCAAAGTAGTGGCTAAGGAACTAGGCTTCAGGGGTGGTTCTTAATATAGACAAAACGTACTGAACAAGGAAAACCAGGACTTAAGAGCAAAGGCCAATGCAAAGTTCAGTCAAGTGGAGTAAACCAATGCCATAGGCAGGGAGGGAGATAGAAAGTAGGAAAGAAGATCCAGTACTCCAAATGCCTATGCAGAGGAAGAGTTAATGAAGGACAGAGGTTAGGGAGATACAATGTTACTATATGCAAAGATGCTAAGATAGGACAAGTAATTATTCCTGATGCATCAAAAATTATACAATTCAGTAATACTTTCTATTACTTCAATATTGATAGGATACATAGTTTTTTATTAAAATAAATTTTATCAACTATTTAACCAACACTATGGGTTTTTCCTAGCAACCTCTCACCTCTCAATTATTACACATGCTGTCTCTGGATAAGTTTATGTGCTTTATAAATATTTTCACATTTTGTGTAAGTGTTTTAATGGCACAGGAAAGCTTCAGTCTTTCAAGGCATCAAAATTAATAATTTGGAGAAACAGTGCAGGTCCTATTGCTTTAACATAAAATAATTTTAATAACCAAGACTTAATTTCCAAGATAGCAAAACTGGTTCTGGCTTAGGAAATACAACCACACATACTTAGAATCAGTTGGCTTGGCCAGTCATACAGAAGCAAAAAACACATCCTGACAATTTAATTAAAATGTTTATTTCCATCCTCTTACATTGCTCAAAAAAGCGTTTTTTTTTTCAATTTTAGGAAAAATTAAACTGATACCAAATATTGAAAGCTAAAACCAGGTTTTTTAAAGAAATCTGTTCATCCATTAAAAAAAAGATTAGCCACCAAAATTGCTTCTAGAGGCAGCATATATTTTATGACCACATGAAGGAGAATAAGATTTTTCTCTGCAGAAAGTACTGAAGCAGTCATAGCTCTCATGAGATAAGTAAACAGTTGCTGCTTTTTCACAAGAAAATCTCATTTGATTTTCTTCTTTGTTCACCAAAATACTTATGTATTCATCTTTTAGGTAAAAGATACTATAGCAGGCACTTTTAAACAATGAATCAAACATCCTTTCTTCTCCTTAAATGAAATCTCATGCCCTGGAGTGCTATTATAGGAAACTACTAAAGCAAAAGCCAGGCATAAACATCACTAGATGATTAGAAAATAAGGACATTAATGTTCTGGGGATTAAATGGTTTAAGAAATCTTGATTTTCTGGATGGATGATGGACTATCTATGATAATGACTGTTTAAAGTAATTAGAATTCTTGGTTGATGAATTTATTATGAGATAAATTAGTTAATACCTATTAGTAAGATGTCTTTAGAGATGATGTGACCAGATATAAACATTTGTTTTTTCTAGTTATGCTTACATAAATATATATCTGATTTGTAATTTGTAGGGTGTGTGTGTTTGTGTAGAAGTACAATAAAGGTTTATCTGGAATTCTTTCAGCTGGAAATCTATTGTATTACTATACAAGGAAAAATAACATTCTTTGCATTATCAAAAAAACTGGTAAGAGGACCAAAGCACTGTCTGAACAACTAAAATTGATTAACTTGTGTTTAACTGATTCGTAATATTCTGTGTTCTTACATAAAAAATATAATTCCTTAAATGAGTAATACATAAATAATATGCATATTTATAATCTTTATTAAAATATACCATCTTGTAACCCTCATATATGTTTATTAACATATCTGTTTATAGGTGAAGATGAAATATACAACTTCAGGCCAAAGGAATGGATTAATATATATATTGACGGCAAAACAGTTCAGACAATATGCTGATTATTTTTGCTATCTTGACTGCAATTAATAGACAGCTGAATTCAGTTTGAAATTCATAATTGTAGTGCTGTGTTCATCCTATTATTTTGCAATATTATTACTAGTTCCATTTAACACTTATTTTTAGCAGTAAATCCTAATTTTAATCATCAAACCTTATTTCCAGACTTCATTTCTATATACTATCATAGAATAATCTAACTGGATCCTTGTCTTTCCCACCTTACCCTCAGAACCTTGCCTCAGAGTGACACTTAAGGGACCTTACAAGATACAGTTCTCTCAGAAAATTATCTTTATAGAAAAACAGCTTTATCTTTTGCTTGCCCTTTTTATGATACGCTATAAAATCTAAACTCCCTCACTAGATGTTCTTGTAAAAAATGACAAAAAATGATTGAAAGTACCAATTCCTTACTATCATCACTTGAATGATCTTCATGAGGCTGATCAGAAGGTGCAATAGACTCATACAATGGTGGCTAATGATTCTAACAGGATGTAATAAAGCTAAGTCTTATCACCTCATGACTAAACCCCTTGACTTACTAATACAGACTGTTGGACTATAAGAAAATAGTGGTTTCCCCTTACCTGGACTTAAAAAAAAAAGTAGTTGTTTATACTTATTGGTCTATTTTTCTTCTAAAAAATACACTTCAATGAATAATTTTTATAAATAATCTGAAAAAAATACGTATTTCATTTACCGCAACTTTTTTCCATCTGCTATAAATGTATTCTGAAAAATGAGGGGTAATAGTCCATAAGTATTAGTAAAATGGATTTCAAAAAAATGAGGTAGCAAACAGATCATTAAATGAGATAATGGGACACCTGAGTGGCTCAGTCAGTTAAGTGTCTGACACTTGATTTCAGCTCAGGTCATGATCTCACGGTCCCTGAGTTCGAACACTGTCAGTGCCGAGCCTGCTTGGAATTCTCTCTCTCTCTCTGCCCCTACCCCACTCATAATCTCTCTCTCTCTCTCTCTCTCAAAAATAAATAAACATTTTTTTAAAAAAAGAAAATGAGATAACAAACATCACAATTATGGTAAAGATAAACTGGTCCTCAGTTTCAGCATCTTCAAGATGTTAAATGAGACAGAATAATTAAGATTCCGTATGACAGAATTTTTTCTCACTGTGATTTTTCTTCACACTTTTGTGGTTTCTATTTAATATCTGTTGGTCTGGACTAAAGAACATAAATTAACAAAACTGCCAATAAAGCTTTATTATAGGTATGAAATGTATACAGTTTCAATAGTTCCTTAGAAAACTTTAATTCTAAAGTCCCAAGATCAATACCTAATCTGCCCATATATTTTATAACTTCACCCAAGTACTTGTCAGAGTGCTGAGTTCCATGTCAGGAAGGGAAATTACTACTGGTTACAAATGTGACTGAGAGAGCACTGGGATGACTCATTATAACCTATCACCTCCCTAAGCAAAACCACTCAAGTATCTTTTAAAAATAGCTTAGAGAAGAGAGATTGCATTGTGGGCTTGGACTGAGGAAGAGGCAGAGACAGGAAGTGTGATTTTCAACTGCTAGACCTTCCCCAACCCTCCAATGGAGGCTTAACTCGAATAGGGGGATGGGAAGGGTGGTTAAACATTGTCCTAACTCAAAACACACGTAGGCTCCAGAAGGCCCTGTCTGTTGGTCAAAATATGGTTCTTGCCAGGTTGTAGTCTACTTGTTTATTCAATAAGCATTTATTGGGTCGCCTATAGTGCCAGTTACTGTGCCAAGAAATAGAAATACAAAGATGAATTAAGGGAACCTTGATTCAAGTCAAAGAACCAGACAAGAAAGACAGTGACAGCATAATGAAGTGTTGCTATGATTCGCTCAAACTGAGGACAAAGGGAGAGGTAAAAGAAGGCTTCCTATGGACCATAGGAGTCAAACTTCGGGAGATAGAAGGAAAAAAGTGCATATGAGGGATGTGCTCTGGACAAACGAAGAAGATACCCAAAATGTGTAAAGAAAGCATAACACTGAGGAGACCTACTTCACTCAGCCCATGACTAGACAGTGGAATTAATGAAGGGCTATAACTTGACACCTCTTTTTGCCACACTAGTTTAGAGGAGGGCTTTCAGGAATAGTTGAAGGATATTAAACAGGAAATGTTTTTAGAAAGTTCATTCTTTATTGGAGTGGTACCAGCCATAAAAGGAAAACCTCTTAGGAGGTACAGCAAAACTCCAGATAGTTATGATAGGGGGGAAAATGTTGGGTGTGAAAAATATTAATGATGTTGAATTAAAATCCTACTGCAGATGAGTATCCTGTATTTCTGTCCTGGTCTCCAGAAGTGAAGCAGCTCTTACTATTTATTACTTCTTAAAGACTTCCTAAAATGATTCTTTCCTGCTTGTTTGGTAGTGTTCCCAGAGCATGAGTAAGCCCTGAGTGCAAGTGATACTTCTCTCTTAAGCCTTAATGAACCACAATTAATTTAAACATGAAAATTCTGTTAAATAACAGATTTATGTTCAGTAATATGTGTCCCACATGAATATCTTATTAGATGCATTATTCATATCAAGTTGTAAACTCAGAATTATAAATATTTTCCTCAGAATTGCTCAATGTTGAAAATATCAACCAACTTTGAAAATACTGAATTTTTTTCCCTCCTCATTTTTCACCACTCTTTCCAATATTCTAATAGACAAGCATATCTTTAAACTCTCTGATTTATAATTATGTCCTATACTATTTTTTTCCTTAATATGACACAGAATCGTAATAGGACATCATCTTGTCCTGATTCTTTGTCAGCTTTTGTTCACTCATCTCTTGCCTGTTGTTGAACCAGAGCTCCAAATCTGTCCATCTTCCTCCAATTCATCTCCTTAACTATATGCACCTTTGCAAGACTGTATATAACCTAAATCATGATATGCACGTGTGTGTGGTGAAGCTAGCCTTAGTGTCCAATCATTGTCCTCTCCAGCATCTCAGATCTGAGGCTACTCATTTGCAAGCACAGTCTGAGACCTTTAAGTAGCCCTGATATTAAAGCCTTCATCGGAGACATTCAAGATTTTGTTCATGAAGAGAAACCAATATTCCACCACATCTGACTGTGGCTTGAAAGAAGAAGCAGACTCAAAACAGGTACCACACATAGAACAAAAGACATATCTCCAAAGGATGCCCTACAGCCAACTTCAACAATGCTATCAGTGAAGATTCAACCATTGCCTGACATCCAATCATCTTTTAAGAATCACCTAGGGGTGGGGTGCCTGGTTGGCTCAGTAGGTTAAGTGTCCAACTTTAGTTCAGGTCATGATCTCATGGTTCATGAATTCGAGCCCCACGTTGGGCTCTGTGCTGACAGCTCAGAGCCTGGCCTGGAGCCTGCATTCAGATTCTGTGTCTCCCTCTCTCTCTCTGCCCCTCACCTGATCATGCTGTCTCCATCTCTCTCTCAAAAATAAATAAAACATCAAAAAAAACAAAACAAAACAAAACAAAAGTCTGTTATAAAAAGAAAAATCACCTAGAGGTGACTGTGTGCCTTAGTCAGTAAGCTTCTGAGTTCAGCTCAGGTCATCATGTCACAGTTCATGAGTTCAAGCCCTGCATCAGGCTTTGAGCTGACAGTTCAGAGCCTGGAGCCTGCTTCCCTTCTCTGTCTCCCGCTTTCTCTTAGTCCCCCCTTTTGCTCTCTGTCTCTCAAAAATAAATAAGGAAACATTTTTTAAAAATAAGAAAAAAAGAAGAGTTACCTATAGACTCCTTGGTCCATAGGCTTTGTACCTGGTTACTTTTACCTTACCATCACCATATCCAGTCCCATATAGTCCCTCAATATGAAGTTTGTTTACCTGACTTTCCTTCAGCTGCTCTGGTAAGCTATCAGGTTTCATTCAATGTCTCCCTCACTTTAGTCAGCACTGAGTTATTCTATTCATTCTGTCTGGTTAACCCTGGTGATGTATTCATTCCTTCATTCTTAGATTAAAAATGACTTTTTTTTTCACAGTCTTGTGTTATTCCCTGAAACTGAAGGACCTTGGCAACCCAAAAATTGTTATGTGTACACACACAGCAAAAATCAGTATGAGTTGATGTAATTCCTCACCTCATAAATGGGGAATAACCTCAAGCATTGGTCATGGTGATGATTTGCAGAAGTTACAGAGATTTTATTTTGTTTTCTTTGAATTGCTTTGGTTTGTTTTTTGTCACGGTCTTCAAGATCTCTGACTTCTGCTGTTTGTCAACTATATAATTAATTTTAGTTTGCGTCAAGCTCTTAAGTTAATGTTGGAAAATCATTTCCATAAATGTAATTCATTATTTATCTAATAAATTAGATGCTACATAATGAAGAATGCTCATCTCAATAACTGTCTTCTACAAAAGGAAATTTTCTACTCAGATGCAATGTTTTATCATTGTAATTTTCCTGGAAGATAATATCTTTCTCACGTCAAAGGACAAAAAGCATTAATGCCTGAGTCCAAGCTGATGAGCTGGCTGTTTTTGTAGTGGATTGTGCCTTCACCGCAGATACAGTTTCAGTCATGGCGCACACTCACCCAGGAATGAATTTCTACCTCTCCACCTTGGTTTGGTTAGTATGTGTGTGCATGTGTTTTACAAGTTTCCCTTTTCCCCGCAGGAAGGCAGATCGAACCATGATTATTATCTGGTGGCAACTGCGATGAAGGCATAGGAGAATTAATCTGAGAATAATTACTTTAGGGAATTTATATTTAAATGGAGAAATAAACGGTCATTTTCTTTTTCCTATAGAGCAATTTGGTAATTGCTCCATCTGCTTAGCATAGCCACTAATCCCAACATTATCAGTACAGAGGAGAAATTACTGATTTTATATAATTATAAATTGTATGCAATTCAAAGTAGCTATGACTTTAAGAAGTTATTTTAGGGGCGCCTGGGTGGCTTAGTCGGTTAGGTGTCCAACTTCAGCTCAGGTCATGATCTCACAGTATGTGGGTTTTAGCCCCATGTTGGGCTCTGTGCTGACAGCCAGCTCAGAGCCTAGAACCTGTTTCAGATTCTGTATCTCCCTCCCTCTCTGACCCTCCCCTGCTCATGCTGTCTCTCTCTCTCTCTCTCAGAAATAAATAAAACATTTTTAAAAATTAAAAAAAAAGAAGTTATTTTAATTCTCTTCTTTTACTGGCCCAATCCAAGCACTCAGAGAGCAATACCCTTAAACCTCAGCCTGCTATATCAGTTTCTGAATTACAAAGACTAGCTTATACCAAGCAAGTTGGAATAACAACAAGTTCCAACAGCAAGTTCCAACTTCTATAAATTGGAAAACCTGTATTCACCAAGATTATGTTAAGAATAACTATTTTACTTTTAAAAAGTCAGAAGTAAGATTTAATTGACATTTAGCTAGCATCCTATAAAACAGCCTCTCCTAACTCTCCTAACTTAGTATTATGATAAAATGGGGACATGCAGTCATAGTGAGTTGTATATAAAAGAAAGTAATATAGCTAGCAAAATACCCAGTAAGTGCAGATGAACCATCCATATGCACTTTCTGTTGACAACCTCCAGGTCTAGAAAGGGGTATCTTTACATACGGATAAGTAAAGTAATTTCATTATCCAAGTACTTGTTGTTATAATATAAAAATATAATTGATTCTTACACATTGAACTTGTATTTTGAAATTTTTGTGGGTGCCTAGATGGCTCAGTCAGTTAAGTATCTGACTTTCGCTCAGGTCATGGTATCATGGCTTGCGAGTTCAAGCCCTGCATTGGGCTCTGTGCTGACAGCTTGGAGGCTGCAGCATGCTTCAGATTCTGTGTCTCCCTCTCTCTCTCTGTCCCTCTCTTGCTCATATTCTGTCTCCCTCTTTCTCAAAAGTAAATGTTAAAAAATTTTTTTTGGAAATTTTGCTAAATTCATTTACTAGATCTATTAGTTTTTTGTAGATTACTTGAGATTTTCTACATATATTATGTCACTATAAAGACAGTTTTACTACTTGTTTTCCAATTCATGTATTATTTTGTTTGTTTGTTTTGACAAAAGAGTTTATTTTAGATCTAAACATCCCCCTGATATACTATGAGCTTAGCATTTTCTGTATGTTTGAACTAGAAAGAAACGAACCAGAAATAAAGATAAACACATTGACTCATTAGATTCTCCTTCTCCAAGCAAAGCTACAGGCACACTGTAACAAAGCAGAAAAAGCAAAAGGCATGAAAGGGGTGCAGTTCCAACCCACCTAAATGGTATTGGTGAGAGAAGGAAAGTCTTGCCATCTACTGAGATGAGCCGGGGAAGGTGGCTCAAAGTTCTGCCCCTGTTTCCAGCATGGCTACCATCCTAGTGACAAACAATTTTTAACATAAAGAGCTGATTGTCAACTGGGACCGATGGCCTTTGGCTCATGTTTTAATAATAGAGCCATTCTGGGGTGCCCAGGTGGCTCAGCCAGCCCAAGTGTATGACTCTTGATTTTGGCTTATGATCTCACAGCTCATGAGATCAAGCTTCACATAGGCTCTGCACTGAAAGTGGAGCCTGCTTGGGACTCACTGACTTTCTCCTCTCTCTCTCTTCTCCTCTCCCACTTGTGCTGTCTCTCTCTCCATCAAAATAAACATTTAAAATAATAATATAATAATCATAATAATAATGATAATAGCAATTTTCTGTTCTTTTTTTTCTTTTTTAAAACTATAACTTATTGTCAAATTGGCTAACATACAGTGTGGAAAGTGTGCTCTTGGTTTTGGGGGAGAACCCCATGGTTCATCGCTTACATACAACAGCCAGTGCTCATCCCAACAAGTGCCCTCCTCAATGTCCATCACCCATTTTCTCCTTTCTCCAACCCCACCATCAACCCTCAGTTTGTTCTTTGTATTTAAGAGTCTCATATGGTTTGCCTCTCAACCTCTCTGTTTATAACTATTTTCCCCCTTTCCTTCCTCGATGGTCTTCTGTTAAGTTTCTCAAGATCCACATATGACAGAAAACATGATATCTGTCTTTCTCTAACTGATTTATTTCACTTAGCATAATACCTTTCAGTTCCATCCACATTGCTACAAATGACATGATTTCATTCTTTCTCATTGCCAAGTAGTATTCCACTGTACATATAAACCTCATCTTCTTTATCCATTCATCACATTTAGGCTCTTTCCATAATTTGGCTATTGTTGAAAGCGCTGTTATAAACTTTGGGGTACATGTGCCCCTATGAATCAGCACTCCTATATCCCTTGGATAAATTCCTAGTATTGTTATTGCTGGGTGGTAGGGTATCTCTAATTTTTTGAGGAACCTCCACACTGTATTCCAGAGTGGTTGTACCAGTTTGCATTCCCACAAATAGTGCAAGAGGGTTCCAGTTTGTCCACATCCTCTCCAGCATCTATTGTTTCCTGAGTTGTTAATTTTAGCCACTCTGACTGGTGTGAGGTGTATCTCACTGTGGTTTTGATTTGTATTTCCCTGATGATGAGTAACATTGAGCATCTTTTCATGTTTCTGTTGGCCATCTGGATGTCTTTTTTGGAAAAGTGTCTATTCATGTCTTCTGCCCATTTCTTCACTGAATTATTTGTTTTTCAGGTGCTGAGTTTAAGTTCTTTATAGATTTTGGATACTAACCCTTTATCCAATATGTCATCTGCAAATATCTTTTCCCATTCTTTCATTTTTTTTATTGTTTCCTTTGCAGTGCAGAAGCTTTTTATCCTGATGAGGTCCCAGTAGTTCATTTTTGCTTTTAATTCCTTGACTTTGGAGAACTGTTGAGCAAGAAATTGCTGCGGCTGAGGTCAAAGAGGTTATTGCCTGCTTTTTTCTCTAGGGTTTTGATGGTTTCCTATCCCACATTCATGTCTTTTTTTTCTTATTCAATTTCACTGAGTGGGCCCTGCAGTGCAGGGTCAAATAGAAGTGATGACAGTATATCAGTACATCTTTGCCTTGCTCCCCCTCTTAGAGACAAAGCATTCAATATTTCAAAAATAAGTTTGATGTTAGTTATATACCCGTAATAGATGTATTTTATTAAATTAAATAAATTCCCTTCTATTCCTAATTAGGAAAGTTTTTATTAGGAATGAATATTGAATATCATGAGAAAACTTTTCTGTATCTATTGATATAATCACATGAGTTTGTTTCAGTGTTTTTAGTCTATTAATGTGGTAAATAACGTTGATTTTTCTTTTTTTTTAGGATCTTTTTCAAATCTCTACACCTAATATGGGACTCGAATGCATGATCCCGAGATCAAAAGTTTCATGCTCCTCCAACTGAGCCAGTCAATCAGATGCCGTGATTGAACTTTCAATATTAAATGAAACATATTCTTGCAATAAACCTTAATTTTGTCAAATGTTAAATCATTCTTGCATTCCTGACGTAAGCCTCACTAAGTAATGGTATATTATGCTTTTCATATATTGTTGAATTTTATTATTTCTTTAATGAGGGACTATGTTTGTGTCTGTGTTCATGTGTTCATGACAGACACTGGTCTATAGTTTTCTTCTCTTTAATGTCTTTGGTTTTTGTTTTGAAATAATCTGGTCTTATGAAATAAACTGTGAAGTATCCCTCCTCCTATATATTTTAAAAGACTTTATGTAGTAGGATTATTGGTTCTTCCTTAAATAGTTGATAGATTTTACCAATAAAGCTGTACAGACCTAAAGTAGGTTCCATTGTATTTTTCAATTTATGATTCAATTTTTTAAAAGACATAGGTTTATTCATGTATATGAATATATATAATATATGTGAATCTATAATTATATATATGTGAGTATATATTGTGAGCATCATGGCCCAAAATTAGCACCTTAAAACAACACACAGTAGTTATTGCACATATTCTGTGGGCAAGAGACCAAGCAGGGATTAACTGTATTTTCTGCTTATGGTCTTGTAAGGCCACAATCTAGGTATTAGCAGAGCTTCATTCCTTTCTGGATTTTGTGGTCACATGACTGTTGGCAGAATTTGGTTCCTGAGTTCCTCATTTTGTTGCTTCCTGTCAGCTGGCAGTCTCTCTTGCCTCCTGGAGGTCACCTATTGTCCCTTGCCAAGTGGCTCTATTATAGTCCTTTTGAAATGGCAGTTTATTTGTCCAGGCCAGCAGGAGAATCTCTTATGTAATGTAATCATGAAGGGACTGGTCCATTATATGCATAGGCCCCATCCTTTGAGGCCTATGAGAGAATCATAGTGCCAAATGTCAAATAAAATGTCAAATAAAATGATGACAGTATATCAGTACATCTTTGCCTTGCTTCCCCCCTTAGAGACAAAGCAGAGGAGAGAGGACTATACATGCAGGTCCCTCAGGGAATGGGAATCTTGGCACCAACTGAGAATGCAGCCTACCACAAAGCTGTTCCTAAATTCTCTTATTATTCTTTTAATTTCTGTAGGCTATGTAATGAGTTCCCTTCTTTCATTTCTTATACTGGTGAATTGTGCTTTTCATTTCCCTTTTTTTTTTTCTTTTGACTGGTCTAGTTAGAAATTTCTCAATTGTTTAATCTCTTGGTTGCATCAATTTCAAAGAATTTTGTTTATTGATATTCACTCATATTTATTATTTTCTTCTTTGACATATTTTGGGTTTCATTTGCCCTTCTTTTTCTAGCTCCTTAAGATTAGTTTGGTAATTTGTTTTAGACCTTTTTTTTCTAATATATCTAAAACAATTTACTTACCTCTAATTACTGCTTTAGACACTCCCCATACACTTTGATTAGCATGTTTTTCATTTTAAATATTTACTAATTTCTCTTGTGATTTCTTCTTTGACTCATAGGTTACTTTCTTTCCAAATATTTGAACACTTTAAAATATCATTTTATTACTAATTTTTAATTTAATTCAATTTTGATTAAAGAACATACCTTGTAGTATTACAGAGTATTTTTAAATATAGTAATTTTAATCCTTTAAAATTATTTTAGACTCATTATTTCCTAGCCCAGAATGTGGTCTATCATGATTGTTTCATGTACATTTGAAAAGCACAAGGATCCTGCTATTGTTGGGTAGAATGTTCTAAAAATGTCATTTTGGACAAGTTGGTAAATAATTTTGTTCAAGTCTTCTATAGGCTTTCTCAGTTTTTTACTTCTTGATCTATTAATTACTGAGAGAGGAATATTAAAATTACCACACTTACACTATGGATTTGTCTTTTTCTACTTTCAGTGCTATCAGTTTTTGTTTCATGGTTTTTCTGAGGCTTTGTTAGGTACATATATCTTCAGATTTCAGGAAGGAGGAGTTAAGACAGTAGAGTAGTAAGGGGACCTGGGTGTGTATTGTCCCTTGAACACATCTAGATCAACATCAAAACATTTTGAGCACACCTAGGGAACCAATCTGAGGATTAACAGAACAATCTGTATAAACTGAGGGAGAGAACACAGCAGGTACATGATGTGGAAAGTTGAATTGGGGGAGAGAAGAGTCATGGTGTTGCAGGGGAGGGAGGGAGCCATTTTCATAGAAAGGAGAAGAGGGGGAGAGACCTGCACATCAGGTTTGCACAAGAAAGCACTCCCTCTGAAAGCAGGTAGAAGGAGAGAGTGAAAACACACACAGGGAACTATAAAAGAAAACTGTTCCCTAAAAGCATTGACAAAGGAAAAAGCAGATGGTTTCAATACCACCAGTTTTTTTTATAAACAGCAGAGCACAGAATCTGAAATTTCAGAGGTCAGCTGCCCGTGATGCTCTGGCAAGGAAGCAGGGTAGAGCACCGAGCGAGGGCAGTGTGGTCTGAGGATCCCCTGGGTCACACAGGGAGAAGTAGTTCCCTGCTTGGAGTGCATTTGGTAGAGGTGATTTGGCCTCTCATGAGCAAAAAGATACCAAAGGTGCCATCAAGCCACCATGTTTACTTGTATAGGAATAAAATGCCAGCTGAGGGCAGCAAAACCCGACAGTGGCTATGTGTTGTGATTTAGCATAATCTTTGAGCTGTCGTCACCACATGGTTGGGTGACTATTTACTGGGACAGCTGGCCCTGGCCACGGTGTGGTGGGATCCTCCCCCAGAAGTCACTGTGGGTCAGAACCACAAAGTTCAGAGTTCAAAGCCTCTGAAGTGTGAGGCTTTGAAACCCAGCTGAACATGAAATAAAACTTTGGAGAGAGGCATCGCCTCGTAGGTGGACAGCTTGGACACAGACAGGGGGAAGATGGGGAACTGACGGAAGCAGGGAACACAGGAGGGGTGACTGATCATGCATTTGTGAGGACACGAACTTCCCAGGCTGGAGACTAGAGAGTGGACGAAGCCATTTTCACCATTAGCCCACCGACACTGATCAACTGAAGTGAGTGAAGCAACACCATGGAGAGGAGAATGGAGCTGTTACACCAAGCTCCACCCACCTATGTTCTCCAAGCACATCTCCATTAGGGTAAGTTGGCCTGAGAATTGCAGCAGCAGGACCCTCCACTAGAGGACCACCGTAAATCCCTTCTGTGAGCTTACTCTAATGACCATAGACGGCTGCAAATTTCAGCTCTAGGGGAAACCGAACCTAGCTATGTTTGGGTTTTTTGCTCGTCCTTTTGTTCATGTTTTTGCTGTTGTTGCTACTGTTCTTGTTTTTGTTGTTGCTGCTTTTCTTTCATTACTTGGACACAGAAAGTGCAAGATTCTTATTTTATTGTATTATTTGATTGTATTGTATTTTTTTATTTTTAATTTTTTTTCTCTTCCTTTCTCTTTTCTCTTTTTTCTATCAAGCTTCTCTTAACAAACAGACCAAAACACACCTAGGATCTAGCTTCCTTTTTTGATTTTTAAAAATTTTTAATTCTTTACTTAATTTTATTATTGTTGTTATTGTTTCTTCCTCCAAAATGATATGATGGAGGAATTCACCTAAAAAGAAAGAACAGGAAGAAATGGTGGCCAGGGATTTAATCAATGCAGACATAAGTAAAATGTCTGAACTAGAATGTAAAACAAGGATTATAAGGGTACTATCTGGGCTTGAAAAAGGCATAGAAGATACCAGAGAATCCATTTCTGCAGAGATAGAAGTAAAATCTAGTCAGGCCAAAATTAAAAATGCTATAAATGAGATGCAAATCCAAATGAAGTCCATAAAAATAAGAATGGACGGGGCACAGGAGTGAATTAGTGATACAGAAGATAAAATTATGAAAAACAAAAAAGCTGAAAAGAAGAGGGAAACAAAGGTCAGTGATCACTAAGGCAGACTTGGGGAACTAAGTGATTTATAAAACATAATAACATTCATATCATAGAAATCCTAGAAGATGAAGAGAGAAAAAAGGGGCCAGAAGGTTTATGTGAGCAAATTATAACTGAAAACTTCCAAAATCTGGGGTAGGACACAGACATCAAAATCCAAGAAGCACAGAGAACTCACATTGACTTCAAAAAAGCCAGTCATCACCCAGACACATCATAGTAAATTCAGAAAATACACAGACAAGGAAAGAATCCTGAAAGCAGCAAGGAAAAAAAAGTCCATAGCCTACAAGGGAAGATGGATCAGGTTCGTAGCAGATTTGTCCACAGAAACTTGGAAGGCCAGAAAGGAGTGGCAATATATATTCAACATGCTGATCCGAAAAAAAATGTAGCCAAGCATTCTCTATCCAGTAAGGCTGTCATTATTATAGAAGAAGAGATAAAGAGTTTCCCAGAAAAACAAAAACTAAAGGAGTTTGTGACCACTAAACCAGGCTACAGGAAATTCTAAGGGGGACTTTTTGAGTAGCAGGGGGGAAAAAAGAGCAAAAGCAAACAAAAACTAGAAAGGACTGGAGAGCATCACCAGAAACAACAATTCTACAGGTAACACAATGGCACTAAATTCTTATCTTTCAATAAGAATGTAAATGTAAATGGACTAAATGCTCCAATGAAAAGACAGAGCGTATCAGAATGGATTTTAAAATAACAAGAATCTATATGCTGCCTACAAGAGACTCATTTTAGACCGAAACACACCTGCAGGTTGAATGTGAAAGCTTGGAGAACCATCTATCATGCTAATGAATGTCAAAAGAAAGCTGGGGTCGCCAGACTTATATCAGACAAACTAGACTTTAAAACAAAGACTGTAACAAGAGATGAAAAGGGGCATTATATCCTGATTAAAGGGTCTATCCACCAAGAAGACCTAGCAATTGTAAATATTTATGCCCCCAACTTGAAACACAAAAATATATAAATCAGTTCATAACAAACATAAAGAAACTCATTGATAATAAGACAATAATAGTAGGGGATGTTAACACCTCACTTACCACAATGGATAAATCATCTAAACAGAAAATCAACCAGGAAACAATGGCTTTGAATGATACACAGGACCAGTTAAACTTAACAGATATATTCAGAACATTTCATCCTAAAATGGCAGAATACATATTCTTTTTGAGTGCACTGGAAAATTACCCAGAAGAGACCACATGCTGGGTCACAAATCAGCCTTCCATAAGTATAAAGTGACTGAGATCATACCATGTATATTTTAGATCACAACATTATGAGACTTGAAATCAACCATAAGAAAAAAATTGGGAAGCCCTCAACTACATGGAGATTAAAGGACATCCTACTAAAGAATGAGTGGGTTAACCAGAAAATTAAAGAAGAGATAAAAAATACACAGCAGGAAATGAAAATGAAAACATGACAATCCAAACCCTCCAGGATGCAGCAAAGGCAGTTCTAAGAGGGATATATATAGCAACTCAGGCCTGTATCAAGAAATAAGAAAGGTCCCAAATACACAACCTTACTTTATACCTAACGGAGCTAGAAAAAAGCTTAAAGCTGCAGAAGATATAATAAAGTCTGCAGGGAAATAATAAAGATTAGAGCAGAAACAAATGATATGGAAACAAACAAACAACAACAACAAAAAAAAACAAAGAACAGTGGAACTGATCAATGAAACTAAGAGCTGGTTCTTTGAAAGAATTAACAAAACTGATAAACTCCTAGCCAGACTTATAATAAAGAAAAGAGAAAGGACCTAAATAGATAAAATAATGAATATAAGAGGAGTGATCACAACCAACACTACAAAAATATTAATAATTATAAGACAGTACTATGAAAAATTATATGCCAACTGGGCAATCTGGAAGAAATGGAGAAATTCCTAGAGACTTACAAACTATCAGAACTGAAACAGGAAGAAATAGAAAATTTGAAAAGACCCATAACTAGCAAAGAAATTGAATCAGCAATCAAAAATCTTCCAACAAACTAGGGCACCTGGGTGGCTCAGTCAGTTAAGCGTCCAACTTCAGCTCAGGTCATGATCTCAAGGTTGGTGGGTTTGAGCCCTGTGTCAGGCTCTGTGCTGACAGCTAGCTCAGATCCTGGGGCCTGTTTCAGATTCTGTGTCTTCCTCTCTCTCTGACCCTCCCTTGCCCACGCTGTCT
The DNA here is from genome assembly GCF_003009895.1 of Hyaena hyaena. Taxonomy (NCBI): domain Eukaryota; kingdom Metazoa; phylum Chordata; class Mammalia; order Carnivora; family Hyaenidae; genus Hyaena; species Hyaena hyaena. The sequence goes on from NW_024080868.1 coordinate 1,261,957, forward strand.
CTCTCTCTCAGAAATAAATTTAAAAAATTTTCTTTTTTAAATCTTCCAACAAACAAGAGTCCTGGACCAGATAGCTTCCCAGGAGAATTCTACCAGACATTTAAAGAAGAGTTAATAACTATTCTTCTGAAACTGTTCCAAAAAACAGAAATAGAAGGAAAATGTCTAAGCTATGAAGACAGCATTACCTTGATTCCAAAACTAAAGACCCCACTAAGAAGGAAAATTACAGGGCAATATCCCTGATGAAACTAGATACAAAGTTCTCAACTAGATATTAGCAAATCAGGTTCAACAGTACATTAAAAGAACTATTCACATTGATCAAGTGGGATTTATTCCTGGGCTTCAGGGCTGGCTCAATATTTGCAAATCAATAAACATGACACACCACATTGATAAAACAAAGGATAAGAACTATATGATCCTGTCAATAGATACAGAAAAAGCATTTGACAGTGCTTCTGACAAAATACAGCATCTATTCTTGATGAAAACATTCAACAAAATAGGGATACATGGAACATACCTCAACATCATAAAGGCCATATATGAAAGGCCCAAAGCAGATATCATCCTCAATGGCAAAAAACTGAAAGCCTTTCCCCTATGGTGAAGAACAAAACAATTGCCCACCTTTACTATTTAACATAGTACTGGAAGTCTTAGCCTCAGCAATGAGACAACAGAAAGAAATAAAAGGCATCCATATCTGCAAGGAAGAAATCAATCTTTCCTATTTACAGACAACATGATACTCCATGTAGAAAACCTGAAAGACTCCACCAAAACAACTGCTAGAACTAACACATGAATTCAGCAAAGTCGCTGGATATAAAATCAATGTGCAGAAGTCTATTGCACTTTTGTACATCAACAATGAAGCATCAGAAAAAGAAATCAAGAAATTGATCCCATTTGCAACTGCAACAAAAACAATATGATACCTACAAATAAGGGTGCCTGAGTGGCTCAGTCAATTAAGTAACTGAATCCTGGTTTTGGCTTAGGTCATGATCTCACGGTTCCCGAGTTAGAGTCCCACCTTGGGTTCAGTGATGACAGTGTGGAGTCTACTTGGGATTCTCTCTCTCTCCCTCCCTCTCTCCCTACCCCTCCAAATAAATAAATAAACTTAAAAAAAGATACATAGGAATAAACCTAACTAAAGAGGTAAAAGGTCTATGCTCTGAAAACTGTTGAACACTTATGAAAGAATTTGAAGAGGACACAAAGAAATAGAAAACCATTCCATACTCATCAATTGGAAGAGAAACATTGTTAAAATGTGTATACTACCCAAAGAAATCTACATATTCAATGTAATTTTTATCAGAATATCACGAGCATTTTTCACAGAGCTAGAACAATCAATCCTAAAATTTGTACAGAATTACAAAAGATGCTTAATAGCCAAAGCAATCCTGAAAAAGAAAAACAGAACTTGAGGCATCAGGATTCTGGATTTCAAACTATATTGCAAATTGTAGTTATCAAGATGGTATGGTACTGACACAAAAACCGACACATAGATCAATAGAACAGAATAGAAAACCCAAAAATGGACCCACAAATATATGGCCAACTCATCTTCAACAAAGCAGAAAGAATAGCCAATAGAAAATAGTCTCTTCAACAAATAGTGTTGGGAAAACTGGACAGCAACATGCAGAAGAATGAAACTGTACTGCTTTCTTACAACCAGAAAAAAATAAGTTTAAAATGAATGAAAGACCTAAATGTGAGGCAGGAAACCATAAAAATCCTAGAGGAGAACACAAGCAGCAACTTTTTTGACCTCAGCCACAGCAACTTCTTACTAGACAAGTTGCCAAAGGCAAGGGAAACAAAAACAACCGTGAACTATTGGACTTCATCAAGATAAAAGACTTCTGAACAGTAAGGGAAACAATCAACAAGACTAAAAGGCAGCCTATGGAATGGGAGAAGATATTTGCAAATGACATATCTGATAAAGGTTTGGTATCCAAAATATATAAAGAGCTTATCAAACTCAACACCCAATAAACAAATAACCCAGTTAAGAAATGGGCAGGAGTCATGAATAGGAATTTTTCCAAAGACATGCAGATGACCAACAGACACATGAGAAGATGCTCAACATCACTCAACATCAGGGAAATACAAATCCAAACCACAATGAGATAATCATCTCACACCTGTCAGAATGGTCAAAATTAACAACTCAAGAAATAACAGGTGTTGACAAGGACTTGGAGAAGGGGAAACCCTCTTGCACTGTTGGTAGGGAATGCAAACTGGTGCAACCACTCTGGAGAACAGTATGGAGTTCCTCAAGAAAGTAAAAATAGAACTACCCTACAATCCAGCAATTGTACTATTAGGGATTTACCCAATGGATACAAAAATACATATTTGAAGAGGTACATGCACCCCAATGTTTATAGCAGCATAATCAACAATAGCCAAACTATGGAGAGAGCCCAAATGTCCACTGACTAATGAATGGATAAAGAAGAAGTGGTGTATAGATACAATGGAATATTATTTGACCATCAAAAATAATGCAACCTTGCCATTTGCAATGACATGGATGGGACTAGAATGTATTATGGTAAGTGAAATAGTCAGAGGAAAACAAATACCCTATGATTTCACTCACGTGGAACTTAAGAAACAAAACAGAGGAATATATGGGGGAAGAGAGGGAAACAAACCAGAAGAGATTCTTAATGATAGAGAACAAACCATGGGTTGATGGAGCAGGGTGGGCTAGATGGGTGATGGGTATTAAGGAGGGCATTTGTTGTGATGAGCACTGTGTGTTGTATGTAAGTAATGAATCACTGAATTCTACTCCCAAAACCAGTATTGCACTGTCTGTTAAATAACTAAAATTTAAATAAAAGAAAAAAATATATACCTTCAGAATCATTATATTTCCCTGATGAATTGATTCTTCATCATTATGTCTTTATGCCTTGTAATATTCCTTGTCTCAAGTCTTCAATTGTTTGATATTAACATTGCCATTCCAGTTTTCCTATGATTAATAGTTGCAAAGTATTTCCTTTTTCATCATTTTGCTTTTACACATATTGGTGTCTTTATATTTAAAGAGGATTTCTTAGGGGCGCCTGGGTGGCTTAGTTGGTTAAGCGTCCGACTTTCGCTTAGGTCATGATCTCGCTGTTCGTGGGTTCGAGCCCCCCGTCGGGCTCTGGGCTGACTGCCAGCTCAGAGACTGGAGCCTATGTCAGAGTCTGTGTCTCCCTCTCTCTCTGACCCTCCCCTGCTCACGCTGTCTCCCTCTCTCCTAGAAATAAATAAAAATATTAAAAATAAATAAATAAAGAGGATTTCTTATAGAATACATTTAGGTAGGTCATGCTTTTTTCACCAATCTGGCATTCTCTGAATTTTCATTGGATTATTTGGAACATTACATTTGATTAATTAATTATCAGCACAGTTGAGTTTGAATCTATCATCTTGGCTATTTGCTTTCTATTTTCCCATATTTTTGTTGTTCCTTTTTCCTCTTTTCCTACCTGTTTGTAGATACAGTTTTTGGTTTATTAGCTGTTTATTATGTATACCTCTTTGTTTTATATTCTTAGTGGATGCTAAAGTAAACTAAAGTAAGGTACTCCTGTCCAATAGACATATAATGCAAGTCATGTATATAACTTAAAGTATCTAGAAACCATACTAAAATGAAAAAATGTAGAGAGAGACAGGTAAAGTTAACAATAGCAATATATTTACATTCCAATACATAAAAAATATTATTTTTTAATGCCTAATTTTTTTTTTTTTTTGAGAGAAAGAGAAAATGAGCAGGGGAGAGGCAAAGTGAAAGGGAGAGAGAATCCCAAGCAAACTCCACACTGTCAGGATAGAGCCCCATGAGGAGCTAAAACTTATAAACTGTGAGATCACGACATGAGCCAAAATTAAGAGTAGAACACTTTAGCCTACTGATCTATCAAGATGCCCCATCTCCAAAATAGTATGTATTAAGATGTAATTCATATAATCAACAAGAAGACAAATTAGCCTTATATTTTTCCTAATGTGATTCATGGACAAGATTATATCATTCATGTGGTTTCTACTGAAAATGAATAATTTGAATGTAATCATAGGAAGTATTCAAACAATAATTATGGACTATTCCACAAAACGGTAGGTCCGTACTCCTTGAAAATTCCATTGTCATGAAAGACAAAGAAAATGTAAGGGACTGTTCCAGGTCAGGGAAAACTAAGGAAACATTATATCTAGAGACAATATGTGATCCTTGACTAGTTCTGGGATCAGGAAAAAGAAAATTGTTAAAAAGGACATTATAGGCACAATTCATGAAATTTGATAATACACTGAACATTAGGTTATAGTACTGTATGAAAATTAAATTTAGTGAACTTTATTTTTTTTTACTTTTTTTATTTAAGAAAATGTCCCCATTTTTAAGAGATAAAGACAGGACTATTTGGTCATTTCCCTGATGTCTACAATTTATTCCTTAGTAATTCAACAATAGTAACAATAATAATTGATGTTAAATATTAAGAGGCACCATTTTATATATAGAAAAAATGATAAAACAAATGTGTAAAAATATTAACAACTGGTGGATATTTAGGAGTACTTTGTACTATTTTTTGTTCCTATTTTAATTCTCTGTTTTTTTCAAACAAATATTTTAAATTGGTAAATTTAGTAAGGTTACTGGCTACATGATCAATCAAGATCCCCAAAATTCATTGCCTTTCTATATATTAGTCACAACTATGTATAATACTAAGAAGCTTTGCAAAGAAAAACATTGAACACTTTCATAACCTTTGAGTCAGTAAAGATATGTTAAACTGCAAACCAAAAGATCCAATAATTTCACTTTCAGGCTGTTCTTCACAGTATTAAATATAATTGCAAAAAAATGGAATAATCTGAAATGTAATATGCAAGGGTATATTGAAATAAATTATGGTAAGGTTTTGATGGAATATTAGACAACTATTAGTAAGTGTTATGGAGAAACTAGCAATATTTAAAACACGATAAATATTAAGCCAAAAGCAGAATACATAATAATAAAATAGCGATGTATTCATGTACTAATATTCACACATGCATTCATTCTCATAATCATACAAAATACTAGATTGAAATAAGTCAAAATATTAGCAATTTGTTTTATGAACAATGAAGGCTACCATTTTCTTTTTCCTAGGTTATTTATATATTCTACAATGAGAATATTAATTTTTAATAAGCAAAATAAAAATATTTTATATGGTCAATATTTCATTTGGTACAAAATAGTTGTTAGATATATCTTTAGGCTACCTATGAGCTGATCTGCTTCCTTAAGTATATAAAGTCAGTATCTTGTAGATTGAGGTAAGAGCTGAGCAAAATCCTTATGAATAGCTCTATTTAAGAGCATAAAAATAAAAAGATTTAGGGAGCCTTGTCTGTGACACTGTGGGATGAACTGACAGGCAGATAATTATTTCTTTACACTTCGTCTTCCAGAACTGACTTAGGTCCTAGAATATTCTTCCAGGATAGCTGTATGCTATCAGTAGTCATTCACAAGGTGTGATTTGAGAGTTGTCAAGAAATAACAAAATGCCTACGGTCTTCATGTCTAAAATGTAACAATTGGTCATCTGTTTCTGTAGGTTCCTCAGAGCCAAGGACCATTTTTATTTAACTTTAAATTCTCAAAACTGGCACATAATTTGATGAATAAATGAATGAATGAAATATTAGCAAACCCTTAAGTACTCATTGATTCTCTAAAATACAATGCGTTTCCAAGAGATTACACATATTCCCTAATAGCTAAGAATAAAATTCATCACATTAATTTCTTTGTTAAGAGACCATGAAAGTGTCTACTATGACCACTCCAGACTCAAACTTGATATCTACTCCAGAATCATTACACACATTCCTCACAAAGCCCCAGGAAAGATAGAGATTCTAGATTTAGGGAGCACGAGGGAGGGCTGGGTCTATAGATCTATGGGATTTGATACTGATTTTACCTACATTAGAAATATGTGCAGTGTGCAGGAAACTAGAGGAAATCTATCATGAGGACAGGAATGGTCTTAGAAGAATCTTAAAGGGTATAGAAATGTTTTCCTCTCCAACAAATTCATATGTTTCTCACTACTATCCATTTTACAGATGGGTAAACTGAATCACACAAAGACTAAAGAACTTGACTATATATATATATATTAAATATAAATAATTAAAAGCCTTCCAAATTTATTAATGCTCCATCAGTTACCTCACTATATTATAAAAACAATCAGAAATTACAGGACATGGAGAGACAGAAACTAGTCAAAGTGTTTTAATTCCCATTTACTCCTTAAAACTATCCTATTACTCACATTGCTTTCAGCCCTCAGCCTTAAAGTGATGATGTCACTTATTAGAAGGGTCCAGGGTTCCCGGTGTGGCATTGCTGACTTCCATAACTATGGATCAAAGATAATAATGAAGAGTGAGGCATGGTGCCTGCACACCTATACAAAACATGGAACATCTGTCCCATATACCATCCTAGCAAAGGAGAAGAGAGTTCTGACCTACTTAAAGAAGGTTGCTTTGCCAAGAGTGTCCACAAATGAAATTTGAGCACAATCTCCCCTAAGGCTAATCTCAGAAGAAACTGCCCTGGGAAATTCCCAGTCTTTGCCCAGAGAAATCCCATCAGACTTTGAACAAAGGAAACAGCTTCTCCCCAAATAAATTAAAGAGGCATGAATTCAAGGAAAGTATTTGCATACATTATTCATAGCAACCCTCTCTGTGGCTGCCTTACTTTACATAGAACAATAGCTAAAATTTAAAATAGCTAAAAACTCTTTATCCAGGGCTTTTCCTGAGCTTTCCCAAGCACTTCCTGTATGGGGGGAAATATTGGGAATATGAAAGCTAGGCATTAAGGAGCCCAGGGGCAAGGTAATAGCACATCTTGATTCAGTAAGTCAGAATAGTCTCCCAGTTTGAGAAGCATTTAAATTAGAAAAAAATGAGTAAGAAATTGGAGGTAAGGGACTAGGTTGGGAGATGGTTCCCACAGGCTAGGTAGGGGCAGTTGTGATGATGTGACCTTGGATAGAGGTGGTAGAAAGGGAGAGGAAGCAGAAGATACAAAGACACCAGTAACATGCAGTCAAATGACTAGGCAAACTGATGTAGGCCCACAGAGGCTCAGAGAGAGGTGAAAATATAAAGATTATAGAAGTGTCTGCTCTAAGTAGGTAGAACTGACAATGCCTAAGGGAAAGAGTAAAACCAGTCACACACACACCCCTTTTTAAGATGAAAAAAGAAGTGTTAGATTTGTTAACTTCAGTCACCGGTCATAGATACTTATGGGGAAATCCAAGAGGCATCCAGATAAAATAAATGAAATGATTAAAGCCAGTCACAGTGGTGCTCAGTTTTTTGTAGTGCATTATAGTTTTCCAAGTGCTTACTTGATTTGATTCTCACAAAAACCCCATTAAGCAACCGGGGAAACTATACATAAATTTTTCAATTCACAAATTTCAAAGTCAAGGCATTGTGATGACAAATTCTACAATGTACATGGCAGAATTGGTAACCTGAGGATTCCTGGTACCTTCGGTACATATTACAGAGCCTGAATATATTATCAGTTGAGATATTACTTGAGATAATGTGTGAGGAGTCTAGACCACTCTAAAGAGAAAATCAATAACTTGGTTCCCAGTATATTTCATGAAGTTTACTTAAATGAAAAGTAAAATGTTGACAATTTTCTCTTCAAACAGGACATCCTTTATTTACACATTTGTGATCAATGTGTTTATCCAAATCCCTAGTTATACCACTGTACTGACTATGCCTTTTAATTTCCGATACTAGGCATCTTAGGGCCTTGCTGACTCCAGAGGAACTGCCCTTCCCAGGGTTAGCTTATTTCTAAAGATAGCAAACTAATTTCCTGGAGCAAGCCTTTCATATGCAAATCAACCAATCCTGAACCCATATACTTGGTCACTTCCTCAGTCAATCTGTCACACTCTGGGCCACTATCCCTTTCCTTCCTAATCATCCCAGGGCCAAACACTGGACAACTAGGGACAGCCTTTATGTCCCAGAGCCCAGTGAAATTGTACAAATCATCTAACCTAAACCTGCTTACCCTGTCTCACTTGTTACTTCCTTTGAAAAACACAATACAGGCTCTTGCCAAGGCATGCCATCCCACACACGCCGTCCAGCTCCCCCACATCCTTGCCCCCATGCCAATCCATGACTCTGTTACTTCCCTCTGTAATCCCCTTGTCAAGGCATGCCTCCTTCTCTTTGGATCTGTGAGTATAACAAACTATCCAATAGCTGTCCTCTCCTGACCTGCTAACCTTGCCATATCTAAATAATAATATAATCTATATATTTTTAAAAATCAGTCTAAAATCAGAGCCCAAAATAATTAAGAAAACCAGAGGTGAACAGATTCCCTTATGACTGGTAACATGAAGAACACAGCCATCGTTAAAAATACAAAAACAACAACAATAAACAAACAAAACAAACAAAAAACAAAAAAAACAAAACTGACATGATGACAGTGATAGAAATGACATAAAATACATTATATACATCTTATATAACTATTATGTAGGAAAAAATTATTTCAATATTGTTTTATTCATCTAAATGTACTTAAGAAAATTTTTAGTTTTTAAAATACTTCCTAAAATTTTAACTATTTTTATTTTTAAATCATTTGTTCATACCTTGATACACGTTTATGCACACTATCACAAAAGATAACTTCACAATAATGACCAGTGTTCACATTTTAACAATTCTCTGTGTATCTCTTTAGTCATATAGTTTTTATGTAATAACATTATATTACACATATCAATGTATAATCAGATTTTTCATATTAACAATGTATTTCAATATGGATAACCTGCAGCCCCCTGGCAAACTGGGCCTGCTGCCTATTTGTAAATAAAGTTTCACTGGAACACAGCCATGCTCACTCATTTATGCATTGTCTATGGCCATTTTCCTGCGACTATGACAGAGTTCAGTAGTTGCATCAGAGACCATACGGCCCACAAAGCCTAAAATATTTACTATCTGGCACTTCATTTAAAAGAGTTTGTCAACCCTAATGTATTGTGTACATTTTTCGTCTTGTTACTAATATGCTTAATTTTATATACTATTACTATTTTATTTGCTTTTATTTTTTAAAAAGTTTATTTATTTCAAGAGAGACAGAGAGAGACAGCAGGGAAGGGGCAGAGAGAGAAAGAATCCCAAGCAGCCTCTGTGCTGTCAGCACTGAGCCCAATATGGGGCTAGATTCCATGAACTGTGAGATCATAACCTGAACTGAAATCAAGAGTCAGACACTTCCCCAACTAAGCCACCCAGGCACCCCAATATCATATTATTTTAGGTACTACAGTAATCTATCACAAGTACATACTATAATTTCATCTATCAAATGTTAGTTTTTAGATCATAATCTTGGATTTATGATTCTTAGAAATAAACTTTTTCCGGGGCGCCTGGGTGGCTTAGTCGGTTAAGTGTCCGACTTTCGCTTAGGCCATGATCTCGCCGTTTGTGGGTTCGAGCCCCGCGCCGGCTCTGTGCTGACTGCCAGCTCAGAGCCTGGAGCCTGTTTCAGTCTGTGACTCCCTCTCTCTCTGACTCTCCCCTGATCACGCTGTCTCTCTCTCTCTCCTAGAAATAAATAAAAAACATTTAAAAAAAAAAAAGAAATAAACTTTTTCCATTTGTTTGGATCATGAAGTTTCATATAAGTATGAAAAGGCTACTTCTTAAATTAAAAAAATTATTTTAGTATTGTTAAACTTTAAACTTTAATTAAAAAACAAAATATTGATTCTGTGTATTGGGATTTAAAATTCGTTGCATGGATGAATAGGCACTTTTCCAAAGAAGACATGCAGATGACCAACAGACACATGAGAAGATGCTCAACATCACTCAACATCAGGGAAATACAAATCCAAACCACAATAAGATATCATCTCACACCTGTCAGAATGGTCAAAATTAACAATTCAAGAAACAACAGGTGTTGACAAGGACTTGGAGAAGGGGAAACCCTCTTGCACTGTTGGTAGGGAATGCAAACTGGTGCAGTCACTCGAGAACAGTATGGAGTTCCTCAAGAAAGTAAAAATAGAACTACCCTACAATCCAGCAATTGTACTATTAGGGATTTACCCAATGGATACAAAAATACATATTTGAAGAGGTACATGCACCCCAATGTTTATAGCAGCATAATCAACAATAGCCAAACTATGGAGAGAGCCCAAATATCCATTGACTAATGAATGGATAAAGAGGATGTGGTGTATAAATACAATGGAATATTATTCGACCATCAAAAATAATGCAATCTTGCCACTTGCAATGACATGGATGGAACTAGAATGTATTATGCTAAGCGAAATAAGTCAGTCAGAGAAAGACAAATACCCTATGATTTCACTCATATGTGGAAGTTAAGAAACAAAAAAGATAGACATATGGGAAGGAGGGGAAAAGAGGAGAGTGGGAAACAAACCATAAGAGATTCTTAATGACAGAACAGAGGGTTGACAGAGGGAGGTGGGTGGGAGATTGGCTAGATGAATGATGGGTATTAAGGAGGGCACTTGTTGTGATGAGCACTGAGTGTTGAATGCAAGTGATGAATTAATGAGTCACTGAATTCTACTCCTGAAACCAGAGTTGCACTGTATATTAAATAACTAAAGTTTAAATTAAAAAAATAAATAAAATATAATAAAATTCATTGCAGGGACACCTAGCTGGCTCAGTTGGTAGAGTGTGCAGCTCTTGATCTCGAGTTTGTAGGTTCAAGTTCCATGTTGGGTATAGAGATAACTTAAAATTTTTTTTAAATCTTTAAAATAAATAAATAAATAAACAAACTTTATTGCACTTTCAGAGAATATGAAACAACAGAATAGCTGATATTGAGTATAAAATGGAGATGTCACATTTACAAACACAAGCATTCAAATTTCCCACGTTCTACTTGATTACAAGATATCTTCTTGCTTTATTATTATCTATTTAAAGGGAGCTGATACAGCACATTAATAGTTTCTAAACTCTTCTACAAACCTCCCTCATGTTTTTCTGACAATTTGATTTGGTATAACATGTTTTAAAAAGGAGAAGGAAGAGGTTCCTAAATAATTCTTTCTCAAAATGTTTATCAATGACTATGTTAAAAACAAATATGTAGGGGTGCCTGGGTGGCTCAGTTAGTTAAGCATCTGACTTCGGTTCAGGTCATGATCTCATGGTTCACAGGGTTTGAGCCCCATACAGGGCTCTGTGCTAACAGCTCAGAGCCTGGAACCTGCTTCAGATTCTGTGTCTCCTTCTCTCTCTACCCCTCCCTTGCTCATGCTCTGTTTCCCTCTCTCTATTTATATCTCAAAAATAAAATTAAAGAAATATATATATGTAGGATGGTAGAGGGGTAAGGGAAGACTGGAGTGCTCTTTCAGGATCCAAGTTCATCCCAAGTTAGACTTTTTTCTCAGCTTTGCAGAATAAAATCAGGAATGTCAAAAATAAAATATAATGATGAGATGTACACCAAGATAACATTTATACTACGTTAATAGTAATAAAATATTTGAGATTATGCTTACTTTTTACATGAACTATAGGTAATAAATATTGAGTACGAATCTGCCATATTTGGATAAATTGACCTGTTATTGAGATTTTCTAACTCATGTAACATACCTATAGGCTAATAAAAATTATTTTATAAAACAATATATATCACACTATGCTATGTTTAAACACATTATTATATATGTGCCTCTGTCCCACATTCAAATTTTGATAAAGTTCCTTAGCTTTCTAACTTCTTATAATCCTTATAATCCTATATATCATTTTTTGTGAACTTAATAATGGAAAAGTAATATGATAAAGGCAAGAAAGGGAGTCAATATAAGCATACATAGGCTGGGCAGTAAAGAGATGATTAAGGTTACTAATCAGTCAAGGTATACGGGATTTTAAACCTATCCACATTCTTAGAGGTAAGATTACGGAATCATTTATATTGAGCAAGGCAATTAACCTAACCTTGGTAATAGGTGTGTAATTTGCTCATAATTTGTATAAGCATCTACATTTTGAACCCTAACTTTCCTATGATGACAAATATAAAGATAAGTAACCATTATATTTGCTTATTAAATAAAATTCAATAAATAGAATCAATACATGAATCAATATAAAGGTGGAAGACTAAAGCTTTACTTTCCTTCTCTGCCTCTTCTAATTTTCTCCTTAATCTCTTATTTATATCATTAATATTTACAAGAAAAGGTGAATTCAGGGCAGGGACGAGTTTATATTATCAGACATACTTCTTTAATTCATCACAAGATGTGCTTCAAACTGACCCAGAAAGCATTACCAAAGAGGACAGCTGAGGTTGGACGGGTTATAAATAATTATAAACAAATGAATTGTTTACTTTGCCTGTAATGTTTGATGAGTCAGTTACGCTACAGTTTTCAAAGCCCTGCAATCACCCGACCAGTTTGCCACCAGATTCCTTTCTTACGCAAAACACAGGTTCTTACTGCATCACACTCATATCTCACAGCTAAAGCTTTTCCGCTCCTCATATGTTATGCATCACTAATTTGAAAGAGAGCACAGCAGTAATGAACTTATCAATAAATCACCTTAATGTAAGATCCAATTGTGTGGTAGTGCCCTGGAGAAACATATCCAGGGCTTAGTAAATGGTCTAGCTGTGCCATTACTTCAGAGTGTGTGGAGGAAGCCGTTTTACATACATACATTTACATAATGCATTTCCTAGTACATAAAGAGAGGCATTACTCTTGGAGGTTATTTAATGTCACTTAAATACTCTTGTGACCTGAAAGACAAGTCCATTTATTCTGTAGGCTGAGAGTGTGTGGGCTTCCAAGATCAGTTTGAAGATATTGTGGGTAACAGTTAATTTAATTTTTGTTTTTTTAAGATGTTTATTTATTTATTTTTGAGAAAGAGAGAGCATGAGTGGGGAAGGGGCAGAGAAAAAGGGAGAAAGAATTCTAAGCAATCTCCATGCTGTCAGCACAGAGCCCAATGCGGGGCTTGGACTCACGAGCTGTTAGAACAGGACCAGAGCTGAAACCAAGAGTCAGATGCTTTACCTACTAAGCCACCCAGACACCCCCAAATAGTTTATTTTAAAGTCCTCTCTCCATTATCTAAGAGCCCCTGCAGTCCTCAGAGGCTTGCCTCTAACCTCCTCGTAACCTCACCTTATATCCTATGCCTTTTTTTTACCCACATTTTACTGGATTTATAGTACTTTTATTTTCAATATTTTTGCCGGTTGAAAAAATAATTGAAACATTACAGAAGTGAATAAAGGAAATTAGTCAGTTCTTCCCATGGCTCCTCCCTGCCGCCCCCATGCCTGCCACAATGCCTGCCCTCAGGGGAAGCCACCCAACAGACTTCTGTAAAAACACCACAACCTTGGGGGCATACATACGTATAACACCTATTTTTAGATATTTCAATAAAATTATATCATCCTGTTGTATTTCTTAAAATATTTACTTAACCGTATATCATAGGCGGTACCTATGGAGACATCTCATTCTTGAATAGCAATAAAATGTTCCTTTGTATGGCTAAAATGTAATCTATTTAACCAACTCCTCATAAAGAATATTTTTATTGTTTCCAATTCTTTCATTCTCTAAATATGCTACAATGAACACCTTTGTACATATATGTCAGCACGGTACTTTTTGGCAATCATTTATATAGTGTTTACTATTTTCCTGTTATAAGTTTTAAGTAGTTTCCTGTTATTTCACTGTTAGAAGTACTTCACTTACACAATCATAACAAGCATTTGAATTCAGTATTATTACTATCTTCTTATCTTCTGTTTGGAATTAGACAGAGAAAAAAAGGAGTCACAGAAAAAAAGCAACTTTCTCACATAAATATTAAGTGATGGAGCCAGAATTCAAACTCAAGATTTCTGGCTCCCATACCAAACCCTTAGCCACTGTGCTGCACTGCCTCTAAGTGCCTTTACTTTTGGTGAAGGTTCACATTTGAAAACCTCATCTCTGCTTTGTTCCGGGCATCCTTAGACCCTCAATTACTAGCCCATTTTCAGATTAACTTCTCCACCTGGATACCAAGCTTGTGTGGACAAATCATTCTCTTCCTACATTCCAATTCTTTGTTCTCAGTCCAGACTTCACCCTTCCACTCCAGAATTTTAGCCCGGCTTCTGAGATTTAGGCCCACCCATAGCCTTGGCTTGGAAACAAAAGAAAAAATAAATAACAAACTCATCAGTACAAAGAGCCTTGAAGAGTTGGTGTCAGTTATGATACAGTAGTTGGGGGGAAACAATGAATATTAGGACACTGATGAAAATCTTTGTCACAGAATCATTGACCTGAGCTTAATATGTAGGTTTGTGATGTTGGAACTCAATTTCTTCACCTAGACAATGATGAGATTTACTAAATTACCAGTGAGATCTCTTTCAGTACTAAAATTCAGTCATAAAGTCTCTAGATTTCCCAATTCAATTATTCAGATGACAGTTACCCAGTTTGTAGGTTTCTCCTAAACCTATGAATCAGAATCCTCCTAATCATCTCAGTCACCATAAACATCAAAATAAGTAATACAAACAAGCCATCGATTCTAACTTTACTGATCTGACTGAACTGATGGAGCATGTAAATAGATCAGTGTCTTTCCTTCCTATAAGGATGTTACTCAAGAACAGTTATAGGAAATGGGGCCATAAGAAAAAAAGAATCCCTGATAAGACACATTAGGATTACTAATAATGAGCTTTGGGAAAAAATGCATTTGTTGTATATTTTGAAAGTGTTCCCTGTATTTGCACAGGAGAGCTTGGGCCCTTGGGCCAACACCAGACACTGAGGTAGGAGCCAGCCAGGTCTTTACAGAGTATGAAAATAAGGGAGCTGTAAAACGGTTCAGAAGGAAGTTTATAACTGAGAGTGAAAGGAACAGTACACATGAAATGGCACTGTAAAAGAAACAGTTTCTGCTCAAGGGCAGAAACTGGAGGCTAAGCAAGTGGGTTTGGGTGCTGCTAGGTGATGGAACACCATGACAAAAACATTTTCTACGGTGAGTTTTTAGCCTTGTCCAGGGTTCATGATGGTGTATTGAGAAATCTGGACAAAAACTATTTTTAAGTGAAATTTTCGCTATTATATGGCACACACATTCTCGGGTGGGGGGAGAATGAAGAATGAAAGAGACTTTATTTAGAAGCGATTTTTAAAAATTCAAATCCCAATATGAACTTGGAAAAATCACTTAATTTCTATGAGCCTCATCTCAAATTTAAGAAAAGAAGAGTGGTTTCTGCCTTCTAGATCTTTTCTGTAAAGGATTTGTCAACTATAGATATGAAACAAATATAGGAATGATTACTCTTATATCATTGAATTTCTCAAAGTAGAACTCTATCTGCATGCATACTTATTACTGGGTTGCTTTCCTACTGTCCTTGGCCTTTTGCCTTTGTTCACCCTATACCAGTGACATGCTACAGCTGGTCCAAAGTGACTATCAAAGAAAACAATGAAGTGAATTCTGTTTGCTCCTTGTTATTCTCAACCAGCTGCTCTTCTCATAGATTTCAAGGTCTGATTACAGCTCTTGTAGTTTTTGTAAGCCATTCATTGAATTACTGGAACAGGATTCTTTGTCTTTGAATCTCCTTGATATTTTCATTTTCTTGGAATTTCTTTTCCAGCCTTTGCCACAAATAATTCTATAGAGCAAGGAAATGTGGATTCCTTTAAATATCTAATTTTCTTGGATCCCCTTTTGAAGCTTTAATTATTTTTGGAAAATTCTTTGCTATTATGCTTTCAATTATTTCTTCTGTCCAAGTTTTACTTTCTTCTACTTCTAGGATGTCAATTAAATGTGTGTTAGACCATCTGATATCATCCCATAGGGGTTGATGCTATGTCCTATTTTATTCACTCTTTTTGATCTGTGTCAGTTTGAGTAATTTCTAATGATTGAAGTTTTTCATTTTTAGTCTATTTAATCCTTTCTCAGAGTTTCTATCTCTTTGCTGAAATTCCCTATCCATTTTTATATTTGTCCACCTTTTACATTAGAGCCTTTTCTGATTAATTATGAGTATTTTAATGTTTATTTATTTTTGAGACAGAGACAGAGCGTGAGCAGGAGAAGGGTAGAGAGGGCAGGAAACACAGAATCTGAAACAGACTCCAGGCTCTGAGCTGTCAGCACAGAGCCTGAGGTGGGGCTTGAACTCACGAACTGCAAGATCATGACTTGAGCCAGAGCCAGACACTTAACTGACTGAGCCACTCAGGCGTCCCAGTTATGAATATTTTAAATTCTCCATTTGTAGCTCCAGCAACATCTGGGTCATATCTAAGTTTGGTTATGTTGACTGCTTTGCCTCTTCACAGCATATTGTATTTTTCTTGCTTCTTTGTGTTTTGTAAGTTTTGGTTAAAAATTAGATTATTGGTGTAAGCAGAACCTGAGTAGACAGTGTTTATGGCAAGAAATGGGCATGCTTCCTTTTGTTTAGCCTTTAGTATTGGGAGTTGGTTTAATCTAGACAGAGGAAAAGTTGGATTTTGATGTTGTTTCTTTAGTTGCCCTAAGTGCATGACCAGTTTAAGATTCCTTCAGCATTACCTATAGATGAGGGCTGGCTTCCAAAGAGTTGTTCTCAATGTTACCCTTCCACTGTCAGTCAGCTTTAGGCTTTTCCTATTGTGTACCAGGGAGAAGTTCTTCCTCCATGCCCTTAACTCTCCCAGAAGCAGATTGCTGTTGCTACTCAGCATTTGCTATGCTGGGTGCCAGGAGTGAGCAGAAGGGGAGTATTCTCTGTCCTGGCTCAGCCTAGTCTTAGATGCTGTATTGGAGTTTGTGGGGATGGACCTTCTTAGTGATTCTGCCCTTCTTCCATCAGTAGGTCATTCTAGTGATTTAGGCCTGTGATACATTCCTGCCCAGTCCAGCAAGAAGGAGCTTTAGGTTTTGATTTGTTTTTTGTTCTTGTTTTTTTTTCTTCTTTCCTTCCGCCAGCAACAATAGTCTGTAACTGTGCCCTGAGACAGTGTTCATTGATCTCCCCTTAGTAGTTTAAGGCTTTTGTTTTATAGAGGGGTGAGGAGAAGGACAGAGACCTCATGCTTTTCCCATCGTGGTCGCTGAGCCACACCCCTAAGGCCTACACTGCAGGGAGGCTTTTCCTGCACTCCCCATTCCTATCTCAAATCTGTCTTAAGATCGTTGAGAATTCCCTTGAGTCTGCAGCTCCAGGGGTTCTAGTCTTTCACATTAGCTCACATTCAACTTTTAATAGTTCATAAAAATTTTAGCTGAATTATCTAATGTGTTTGTATAGTGTCAGGGGTCTCTGTCCTATGCTATGCTTTAGGCAAACAACTGCTGGTTCTCCCTTTCTCCTTGGAGATGTCTGTCTTACCTTAAATTTCAGGCTAGTTGAATGCCTTCTGACCTTAGCTCCTAAGAAAGGTTATAATTTTGTGGATTATCTGGCTTTTTTATGTCATAAAGTGGTGAATTATATTCTTTGCAGTTTTTACACTGTAAGTGAATTCTACCTTAGTAATTTTCCCTCATATTCCCTATTTTGCCTGCCTTTGTCCAGATCAAATAATGGAATTTACTTTGATAGAAAATGCCAAGCTGGGGCACCTACATGGGTTAGCTGGTTAAGCATCAGACTCTTGATTTGGGCTCAAGTCATGATCTCATGGTTCCTGAGATGGAGCCTTGCATTGAGCTATGTGCTGACAGCATGGAGCCTTCTTGGGATTCTCTCTCCCTCTCTCTCTTCCTCTCTAAATAAACAAAGAAACAATTTTTTTTTTTTAAAGAAAGAAAATGCCAGACTATTTTCCAAAGTGGTTTTACTAATTTATACTTTCACTAGCAGAGAATGAGAGTCCCCAGTGTTGCTTGTTCTCACCAAAGCTTGGTATTGTCTGACTTTTTAAAATTGTTGTCACCTTATTTTATAAATTGGTATCTCCTTTGATCTTAATTTTTACTTCCCTGATTACTAATAAGCTTTAGCATCTTTTCATTTCTTAGTCATGTGAATTTTTCTTTATGTGAAGTTCCTGCTCAAGGTTCATTCTCCTTTTACCTTTGGGAAAATGGATTATCTATTTTTTTGTACTGGTTGACTTACTGATTTTTAGGTTTTTATTTTATATCCTGGTTACTGACTCTTTAGTTATATGTGTTGAAAATAATGTCTTCCATATTATGGCTTATTTTTTACCCCTTTTATATTTGATGGAAATAGGTTATTAGATTTAATATAACCAAATATCTCAAACTTTTCCTTTGTTATTAGTACTTTGTGTGTCTTATTTAAGAAATCCTTCACTAACCAAATCCATGAAAATATTATCCTATTATTCCATAAACACGTTACATTCTACCAATCACATATATCCTTCCTCCACATACAACTGATTTTTTTTAAAACTATAATCATGTTCTCTACTGTTCAGCATGCACATATTATTTGCTATGTCCTCATCTTACTTATTTTATAAAAGTCCATCAAACATTATCTCACTGGTGAATGTTTCCACGAAGTTACAGTTTATTGTTTTAGGCTTGTTGCTTTCATAGGTGAAAGTCATTCAACAATGATTCTTTAGAACAAAGTATATTCTGGGCAGTAGACTAAATTCTGGAGACACAAAGAATAAGTTACAGCTATTGCCTTCAGCATTTCACAGCTCATTTTAAGGTTTTTTTTTTTCTTTTAACTTTTCTTTTCTTTTTTGGTGCCCAGGGCCTTTGGGCAGTCTGGTAAACCTATGATTACCATCTTAAAATTTTATTTTTATACTTGTGAAAATAAAGCAAACAATATAACAATGGAATCTAATGTACTAGAGTAGTTATCAAAGTATTAAAAACTGTGGTACAATAACATATGTGGTTTGTAATAATCACATTAAATAACATGGTCTAGGGGCAATTAGAATAACTACACAATTGGAGTACTGTTGAACCTAAATAATATTTTAAGATTCTATAACAATAATGCCCCCACATTATGATATAAAAATATCATATTTATTGGTTACAAAGTCACAGGTACTGCTACTGTGGTCTGTTGCTTGCAATCATAATTGAAGGCTGTGTTAAATTTTAGGTCAGTTTTAGTGAAAATAAAGATGTCATTTTTTTTCCCATTTCAGTGTATGACCCTATATTCTATAGCCTCAGGTTAAGGACCCCTGGTCTTCTGGAGCAATTTGAAATATTCATGATCATGGCCTGCAGTTAAGGGAGACCTCTGGCATCACAAAAAAGGGGTGGGGGGAAACCATAGTTTAAAGTTATCCTTCCCATATGTAATGCAGCCTGTTTTTTGTTCTAATCCATTTCATTTTTTTAAATTCTGGATGGAGGGGCACCTGGGTGGCTGTTGGTTAAGTGCCAGTTGGTTAAGTGCCTGACTCTTGGTTTTGGCTCAGGTCATGATCTCCTGGTTTTGTGAGTTTGAGCCCAGTGTAGGGCTCTACACTGAGCCTACTTGGGATTCTCTGTCTCCCTCTCTATCTGTGCCCCCCCACTTGCACTGTCTCTTTCTCAAAATAATAAAAAAATAAAAATAAATAAAATTCTGGATGAAATCTCTAAATTTATTTCATAATTTACCAATGGAATATATGACATTTGAAAACACTGTTATAGTGGAGACAATAGGGCTCAGTTTCACATTATTCATTAAAAAACAAGTTTCTTTTTCCATGTATCAAACTTTTTAACAAAACTCTTAGAACTTTCCTTTCTGGATTGTAATTATGGCTTTTCACGCCTCCTATTGCATTGAACCATAATGATGTATTCACTGACTACTTCATTTTCATGATTCTTTTGACTGAATGGCCTGGTAATGGTTGAGTCAAAGCCTAAATAATACAATATCCTTATCTCATGCTATCAGACACATGCAGGATAGACACGTTAGCCAGACTGTTAGCTACTAAATGTGATTTGGCTCAGTAAGTGTGCATTAGTCACACATTTCCCATAGTCACCTGCCACATGGAATACAATCTCCAGCTCTGCCAGGGGCGCTCCCCACTGTAAGAGCCAAATCTTAACAGAGGGCATCTGCATTCCCACAAAACCCCTTAATCCCAACAAAACCTAAAGTCTTATTACCTGTCCCTCACTGGGCTCTGGGTTTGTTTGTCAGAGTGGGACTGTGTATGTACTAAGGTTTCCAAGTTCTAACTCACAGGTAACTTAAGAATAGAGCCACTACAGAGGCAGAAGGTGAATTGAGTGTTTCGGAGTCCACAGTCCTTGAATCCTATTCTCATCTCTTCCTCCTCTGCTTAATGGAGGCCCCCCTCCACCTACATATAGCTCCCCTGTACACTATTTCTTCCTTATATCCCTCTAGCACTTCTTTGTGAGACTCCTTCACACTAAATTATCCACTATTAAAATGCAAATACTCTACAAGAAATAGAACTATGGAATTTCAGGAATAAGAAGGCAGATAGGGACATTTAAGTCAGAAGGTAGGCTCATAAGTTCTGGACAGATTTGTATCAAATACTAAAAACATAATTCTCTGTCCCATCACACATATCAAGAACCAAGGTTACTTATCAATGACAGTAAATAAATCTCACTGGCTTGGATGTATAACAGTTTTTCATAATTGAAATCAAAGCCAGGCTTTGCAGGTTAAGAGAGCAATGTGATCACATCATTATTGTGTACCTTTACCTCTCTTGCCTGCAAATGAGGGGCTTTATAAGAACAATTACTTTTCACATATACTTATATGGAAGAAAATTTTAGACAAGGGAACATTTAAATTTTCATTAACTTCAACTTAAAAATAAAGAGACTTGCATCGTTTTGCTTTGTTCCTTCTAGGGAGTTTATGTAAAAAAGAAGTTGTCTAATGACCCAAAGTTCTTTTAACTGGGCTTTTGTATATAGGTATTAGAAATTCATGTATTTAACATGTATTTAATATGTATTTAATTCATGTATTTAATATTCAGAAAGTACCTATTAAATGCCAGGGATTTTTAAACAGTGAGGAAACACCAAGGAATTGAGAGCACTATTGTACTTGGAGAATACAGTAAACAAATGTATTTTAATATATATATTTGAAATTAAATATTCAGTAAGTGCTACAGAAAAAAATTGTGTTAAAATGGGAAATACATATATTTGTCAACATATATAATCATATAAACAAGGTTAAGCTGCCTTGATTCTAAAACAATTTGTATTGTTTTTTTTTCTTTAGTGTTTATTTATTTATCTTGAAAGGGAGAGCACAAGCAGGGGAGGGGCAGAGAGAGGAAGAGAGAGAGAACTGCAAGTTCTGTCTGTGCTGAGCCCAACAAGGGACTTGATCCCATGAGCCGTGAGATCATGACCAGAGCCAAAATTAAGAGTCAGATATTCAATAGACTAAGCCACCCAGGTGCCCCTATTGTTTTCCTTATTATCATTAATATATGTTCACTGTAGAAAAGCAGAAATGTGTCAAGGGTGACAATGATAATATCGTGGTTAATCTTTGTTGAGAAATCTACCTTATGCTTTTAATCTAGTATCTCATTTAATCTTCATAAATATCCAATGAAATAAGTAAATTATCATCCCCAATTTTGTACATAAGACAACTGGAATATGAATGGATTATCTTACCCCAAAACCTACATATATTGAGTGGCAGCCTTTGGAACAGAAAGAATGTATGCATGGCTGTCATCTATCTCCAAATCTCATGCTATTAACCATTATACTATTTGTCCCAGTTCAGAGAACTGTCCCCTGAAGATGTCTGTACCTTAATCCATGGATCCTATCATATGTTATATTAACTGGAAGAAGGAACTTTAAAGATGAAATTAAGGTTGCTAATCAGTGGAAGTTTAGAAAATCCTCTATTATCCATGTGGACTCAATCTAATCCCTCAAGGCTTTAAAAGCAAATAAATAAAAGCTAGATTCAGTCAGAGGGATGTCATAAAATACAAAGGCAGAGGAGAGATATAAACCATGACTTGACTGCTAACTTTGAAGATGAAGCAGGCCATGAGCCAGGAAATGCTGAAGTCTCTAGAAGCTGGAATAACCATTGGCAACAGCCAGCAAGAAAATGGAGCTTCGGTCCTATGACGAACCACATGGATCTGAATTCTTTCAACAAATAAGAAAGAGCCTGAAAGTGACTTTTCCTCCAGAGCCTTTCCTCCAGGTTAGAGCCCCAGCTGGCCAATAACTTGATTTGGGCCTCATGGGACCCAGAGCAGAGAAATCAGCTGGGCCTACTGCACCTCTGACCTATAAAACTGTGAGATGATAAATATGTGTTGTTATACAGAAAAATTGTCAAGAAATTAAATTCCAGCAGTTCTTATCACAAGGAGAAGTTTTTTTCCTTTCCTCCTTTCTTCTTTCTTTCTATTGTTTCCATATGAGAAGGTGGATATTAGCTGAGCCAGCTGTGGTAATCATTTCACAATTGATGTAAATCAAACCACCATGCTGTGTGCCTTAAGCATACACAGTGATGTATGTCAATTATTTCTTAATAAGCTGGAGGAAAAATTTTGTGTTGTTTTAACCTGATAAGTGTGTGGTAATTTGTTATACCAGCAATAGAGCATTAATATACTATTCTACCTTCCCATAAACAAATAAAAAATCTCTAATCCTGCCACCCAAAGATAATCACTGCAATCATGTGAGTGTATATCTTTTTATTCTATTTTGTATGTATATAGATATATTTGTATGAATTTAAATTGATGCTGAATGTACTATTTTCAACATCCTGAATTTCAAACCTAATATTTCATTTTGACTATCTTCTCATGTTTTTAAACATCCTTCTAAAAGAATTGTAATGGCTAATACTATTCCACTGAATAGTTCTACAATAGTTTAATGTCCTACCTTTGAATATTTAGGTTGCTCTGAATATTTTACTAATAGTCACATAAACCAGATAATTAATGAGACCTCTTATCCTCTGAGATTTACACTGGCTTTCTTTTTTTTTTTTTTCCTTTGTTAAGTTTATTTATTTATTTTGAGAGAGAGAGAGAGAAAGAGAGAGAGAGTAAGAGAGAGAGAGAGTGTGTGTGTGTATGTGTGTACATGAGTGGGGGAGGGGCAGAGAGGAGGAGAGAATCCCAAGCAGACTCTGCACAGCACAGAGCCCGACATAGGGTTCAAACCCATGAACCATGAGATCATGCCCTGAGCCAAAATCAAGAGGCACGTGTTTAACTGACCAAGCCACCCAGGTGTCCCTAGACTAGTTTTCTTAAAGACACTATTTCCATAACCTAAAAGAGCCAAGATTTCATGAAACAATCAGGGACTTGCAATTTTAAGGTGGCATCTATTTTCCCATACTATCTCTCGGTATGTAGCTTTTCCTCAGATTTACCTTTTCCTGTTCCTTAGAATGAGTATTCTGACCATAAATCATTAACGACTAATAAAACTTGATTGATATTTTTGTATACAAAGTTATATAGAAAAGGTTTCAATTTCCTTCTAAACTTCCTCCAGTTAACATAATCTATCTTTCTTACGCTGAAGTTGGAATTACAGATTAATTTTTTTTCATGTTTCATAGTACTGCAATAAATATTCTTATATACACTTCTTGATACATATTATTGAGTATTTCCTTAAGATAAAGGCCTTGAATTTGCAGCAACATGCATGGAACTGGAGGGCATTATGCTAAGTGAAATAAGTCAGTCAGAGAAAGACAGATACCGTATGTTTCCACTCCAGATCATGTGGATCTGGAGAAACTTAATGGAAGACCATAGGGGAAGGAAGGGGTGGGGGGAGTTACAAACAGAGAGGCAGGGAGGGAAACCATAAGAGATTCTTAAATACGGAGAACAAACTGAGGGCTGATGGGGGTGGGGGAGAGGGGAAAGTGGGTGATGGACTCTGAGGAGGGCACTTGTTGGGATGAGCACTGGGTGTTGTATGGAAATCAATTTGACAATAAATTATATTTAAAAAGTATTTTAAAAAAGCATAAAGGGCTTGGGTTGAAAGTCAAGAAAACTATTTTTGATGCTCAGATCTGCAAGCACCTAGGTTTCCCTGATTTTCTGGCATCATCTTTTCCTTACGTGCAAAATGAGAATCTTAGTTATAGAGGGTCCCATTATTCAATTCTTTGAAAAGCAAGCTGAAGATTTCATGTTCTAAGCAGTATGTTACAATAATGAGCTAGGATTAAATATATTTCTGAAAACAGTTGGCAGTCTCATGTTGAATCTATTCAGGGAGAAGTTACAAATATGCCTCTACTGAAACCTCTTATCTTATTAAAGCATATTTCCTTCTCAAATGTTTACCATGCAGGAAAAAGAAGGGTTGGAAATTTTGTGCATTGCTCATTTCCCTAATTATTAATGAATATTGTTCTTCCACATCATGAATTCATTTCTGAACTCATAATTAAATGACTAATAAATATAAGGTTTTGTATCCCGTAAAGGAAATAACCAAATAATTTCCTATATTTGATGGTATTTAGGTTTATTAAAAGCATATGACCTTACTCTTCCTGATGCTGACATCAGGGTGCCCTGGAGAGAAGGGGTGGGAGAAAGCCAGTCATTTTTGGGTTAGGATTTTAAGTATGACACAACAAATTTTACCTTTTTGTCAAAGAAACCTTGAGAACAAAAGCCAGTTTTTATTAACTGAGAAAGGAAGTAGCTAATTTGTTAAACACAAAGAAATGCAATATCTTGTTCCATAACATGTGCATAAATTCCTTTAAAAGAGCTGAACTTTGGCTTCTTCTCCCCTTTACTAAACAGTTATCATGGCTGACTATTTCCTCTACTTCTAAAAACTTCGGAATTTCTTTGTTTCCCAGTAGATTATCCTCATGGGAATGTTCTCACAGATTAAGAGTTTTTTGGTTTTTTATTTTTTGATTTTTTTACATTTTTCTTGTGAAAAGGAAAAAAAAAAGAATCTTACATATGCTAGGTATGTTTTCAGGTAACCAAAATTCTAGGTGTCACAAATACTAGTGACCTTGTCACTGTCATGGGTGAATTCCCATTACAACAGCACATGTGGTTTAATTCTGTAATAAAACCAGAGCTTAAATATGTGCAGATTTTGAGTTTATGGATCCTGAATAGAAGTATGTTCTATAATAGTGGTTCTCTAGTTTTGGTTCATATCAGAATCTCCTGGGGACTTAATAAAAAGACAAAGGTCTAGGCTCTTTTTTTTAATTTTTTAATGTTTTTTATTTATTTCTGAGAGAGAGAGAGAGACAGCATGAACAGGGGAGGGTCAGAGAGAGAGGGAGACACAGAATCTGAATCAGGCTTCAGGCTATGAGCTGGCTGTCAGCCCAGAGCCCGACGCGGAGCTCGAACCCACAAAACCCGAGATCATGACCTGAGCTGAAGTCGGACACTTAACCAACTGAGCCACTCAGGCACCCTACAAAGGTCTAAGCTCTTCATCTCCAATGAAACTGGGACTCTAGGTTCCTGGTTGATTGTGTTACACACCAGAGTTAGATGGTGGACCGCTATTCTTGAAGTGTGTTTATAAATTGTGTGGTTTTTTTTTTTTTTTTTTTAATGTGTGCATGGAAACCCTGAAGACCTTTCTGAAATGCTGATTCTGATTCAGGAGAATTGGACTGGGATGTGAGAATCTGCACCTCTAGCAAGTGCCCCAGTAATGCCTATGCTCTGGTCCACAGACCACATTTTCAACCAGAAGGCAGAGTCAAGGGCATGGTTTACATCCCTTTACATATAACATCCACCTCAAACCAATGAGAACAAAATTTTCCACTTTCAGCAGTGCTTGCCTAGGAGATATCAAAACTGACTTGTGCTGTATCACAGCTGGCTCTAAACAACTGAAGTTTCCCTGAACTTTGAGTGACCCGGATGCCAGATCTTTCCTGGACCTAATGGAAGACATTTTTCCTGACAAACAAAAAAAATGAGACTATTTTAACTAAGTGGACACAGACCTGTAGACTCATCCTGCCCCCTGAGAGTGCTAGTATTCTATGCTCAGTGTAACTGTGAAGTCCTCCTCTTGAGTATATGAAATCCCGACTTTTCTCCTTTAGCAAATGACTCAGTTTATCAAATTTCTTCACTGACATGTGCTCTTTTCTGGCAAGTTTAATGGTTTAGAGTTGCTTTGTGTTATTATTGTTAATTTTGTTCTAGAGGCCTTTGTTTTATTTTTTAACACTAGTTTTAGGGCATTATTTTTTCATAAAATCCCTGTCAAACATATTATGCCTTTCTCAAATCATGTCTGCCTAGGAAACTATCCTTTCCTCCCCGTCCAAAAAAAAAAAAAAAACCAAACAAACAAAAACAAAAACAAAAAACCTTTGCTGTAGTATTGCCACTTAGTGAAGGTTTCCATCCCCTCCCAGCTGAGGCGGTGTGACTCTACTGTGCTCTGTACCAGCTCCAGACTTCATTCTTTACCTCTGGTATACACCTACCCCATGACCGGCCATTTGTGGGTTTATATCTTGGCTTCTCCAGTGCAAAATGAACACCTTGAGAATAAGGGCCATATTGTTTTTGTCTTTGTTTTATATTTGTATCTCTGTTGAACTGAAGTGGGTGGAAGTAAACAGTAATGCTCTCTTCTTGTTACTTGGCACATCAGAAGTCACAAAGCACTTTTATAGACATTATGTAATATGATGGTGTGACAGATAGGAGCGATTTTATGGTTCAAACAAGAAAGCTAAAACTTAGAGAAGATAACCTCAGAGCCACATGTAATTAAATGTCAGAAAAAAAGACCTAACCCACATCTTCTTCCTGTAGAAATACATTAATCCATCTTCAACCACAAGCAATAAACAGAAATTTGCTTACCGATTTTTACGTTTAATTTCCTATCAAGATAGGGTAAAACAAAATCCTGGGAAAATAAGTCAGATAAAATTTTATGGGGCATAATGTTTCCCCAAAATACCACACACAGAGGAATCAGACCTAGCTAGAATAGAAGCAGGTATATGGAAGAACTCCCAATATGTGTGGAAAGATTAAAACAGAGGAGGAGAAGAGAGATATTAAACACTGCCAAGAAGTCAAGGAGAGTTTCAGCCTGAGTTCCTAGCAACAGCTTGTTTGGGTCTTCAGTACACTTCCTATTCTTGGGAAGTCCATCCTACAGCTGCAGAATTTGTTTGCTTACTGATTTTTATTTGTTTGTGTGTCTTAAAGCAGGTAAAGCAGACTCCCACTTGTAACACTGTGGTAGATTTTAAAGCCATCCAATTATAAAATAGTTAAAAATGATAGGTACAATATAACAAACCTTTTTTAAAAAATATTTATTTATTTATTTTGAGACAGAAGGATAGAGAGGATCCCAAGCAGGATCTGTGCTGTTAGTGCAGAGCCTGAGGTGGGGCTTGAACCCACACATCCTGAGATCATGACCTGAGCCGAAATCAAGAATCAGAAGTTTAACTGACTGAGCCACCCAGGCAACCTATATAACAACCTTTTTTAAAATTTATTTTATTTTTCCAAGTTTACTTATTTGTTTTGAGAGAGAGAGAGAGAGAGAGAGAGAGAGAGAAAGCAAGCGAGCAGGGGAAGGACATAGAGAGAGAGAGAGAGAAAATCCAAAGCAGGCTCCGCACCACCAGTGCAGAGCCTGATGCAGAGCTCAAACTCACAAACTATAAAATCATGACCTGAGTCAAAGTCCACTGCTTAACCAACTTAGCCACCCAGGAGCCTCATTTTTTTTTTCTAATAAAAATTCAAGCTCACAGGATACTAAAGGGAAGGGAAGAGAAAGGAAGTTAGGAAGGAAGGAAGGAAGGAAGAAGTTAGGAAGGAAGGAAGGAAGGAAGGAAGGAAGGAAGGAAGGAAGGAAGGGGGAAAGGGAGGAAGGAAGGAAAGGAGAAAGGAAAAGAAGAAGATAAAGAAAAAAAATACTAGTCTTACAGTGGTGGGCAAGTTCAGGAGAACTGGATTTACCTAGGGGCATTTGTCAGTAGCGGAAACTTAGTGCTTTGTTTTATAGGATCATTCAGAAAAAAAAGAAGAGGAAAAGGCCTTGAGCACTTTGGGTAAGACAAAGGAAAAACTACCTGCTTCTGAAAAAGAGAGATGACGAAGAAACCTAACAATCCCCGCCTCAGCTCCAGTTGAGGGAAAACATCTCCCGTGCGGGTCCGCCGCATCCTTGCGGTCCGGCAGTTGAATGTACGTTACCTACTTGGTCAGTGGGTGACCAAAAAACTCTAAACTGAGAAACAAACTTCACATAGTTCTGAGTTTAATATCTTGGGCATCTGGCAAAAGCAAAAGCAAAGAGAACACACCATCAAACCGAAGCTGCCAAATTATACCCCAAATTTAAAAAGTCCCTAAAAGCAGGAGCTAGCAGAAATAAAAACAGCACAATTAGATTTGTAAGCACTTTAGAAATTAAAATGCTTTGATTAGAATCAAAATACAAAATAGGTTTGTGTTAAATGTTTGGGGGCAGGGGACAGAGAAAATAAAAACTGGAGCAAAAAATCAAGCAAGGAGCAAAACAGCAGAGGAACTACATAGATTAGATTTACAGAAAGAGAAAATTGATGTGAGAAATTGATTACAGAGTGGACTCCATTCTTTATCCCTCTGTATAATCATACCTTCTGCAACGTGACCTTTGGAGATCTTCCTATCACATGGTGAGGTCTATTTCCCCAGTCTTCCAGTCTGGGACTAGCTGTTTGATTGGCTTTGGCCGATAGGATGCCGCAGAGGTAAAGGTTCGCAGAGCCAACTCCCTCATTAGGCATGCGGGCTCACACTGCCTAGGGCCCCCCAAAATATTTTAATCTTAATCTTCTTAAAGGCAGAAAAAAGGTGAATATAATAAATTTATAGTAATGAATGCAGTCTGGATTATGTTCATATTTATGCCAAGGCAGTTGTAAAATAAAATTTTTAATACGTTGTTGTAGAACGAGGTCCACAAAGACAAAGACGCCTAGGCCTCAGTAGGCCTAGCGTGCCTCTACTTGTTCTATTTTAACCCTCACACAACTCTGAGAATATTGATAGGCTAACTTGTTAGAGGAGAAGAGACAAACCGGAACAGAGCTGAGTCACCCCAGCTAAGCCCCAGACACTTTGGTGGAAACCAGCTCCAATCAGCAAAGCCGCAGAGCCAACACAGACCTGCCCACAGACACAAAAGCAAGCCCAGTGGAGAAGGAAGGATCAGTCGGCTGACCTAGTTCATGAACAATAATGCATGCTAATTGTTAAGCCACTGAGTTTGGGGGTGGTTTATTATGCAGCAGTAACAAGCTGCCACAGTTAGCAAACTGAAAGAAAATTCCTAGAATGAAGCCAAGAGAGATGACGTGCGTGAAATGATGAAACTAAAGGCATGGAAGGTAAGAATGAAAGGGTTCACATACATCCCCTGGAGATCCTGTGGCAACAGCAGAGAGGCTATGTCTGAGATGGTGATGACTAAATATTTTAGAGTTGATGAAGAACTTAGATGGTAGGTTCAGGAAGGACAAGCAGCAGAATAAAGGGAACCCGTATTATGTTAAAGTGAAATAGTAAACCATACAAAATAAAATATACTTAAAGCAGCTAGAAAGAGAAAAAAAGGTTACCAAAAGCTGGCAATGTCACAAAGGCATGGCGTAATACTGAGCTTTCCATAGTCATGGTGTGGCTGCAAAGTCTACGCAGATTTCAAATACCGCACTCAGTCTTCCCTGATCATCTACCCACCTCCTAGGGGTTTCTCTCTCTTCCGGTTGTCAGCACGCTCTGTGAGAGCTCCTCGTACAGCACGTGTCCCATCATTTTTAGTATCAGCATGATTTGTGCACAGGCCCCAATTTTTTATTTACTATGGGAAAGTACTTCTTTTAAGTCAAAAGCGTCTTCAAAAATAATAGCAATATTAATATTTTGGTATTTGCTTTTATGATAGTCTTATCAATATATCATTATGTCTTTTCATATTTTTCAACAACACTGACCTGGGCAAAAACCTTAAAAGATTTAATTGGCCAAGTGTTTTACCAACACTCCCCAGTATATGCTCACACTTAAAACATATTGCGATTCTAGTGAATAGCAGCACATCAATAGAGAATGCAAATAAAGGAAGCAGTAGAACACATCTAGAAGGGGATGCATGCTAAGGATGCTTTTACAGATTTCATTATATCAGGTTCAATGTGTATTTATACAGATACATACTTCCTATCTTCCTAATGTGTTTATTTTCTAATTTTGGATAGATAAGTACTCACTTTCAACATTTTTATGGACATGGAAATGCTACTCATAGCTATGCCATATAGTACTCCATGATTCCTTTTGTTTTCTCACATATTTTCCCTCTCTGGAGACTATAATTGTCTTAATTTATAAAAACAATAGCCTTTCTTTCTTTTTTTATTTATTTCTGAAAGAGAGAGAGAGAGACAGCGTGAGCAGGGGAGGGTCAGAGAGAGAGGGAGACACAGAATCTGAAACAGGCTCCAGGCTCTGAGCTAGCAGTAAGCACAGAGCCCAAAACAGGGCTCGAACCCATGAACCGTGAGATCATGACCGGAGCCGAAGTCGGACGCTTAACCGACTGAGCCACCCAGGTGCCTCACAATAGCCTTTCTTTTTACAACAATTTTAAGTTCACATCAAAACTGAGCAGAATAACTGTCTTGATGTCCCTTGTTTTAATGTTTCATATGTTTTTATAATTTAGACCCAAGGTCTCCCTAATGTGTTTAAATGTGCTTTCCATACATTTAAGCACATTAATTATCCTATCAATTTTACAATTTTGAAGAAACCTCTCCTGAATGCATGACTTCTATCATGGCTGATTGTTCTTCTATCTTTACTAAATGATTCTCTAGGTCAAAGACCGCATTTTTTAAAATGTTTTTGAAGCCCTTACTGCTGGCATGGTGACTTGCATATTGTGAGCTTTCAGTAAATTACTAAGTAAATGACCCTACTGTAAGAGGAAAGCAGATGGGGAAGAGGCTGTGTAACTGAGCTACTTTCTCAAATATTCCAGTCAACTGACCACAGAGAGAGTTTTTATTATCTCCAGTCCATAGGAATGGGTCTGCTTCAGTCGGGGGTCCCAGATCTGGACCTTGGTCTCGGCTACCAATTCAATCCCAGCAATGGGCAACTCCACTTACTTAATTGACTTTTCATTTGGGAACATACAGCTACTGCCTAGGACATACTTGTTTAAATTGACATCTAGAAGATCATTCAATATCCTTCTCATTTGTCACACTGCCAATTTACACAAATAACAAAAAAACAAAGCACCTAAATGCAAATGCATTATCATCATCTGCTGCACACATATCAATGTCTCTGAAAATAATCGATGCAGGTGATTTGATCTCCCAAAATCAGGAGAGAGAATCTCATTTCTTTTAACTTGATTAGAAACTGTCCTGAAGCTCAAATATACTCATATCTGAGAAATGCAATTATATGATTCCTTTGTGGATTTTATGTTTACATTTTTGTCATCTTACTGTGGAAAATATTATGTTTATATCAGAAGTAGTAAAATAGAGAAAGCAATGATCAGATTGAGTCCTAAAGGTGGAAACCCAGTCTGAAATCTATTCATAAAACCTCAGCAAATCCTTACTTTCTCTGTCTCTGTTTTCTCTTATAAAAAATAGTGATAATAACATCCACTCTCACTTCCAGGATTGCTTTGACTATACAATGAGACAGAGTATAATAACATTTTATAAGTCTTAAAGCACATTGAGAATATAAAATATCCTTTCATTCTATATTTTAGATATAATCATAGGCTAAAGATTCACAATAAACATAAAGGAAATAATAAGAGGCCATAGATAGCAAGATACTGTAGGAGGGCAATGAAGGGCCGTGTTTAATGAACATTCGATCTGGAGACAATCTACCCTAGGTTCAAATCCGAGTTCTGCCACACACTGGATCAGTGTCTATAGATAAATTATATATCTTTCCTTTGCTCAGTATTCTTATTTGTGAAATGGGATTAATAATACTATTATCCATCCCAAAGGGATGTAAGTTAAATAAGTATGTAAAGCATATAGCCCAGTGTCTAACATATGGTAATCATACAATAAAAATTAGATATTTTCCATCATAATTATTATTGCTGAACACTAAAAATAACTGGTATTAGAGTTCAATTTACCTTAATTCTTCTGCCAAAATCTACACTTCTGAGGGGCTATTGTATAGTTATAGGGAAATAGAGAGTTATTCCATTAAAATCATTGATGACACATTATAAAATCAAATTATTTTTATTTTTAAAAAACTTTAGGGGAGATTTAGTCACTAACATATTTTGCAGATGAGGAAAGTGAGACACAATGAATGTACCCACTTGATTAAGATCATACCACTTGTTCCTGGCAGAGTTTACAGTAGAATCTAGGGCCCTTGATATCTAAGTGTGCTGCCTTCCTGATACTTCCAGTTATCTCCAAAGATTTACAAGATCTTCTAAGTCCTAAAAATTATTAGCACATACCCTGCCTTATCAGTAGATGGACTTTTTGTGCACTTACTCATTAGAATGTAAAAGAATGTTCCAACTACTATCTATTATATGTACGTATGTATATATGTTATATATGCACATATGGGAAGATTAAAAACTTACATTTTACTATAGTTATCAGTTGCCATATACTTGAAGTACAGATGCCTTGAGAAATTTAAACAATAACTCATTATGTATTTCAAATTAGTGGATGTAACTTCATTTTGTTTTAAAATTTGAGATACTAGCTAAATCCTTAGACTCATTTAAGTTTTAAATTATGACCATCTCCATCTGAAATGTGACTACAAAAATAGGTGGCTTTGCACTTACCCTACAGTCTACTGTTTTTTCAAGTTAATATTTTCAGTACCATTCTTCCATAAAAATAATAAAATTAAACAGAACAAAAACCAAAAAAAAAAAAAAAAAAAAAAAGAGTACCATGTAAACAGCCTCAAGTGTTTCCCAGACTGGAATACTTTCTGTCTGGCCAAAAGAGTCCATATAACCTCTAAACATTTCTGCTCAAATAATGACTTTCCTTGTGAGACAGGAAGATGGCAGGATACCCATCCCTAGAATACTGTGACCCAGAACAATCGCCCCACCACAGTCCTCTTGGGACCTCCTGTCTGCTCCTACTGCTGAGTCCATGAGCAGAGACTGCAGAAAGCAAACAGTGGGGAAAGCACTTACTCAATCAGCTCATGCTGCCTCATGGAAATTCCTCGATGCTTATTTTAATCCAATTTATTTGGATACCATGTGATGGAGACTTGGAGGAGGAAAAACAAACATGATTTGCACTGACTTCCACATGGCATTTTTTTTAAGTTTGTTTATTTTGACAGACAGAGAAAGAGAGCACGCCCATGTGATCGAGCACAGAAATAGGAGTGGGAGAAGCGGCAGAGAGAGATAAAGGGACAGAGAGAATCCCAAGCAGGCTCCCTGCTGTCAGCGCAGAGCCCAAGGCAGGGCTCTATCCCATGAACTGTAAGATCATGACCTGAGCTGAAATCAAGAGCTGGGACATTAACCGACTGAGCCACCCAGGCGTCCCTCTCCTTGGTATTTTTGAATCTTTGAAATCCCATAGGAAAGTGCTGAAAAGTACACAGTTCATTGTTGAGAAATCAAAGCAATACCATCATTTTTCTAATTGTAGTTTCATAAATTAAGTATAATCTTGAGCTGTGATTA
The DNA here is from genome assembly GCF_003009895.1 of Hyaena hyaena. NCBI lineage: Eukaryota > Metazoa > Chordata > Mammalia > Carnivora > Hyaenidae > Hyaena > Hyaena hyaena. The sequence continues at coordinate 1,295,956 of NW_024080868.1, forward strand.
AATATTCAGTTAATCTAGGACAGGAAATCGGCTTCTTGCTATGTTTTTTCCTGACCTGCCTATGGGGACCTGCAGTGTTTTTCCTACTCAGCACGGACTGCCTCCTGAATTCAGAAATTTGTGCTCTCCCTTGAGCCCTAGTGCACTTTGTCCTTCATGTCTTCAACATATTGTTCCCGGGAGTTCAGCTAACAGGAATGTAGTCAGTCTGTTAGTGGTTGTGCCTCCATATTGGGAAGGTGTATTTTGAGGCACCTCAGTGGCTCAGTCAGTTAAGCATTAGTCCCTTGATTTCCACTCAGGTCATCATCCCACAGTTTGTTGGTTCCAGCCCCAAGCCAGGCTCAACGCTGACCGCGCTGAGCATGCTTTGGATTCTCTGTCTCCCCTTCTCTCTGCCACTCTCTCACTCTCTCGGTTTCTCATAAACAAACAAACAAACAAACAAACACTTTTTTTAAAGTATATTCATTTTCAATGTATGGCCGTGTGGGTTTTTGTTTTTGTTTTTTTTTTTTTGCAGAAATTGCTTTACCTAGTCTGTTTCTCAAAGGATAATTTCACACTTGTTGAAAGAAAACAAAGAGTACAAAGACTACATGTGGTGTATTTACTAGACTTTGTATTCTAGAAAGTTTTAAGCATAAACAAAAGCGGAAAAAATACTATAACTCATCTCCATGTGCCCAACGGGCAGCTTCAACAATTAGGAACTCAGGGCACATCTTGTTTCATCTATGTCCCTTGCCTACTCCCCCTTCCCTTCATTATTTTGAAGCAAAACATTATTATGTTAAGTATTGCAAATATTCCATCTTTTATCTTTAAAAGAGAGAGTCACCTTTTTAAACATACATAATCACAATGCCGTTAATAGACTTATAATAATCAAAAATAACTTCCTGTTCCCATAAAACATCCAGTCAGTGATAACTTGGGGCTACAGCTTGTGTCAGAACAGCGCAACTCTCCAAAGACGCAAACGTGGATGAGAAATCTCTCTGATACTTGAAGTCACTCAGACATTTGGGGCAGGCAGGACCTGAAAGGCCAAGACCTAAAGGGGAAGGAAGCTCAGTGTTCTTCATCCTCCGTATCTTTTGCAGCCCCTGCCAGTTCTTCAGCTCCAAATGTGAGCGACTGAGGAACAAGACAGAGGGCCCCCGCGAAGAGGCAGAGAACCCAGCAGAGACTGGCATCTCATTGCAGTGGAAAGAGAAAAGCTGGAGCCTGGACCTGGAAAGAAAACCAGGACTTGAAGAACCAAGATCCTTGAGTAAAGAAAATGAGCCCAACACTCTTGGCTCATTCTTCCCGAGGCAGTTGTCACATCTCTAGATGTGCAGGACAAGAAGCCAAAAGCCCAAGTAAAACAGTGCTGAAAGCCAAGCAGACTTCCAGCGTTCTTACAATGCAAGGGTGACAAAAAGAAAAAGAAAAAAAGGGGGGCGGGGAATTCTGGGCCTTACCAGACCATGACAAACTCCCCAGGATCTCAATCTGAACTCCAGAGGGCTACACCCTCGCATGGGGTAAACCAGAAGCAAACTGATTGGTATGAGTTATGAATTATTTGTCCAAATTTAGACAGAGGATAAAGTGTCTCCTCTCTAAAGAAAATGAGCAACAATTTTTCATACGTGACATTGGACAGTCTATCAGAATTACAAGGTATGTCAAGAGACATGACCAAAACTAAAAAGAAAAGAAAAATGCTCACAGGTATCTCAAATATTGGAATTATGAGAGCAGTCTTTAAAAATAACTGTGTGGGGCGCCTGGGTGGCTCAGTCAGTTAAGCGTCTGACTTCGGCTCAGGTCATGATCTCACGGTTGGTGGGTTCGAGCCCTGCATTGGGCTCTGTGCTGACAGCTAGGAGCCTGGAGCCTGCTTCAGATTCTGTGTCTCCCTCTCTCTCTGACCCTCCCCTGCTCACGCTGTCTCTCTCTCTCTCTCAGAAATAAATAAAACATTTAAATAAATAAATAAATGGGATTAATATGTTCACAAAAATATACAACAAAATAGGCAATTTAATAGAGACCTAGAATCTGTTTCCTTAGAAAACAGATTATATATTCTAGAACTGCAAAAGACAGTAACTAAAATTAATACACAGTTGTACTAAGATGTCCTTGTCTTATAACTGTTTTGTGGGTTCTTTGTCCTTCATTTTCTTCAGTTGGGATTTTGCTATTTATTTTTCCATGGTGAATTATGTTTTTTCCTCTGTCCTTTGTACTGCTGTGTATTGCTAGTTAGATCTGGATGTTTCATGAGATTCAGGTTCAGTTTCTTTGGCAAGGCTATTTCATATATTTCATGGGTGGTGATATGTATGTCCATAGGAAGTATATAATGAATTATCATTCACTTCATGATGTTAGCAGCTATAAGTGGTCACTGCCTAGATCCGTTATTTCATTAGAGGCTGCAAAATGATGATATTCTAATTTTGTCATTTATTCACCATTTATTAACTAGAATATCTCTATAAAGAGAGGGTTCCTGTCATCCCTATACAGCTACCTTGAGAAAAGACAGGATAAATGAATGACTCTTTTCCTTTATTTACAAGTTTTCAAAATTCTAAGTTGGTTCACTAGCATCGCTCAACATTTATATTTTAAGTATCATTATGAATTAATGATCTAAAAGCATTTGATGTGTCTAGCCTATTTTATTTATAACCCATTCTGATGCTCCAATTAATGGAACCCTACGTAATTGGCTGCTAAACACTTTTGAAATAATCTTTGTTGTCACTGATATCGTCCCAGGCCACATATTTTTAGTCTGAACCATCTTCGAGGATATAGAAGCATTTTTGGAACACATAAATATCCTTATATATGTTTATGTACATATACATGTGTGTGATTGTGTGTGTGTGTGTGTGTGTATGTGTGTGTATACAGGAAACATCATCCAGGTGAGTCACAGTTCCCAACTGAAAACAAATGAAGAAAAACCTAAAATTAAAGAGTAGCTTAAATCCCTCTACCTATGTACCAGGCAGTAAGGCAAAAAAAATTTCCATTGGTTGCCTGCCATTCCCCCTAACTGCCGTATATTTTGTAGCACAGTATGGGTTACTACAATACAAGGTGACAAGATAACAATGCTATTTCTTCTTTGAGAACTAAGAAAGAGGAAACTGTTTTAAGATGCAATAAAGTAACTATATTTAAGCCCCTGGCATCGTTCAGGTTAGGACTAGTCCATATAAAAATAAATTTATGGGAGTACAGAATGGTAGGGGGAGTGGAGGGAAAACAGAATTTTCTGAAGGAGATTATAGCATTGCCTTTTAAAGAGAACAAATGATTTCTTGGGTGCGTACAACAGTGTGGAGACAAACCTTCTTGAAAAGGAGATAAACAGGATGAATTTTAGGCATGTGGTTCTTTCCAAACTTCTAATTTCATAGGGTCAGTTAACCAAAAATAAAATTGTCATAGTAACTTATTGTTTGTCATGTTAAGGGTGGATAATTGGCATCCTATTGTTTGTACAGGACAAAATATTACAGGAAGAACACCATGTGACTTGGGTACCTCTGGGTTCTCGTGGGAACAAGAAGGTTCTTAGCAAAAAGGGGAAAATATTCAAACAGCATTACCACAAGCTCACTAATGGCCATTCTCTGCTTAAAAGTGGAAATTGAGGGGGTTTTACATGTTTCATTTATTTTTTCAAACATTTGAAAATACATCTTTACAGAAGTAAAACAGGGAAACTGGAATATTTATTAGAATTCTAGTTGTTGTTTCTGCCATGATATAAGAGACTGCAGTATTTAGAGAAAAGTGTAGTTAAAACTGTACTTTGTAATCTGTTCTGATTTGGTTTTATATATTTGTCTTACTGAGGTGGGCCTTTCTCAACTATCTGCAGCTGTGAAGAATAGCAATAGTAACATTTATTGAGTATTGTATTAGTTTCCTCTTGCTTTTCTAACAAATTGTTACAAATTCAACGCCTTAAAGCAACACAAATTTATACCCTTACAGTTCTGGAAGTCAGAAGTCCACAATGGGTCCCCTTAGGCTAAATCCTAGATTTTAGCCTAGTGAGCCTCCTTCTGATGGCTCTAAGGGAGAGTCCATTTCCTTCCCTTTTCCAGCTTCTAGATGCTGTCTGCATTCTTCAAGTCATGACCCCATAGCACTGTAATCTCTGCTCCCCTGGTCACATCCCCATATCTGGTTCTAACTCTCTTGCCTCCCTCTTTCACTTATAAGAACACTTGTGGTTACACTGGGCCCATGTGTTTGAAGAAGCTTAATTTAAGCACATCTCCAAAGTCCCTTTTGTCATTTAAGGTAAAATGTTTATTGATTCCTGGGATCAGGACATATACATTTTTGGATGCCATTATTCTGCCTAGTACAAGTACTTTATATATGCTGGGCACTTCTAAACTATTCGCATGTATTATTTCAGCTAGTCTGCACAGCAGCAGATTAAGTAGTAAGGCAGTTAACTATTTTTATTCCCATTTTAAAGATGAGAAAAGTTGAGGTACAGATGTTGCATTTCTGAGAAATGGTGGAGCTGATATACAAACTTACATTGGCTCAAAGACCCCATCTTTAACCTTTAAACCATACTACCTCTTTGAAAATAAAAATAGCATGGAAATAGAAATACATGAATGCACCCAAACATTATTTTAACTAAAAATATTGAACACTCCAAGTAACTTTTTATAAGACCTGCAGCTAGAAAGTTGCTATTTCAATTCTCAATTATTTAGCAATGTTATGGAGTCCCATAACTGTGACAGATGTTGAAATTCGCAAAATCCCTGCCTTTTAAAATGTACTTGGAAAAACAAAATGAAAACATTTAGAAATCATTACAAAAATATACAGAAGTATATGCACTCAAATATATGGTTTTCATTCCATCAAGTATTTTTTAAGTAGAACCCAAGACACAAATAACATAGTTAGTACCTTAACTGTAGTGCTCCAAAGGAAAACCAAGTAGGAGAATCTGCCGGAAACATGGGCAATCTATAGAGTGAATATCCACAGCTAGAAAACTGTTATGTGTATTCATTTTGAGTTTTCAGGACAAAGGAAATAATTTCATAGCCAAATTAATTTCATTTAGAATGGTTACATAATAGAAAAGTCTTAGTTTGGATAACTTTGGTCACATTTTCCCCATGGGTGGGTAATGAGAGTGTCTCAAGTATGCCTTGATTTTTTTTTACTGCTTCCAGATATTATTATTTTCAGATAAACTTCTTTCCATAAAAATAACAAAATCAGTTAATCATCATTCATCAGAAAGTTTTCATAGGGACAAAGAATACTGTGTTACCACATAAAAGACCAGATATTCAAGTTATTAGCAACATCTGAGTTTTATAGTCTACAAATGAATAATAAAGGAACACATGGTAGATTAAGCAAGATTATGGTATTTTGAAGTGTGGGAGAAGGCAAGAGGAAAGAAATGGGGGAGGGGTTAAGCAGAGGGAGGAAGGATATCTCAGCTGATCTTATGAGAACTTGCAAATAAGAGATAATTTGCCCTGAAGTTATCAGAAATGTAAGTTTGTCTTAAAAGCAGATGATTGGGGCACTTGGGTGGCTTAATCAGTTAAGCATTTGACTCTTGATTTCAACTCAAGTCATGATCTTGTGGTTGTAAGAGTGAACCCAGTCTCAGACTCTGCACTGACAGCATAGAGCCTGCTTAGGATTCTCTCTCTTCCTCTCTCTCCCCTTCCCCACTCATGCTCACTCTCTCTCTTTCACTTTCTCTCTCTCAAAATAAATAATCATTTTTAAAAAGCAGATGATAGAATCTATTCATCTCTATACTCTAAAGTAATTACATATTTCCTATTAACACTTTTAATATTCATTGTGAATAATATGGGTATTAAATATGCTATTGCATTTCAGGGTCTTCTTCTTTTGAGAGGGGGCTCTTTTAAGTATTTCAGTCAGCTACCTTTTTTTCAGTTAGATACCTTTTATTACTCTTTGTTTAAGCCCCATAGAAACTGTTTTCTTGAATTTTTGTTGAGAAAGAAACTTCTCTTAAATTTTCATAATTTTCTCTGTTGTACTCTTCATGGGACTTTTCTTTTCCCTACACTACACATATTTTTTCTGCTCACTCATCTGTAAATACAGACTATCTATCTAGATGTGGTAGATTAAAAGTGACCACAAGATCTTTGGCATTTTCCTATCAAGACGTTGAGTCCGTTTTCTTTCCCCTTGAATCTGGGCTAGACAGTGGTTGCACTGACCAAATGATGCTATGCCATTTCTGAGCATAGGCTTCAGGAGGAGGCCAGTGGCCTTCTTTGTCTTTTGGAGTCTGGAGCCAGTATGTAAGAAATTAGATACTACTGAGATAGACATGCTGAGAGGATGCCCAAGCTAGCCTTTTGGAGAAACCATGAGAGAAATGCCCTCTGTCAGTTCATAGATGTTTCAGGCCCCAGCCATTCAAATTGTGTCACCTGAGCCCAGACATCCAAGTGTCCCTTTTTAGGTGCCAGGTATGAGAGTTAAGCTGTCTTGACTCAGGAAAATCCAATTACCAGCTAATGGCACTGAGTGACTCCTAGTTATGCTACATGAAGAATCACTTAACCAATTACTGCCTGATTTCCTGACATACAACACCATGATATAATAAATATGGTCATTGTTATAAACCACTAATATTTGGGGTAATATACCATAGATGAACCGGATTAAACAACAGATGACCAGCCACCACATGTTAAACTTCTCAGCATACTGGATTGCTAAGGAGATCTTTAACACATCTCTGTTTAATCTCTGATGGCTAACAGAAATTATCTAGTATGGTATACTAATCACAGTAGGCTAACTACTATAACAAACCTCTAAATCTCACTGACCGAACATAATAAAGGTTATTTTTACCTCATATTACAGTCTAGTAAAGTTCTGAAAAGGGTCTCTGCTGTACACAGTCTACGGGCACACCAGGCTCCTTCCATGTAGTGGCTCTCCCGTTTCCTAGGGTCTTTGAATCCTTCACTGGAAATCTGTATTTGGCCAGCAAGCAAGGGAATAGAAAGAGAACAGAAGACAGGGCAGAAGGTTTTGTGGTTAGGGTTTCAGATGGCTCATATGACTTTTGTCCATTTTCCATTAAAAGTTGTAGTTGAGAATTTAGTTGGAGTCTAGAATGTAGTCATATGCTACACCTAACTACAGGAGGTTTAAAAAAAAAAGCACATTCTATGTTTGTGCTTAGGATGAAACGGAAACAGGTTTATGAACATACAATAGTCTCTCCATGTATGTCCACATTAGCATGGAATGACATCTTCTGATCTGTCAAGATGGCCACTATCCAAGCAAGCCACTTACAGAATGGGGTACTTTAAAAAAAATTTTTAATGTTTCATTTATTTCTGAGAGAGAGAGAGAGGGAGACAGTGTGAGCAGGGGAGGGTCAGAGAGAGAGGGAGATACAGAATCTGAAACAGGCTCCAGGCTCTGAGCTAGCTGTCAGCACAGAGCCCGACGGGGGGCTCGAACCCACGAACCATGAGATCATGACCAGAGCTGAAATCCGATGCTTAACTGACTGAGCCACCCAGGCACCCCAAGAATGGAGTACTTTTTGGTGTGCACATATAGAAAATACTACATCCCCCACATACCTGGCTTTCCAGGCACTTTCTGTCTCCCTGACTACAAACCCCAGGAATTTACATTGTTTTCTCTCCACCGTGCTACCTACTCAGATATGAAGTCTCCAATCAGGCATAAATAGAGAAAGCCAATGTGGTCAGGATGGGAGAGAAGAACAGGACAGGACTGTGGTCAGCTCAGAAGTCAGCTGCCTGAGTTTCTGTTAAGGTTCAAAGACTGGACTTTAGCCAAAGCCACTCCATGTTATCTTTCAGCTCTGTTTTTTTTTTGTTGTTGTTGTTTTTTTTTTTAATTTGGTTACTCTGGCAAACCAATCAAAACTACAGTCCCCAAATTCCTGCAAGTTGGGACTATAGTTTTTAATTACTCCAGCAGCTTTGGTATGAGTGTATGTGTGCCTGTGCACACATGTGTGTGTCTTCACACATCTTTAGTTGGAAGCTGAGAGAATTATGTACACTGGACTGCCACCATGTTACCTAGAAGTCTCCTTGTCTTCTTTGAATTTTGGTTTTATTTGTTGTTGTCATTATTGTTGCTTTTTGTTGTTTTGTTTCTGTTTTCTGAATGTGGCTTCCAGTTTAGGCTTTATGTTCGCTGTAAACAATTATACCATGGAATTGAGGCTAATGTTTCTTCAAGATACCACTCTATTCAATAAAAACAAAATCAAAGACAGGCTTTAGGCAAGGAAACTGCTTAGACATCTCTATTTGATGCAGGGTCCATTTATTGCTGAGCTCTATTGAAGCCTCACAGTCCTTTTCAAGCCATCCTTTTGGGCAGCCACTATCATTCAGGGTTGCCATGTGATATGAAGTCTGTATGCCATCACTGGGTTAGAGTAATCTCATTCTGCTTGAATGGCTTGTTTAACAAACGTTTATTAAGCATCTACTGTGTGACAGGCACTGTGATCTTTGCTGGAGGTAAATGGTAAAAAAAAAAAATAGCATATCCTATGTCATCAAGAACCACACTGCATATTGGTGGAGGAAAAAAATTACACACAAAGATAAAGAGTAGATATAAGCCCAGGGAAGCTATGGGAGCACCTGGACTGAGCATCTATTGTAGTGCTCGGGGTCAGGAGTGGCCTCTTAAAGAACCCAGAGACCTGAGGGAGTTATTCAAGTGACAAGAAGGGGCAGAGGCATCCAGCCCTTGTCAACACTTACCCCACTGCTCTATTTAACCACTTCCCTGGGAAATTCTTGCTCCAAGGGACTCCTGTGCCTAATTCTTCAGGTATTACATGCAAGTATGGATGCCAGCAATGTTATTATCTCATGGTGAATCATTTGTCTTTGATGGTGGTGTGGAAATTTCAAAGGGATGACACAAACTGGCTGTGGTTCTTACTTGGGAAGATCTCCAGAAAGCCTCTTTCCTCTTCTTCTTTCTTTTTATAGAACTCTGCCTTCTATTTTCTTCCTCAGGAGAGACATTCCTGAAGCAAAGTTCTCTAGCCCCAGTAAGCTTTTTCTAACTCCTTTACTTTGGTTTCATGTAAGCCTCCTGTACCTACCAAAATGGATAAGTCAACTTTTTTTAATCTTATCCTCCTAAGTTCAAAGATTGGTTTTGTAATCACATGGGGAGAGAGATTTGCTTGCTGGTTAAACATGTTTTCCAATAGTTCTCTCATGGAACAGACCATGAGGAAACAATGGGAGAATCCATAACATACAAAGATATAGAATAAATGGACCCTGTGAAGATTCACTGCCTTCAAACTTCTCCTTCAGTGTCCCAGCCTAACTTCTGATTCTTTAATTCAATATTGCTACTGTGGAGTTGCCCAAAAAGTTTATTGATAAAATGAATCATACCAGACCCTGGTAAAACATTGGTACATCAGTCTCTATTAATATTCTAACCTGGATGTCTCCCAGTTTTGTTTTTGTTTTTATATTATAATTAGCTACAACTAGCAAAGAACTGGTCTTATGAATAGAGAACTCAAGTCAGATATTGTCAGGTAGGAAGTGTTTAAAAGAATTTGAACAAAAAAGCACCATCTGAGCAGGACATTTCTGGATGGATGTTCTGGTTATATTCTCTGTTTAATATTAAATATGCAACAAAAAAACAAGTTGGAATCATAAGTATTTAATAATTGAATTATTAGGGTTGGAAGCCAAAAATGCCCACACATGAACATTTTTCATGATTGATTTAAATATCTTCTCCCCCACCCCCCACCCCCACCTTCCCTGCCAGGATACACATAAAATATGCTGTTTCTGTTTAAGGCTGAGGAGAAAAGAGGTTTAGATCAAGAAACATTAGTTAGGTTACCTAAACTGCTGGGTCCTTCAACTATTGGCAGTATTTTTAGTATTCTACTTTTTACAATGGGAGGGAACAGAATGAAAAAGTGAGAAAACCACGCTATATTAAAAGATACATAAACAATCCAGTTTGCAGCATAAATCTGGTGACAAAAACATTCGGCCCAGTCTCCCGAGTTTCTGTATTAAAGTGCTGTGTGTTAAATCCGCAGGCTTCAGAGGCAGGAGAGTGATTTCAAGCAATTCAGAAGGAGTCTGGGTAACAGTTTTGAAGCAAAAAGGGGTTTTCCACATTAGCCACAATTGACCACAAAATATAAATTAATGACTTTTTGCCCTACTTCCTAGACATCCTGCTTGAGGCTTTAATACACACAGCTAGCGGAGCATTTTACATACTGTAGTTGGAGCATCCAATCCCATTTGGGCCACTGACTTCGGAACAACCTCAGTCTGCCATGGCTTCTGTTGCATGAGGTCTTCAGATTATCAACTGTAGTGCTGGATGACTCACATCTCATTAACTTAATGTGGTTTTAAGCAGCTGAGGGAAAACAGTGCCAGCACATGCCCCGTAATTCACTTGCATGGTCATTTCCCTGAAATCTTTATAAGATGTGCCCCTCAATCAGGCATAAACACACATTATTCATCCACTACACATCCTTTTCACTAAATAGGAGGAATATCACTCCTACACTTTCATTTATATCTAAACCACATGATTTGGGTAATTTTGATTTCTCTGGTTTATACTTTGAGAACTGAGATAGATGCATTTCATTATGTCTTCCTTTGAAAACTCCATGTTATTAAATATTTGACCAGAGATTTAATTTATTGCTTCCTTTTCTCTCCCCAGTGTCCCTGTGTCAGGCTCACAGTTAAGTCACAGGTGCACTTTGGAAAGCTTAACTCTACTTCTGAGTCATGTTGCTGAGCAACTAAACTCTCCCTCCCATCTCAAGAGGCTCACTCCCCTCCAGTTTCTCCTCTCGTTCTAAGGACACCAGGATAGGATGAGTAAACTGTACATACTATCTTTCCAACTATGTGGATTCTTAGTGTTATCTGTTCCAGGAACATTTATAACAACACTTAGATTCTAGAACCTACTCTATGGCTTATAATCTAGTAAAACTCTGAAAGACTCTTTGGCTTTATATATATATATATATGTACGTGTGTGTACTCACTTCTATTTTATTCTATTTTAGTCTAACAGAAAGAACCCATACACAGGTTAGGAGATTTGGATTTAAAGTTGTGAATCTTTATGACCTTTGATTTGGGAACCATATAGACCTTTTGCTACTGAATCACTCTGAGACCAGAGGCAGCAAGAATAGGTTGTAAATACAAACCCCAAAGAACCTCATGGAGAGAATAAAGCTCTAAGATCAACATCAAGAAGAAAAGCCCTATGGGACCAAGAATGATGTAGAAGAGATCTTGATTTTAATCTTGATTATTAATTTCACCAGATGATTTATAATATTAAGGGATCTAAGTATCTTATATATCCATCAATTTCTCTTCATTCTTATAATCAATTTCATAACTTAAGCTATCAACGTGGCTTTCTCAGATTACTGCAATACCAAATGGTGTCCCTAACTTCCAGGCTTGATCCCTCTTATCCACTATCCACTTTAAACACTGAGACATTTCCCTGCTTTAAATGCTTAAATGGCTCTTCATTGCCCCCAAAGTAAAGCCATATAACAACAAGGGCTTTCTTGCTTTGTTCCTGCCTACTCTCCTAGCCTTGTCTCTTGACCACCATCTACTGCCTTGCAGTCTAATCTCCAGTTAGACTGAATTACACACACACTCCTACTCACAAGATCTTTCCATAAACTATGCTTTCTCTCAAGGATGTTGTCTCACTCCCCACACCTCCAATCTTACCTAGATCAATCTTATTCATTTCCAGAGTGGACGTTCCCAGATGTCACTGCTCTATACCTCAAAACGTAGTTAAGTGGCCTTCCAACATACCCAGTACCAAGAGAGCAACAGGACTGACTCCCAGTGCAGCTTTTCACTCTGTGAGTTTTGAACAATTCAGTAAACTCTGAAGTCCATAAGGGAGGAGACCATGATAATGAGGTAAGTGTGGAAACCACATGCTCAGACTCCAAAGTTGCAGGAATATTTTCTTTTTCCTTTTAGGAGAGTGGGGAGATAAATTCATATACTCATTTAGCCATCTATAGTGAAAAGTTATGGTACCAAAGCTTTAAATGGCTTTTTCTCAGTACATGAGATGGTTTTGACATTGAACCTACAAATCAGGATACAGAAATGTAATGTCTTCTCCCCCCCCCACTACTCTGTGACAGAAACAATCTTATTAATTCTAGGCCATTTCATTCAAGTCTGGGAGTCCCATCCCTTCCATGGAGTTGCATACAAATTGTAGAGAGAAGGGCTGATTTCACAGAAGATGGGAGCAAGGATGGAAATATGATCCTTAGTCATTAACAGTTCCCCAAATTAGCATTGGCTCCTTGGTCACTGGTCTATATAATCAGTAGCATCCTCCTCACCACACCCCCAGGCCTCCCCAGATCTGATTCTATCTTGTTGATGTTGGAGTTCTCTCAGTCACACTGAAAACACTTGGTTGTTCCTTTGAGCCAACAGGACACAGATAAACTCTATGAAGTTTCCTCAGGTTTGTATGCCTAGACATTCCGTAAAACAATGTTTACTCAAGTGTTTCCATGTCATTCTGAGTATGTAAACATCTACAAGTCTACCAACTCTCTGACTTCACTTAGGAAGCAGAATACAGCTTTCAGACAGACAAATCATCATGAATCTAGTGAGATTTTGTTTTCTGTGTTTCATATCCATTTTGCTCAATCTTGGATCCACCACAAGGCAGAAAAGTCCATAGGATCTGCTTTCAGTGACCAACATTATCTAGCTTACTCTCTAATTTTAATTTCCATCTCTCTTTTGTCTTACATTATAAACAGGGTTTTTTGTTTTGTTTTTAAGCCATATTTAAACCCTTTTTATGTTCTCTGTATTCTGCTGTGTAATATATTTCCTGAGGCATAATTGTGGAGTGCCAGTTTCCTGATGATGGAGAAGAGTCACAAGATACAAGGAATTATGGGGAGGAAATATCAATTAATATCTCAAAATTCTATTCTACCTCTTAAATTACTAGACAAGTGCCCTAAACTTCTAAAAGCAGAGTTTTCTAGTAAGTGTTGCTAAGGCTCAATAGGACACATACGTGAAATGTCTTGCTTTTTCCCTGCTTTTCCATCTCAGATTAAGAGTTCTATCTCATCTCTGGGTTTTCAGGAAAGATTGCTCTGATGCAAATCAGCAGGATGAAAGGGAGATGACCACAATAAATAGAGAGAAAGAATATGTTTCCCCCTAAGTTCTCTTGTGTCCAACAAGACCCTTCTTAGAATCAGTCCTTTAGCCTGTGAAAGGACAGAAGCCCAGCCCATGCTTCCACAAAAAAAAAAAAAAAAAAGAGGAGAGAACAGAGAATAGATTTTTGCATCAACCAATTCATGAAGCAGGAAGTGAAAGAAGTAGAGGAGCATAGCCTCTCACATTTTAAGGCACAGTAATCTTGTTCACAAGCAAATTGAAAGAATAAGTTGATAAGTAAATTAACAAGTGAATGAAAAAAAGTAAAAGGGAGAACGATGTAAAAGAAGGAAAATGAGAAAAAACTGGAAATTTCATTGATTGTGATCTAGATTCATAAATTGTTCAACATATTCATTCTAAGCATGTTTAGACAAAAGAGTGTATTTGAAAGTATGCCATAGGCTATAAAATGCCATAAAAGGAAAGCTTTACTGCTGACCATGTCCACTAGTGTTACCATATGTTAATTCTGTTGATTCCAAAAGGAAAGGACTCCATCTCAACACATGAAGATTTGTGGAGAGTCTGATGTGCCTGATTTGTTCCAGAGTTTAGAACACTTTCAAAACACAGAAGAACATGGAAAAAAAACCAATATGAGCAGTTGCTCTATCAAGCAAGACTTTCTACCAGATGCACAAACAAGAATCCAGTCACCCAAAGGAACATAAATACCATACCTGAAATTTACAAACCAGCCAATGATGCTTAACATTTACAAATGACTGTGCATGCAGGAATTAATTCACTGAAAATTTTCCTGTTATACCTAAACAAAAGACATGTATATAGATTAAGTCTGTTCCCAGCCATCTGTTTAGGGAAATAAATGTGGGATTTTTTTTTTTTGTTCTTTTCTATTTCTCCCTCACTCTTTCCTTCTTAGTCTCATACTAAAAAGGAATCTGAAGTTGATGGCCAAAAACTCAAAACAAAAAAGAATAGAAATAAATAGATGAATAAATCAGCACAAGATCAAAATGGTAGTAGGAAAACAAAATAACACTAGGGAGAGAAATGCAAACCCACAGGTGATATTTTGGCTCTGAACATCTTAGTGACCCACTGAAGCATATGATTGTTACCAGATTCACAGTGTCCATGAGATAAAAACCAACCAAATTTTCAGGAGAAATATTTCAGATATAAGCATTATTGGGCCATTTGTCATCACCACTCTACATACTGTAGAACCATTGCAACTGAAACTTCCAACCTCCCCTGCCATATATTAAAGACAAATCCCAGCTTAATCTGAATCTTGTGGACAGAACCTCTTTGCTGATGTACCATTAAATACAGGCACGTTAACAGAGAATGCTCATCTTGCTAAGGAATATGTTTGTTACACTATCAATTTGAAGTGCTTGCTACTTTAATAGAGGGTGGTTCTTTTTTTTTTTACTTTACTTCATTAAATGCTTTCTGTCTCAGGATTTGTACCCCTGTGATGAGTCTACTTTCGTGCTGTGACCCTGCTTTTGTGGGTGTTAACTGATGAAGTTTATTCTTGTTCCATGTATTGTCTTCTATCCTTACCATCTTTTATTACATAAATGTCAGCCTTTTCTTTATCCCATCAACTTACCAGCTGCTCTCAATAACCTTGTAGGGGCCCTGAGGGCTGGGCTGGGCTGAAACTCTCCCAAGTCAATGAGAAGGCAGGAGGCCAGTATTAACTAGGTTCAGCTGAGCAATCTTCTTACTTCAGAAAATTCGTCTTGCACTGCATGGTGGAGGAGTTTGTTCCTTCTATGGAGATCTGTCACACTCTTTTCTCTGTGCACTAAAATCCTTAGGTAGATAGAACCTTGTAGACACCTTGGACTCCCCACAGCCCTCAGAGATTGGTATCCTAAAGGGATTCCACCTACCACCCTTAACCAGCATCCTTGCTCTGCTCCTGTACCACTCATACTCTCAAGAGATGAACATCTCATACTCTGTATTTGTTATCTTTTGTTTCCATAACAAATTACCACAAATTGAGCACCTTAAAACAATGCCTATTTATCATCTCTTAGTTCTGTAGGTTAGAAGTCCATCAAAGGCCTCATCAGACTAAAAATCATGGTGTCATCAGGGCTTTGTCACTTAGTGGGGACTCTGAGGAACAATTTGCTGCCAAGTTCATGGAGGTTGGCAGAATCCAGCTTTTTTCAGAAGGGGGATTGAGTCCTATTTATTTGCTGGTTGTTAGCTGGAAGCCATCCTCAACTCCTGGAGGTCTCTTCCAAGCCTTGCATGTAGGCCCTTGCATCTCAGAAATAGCAACATGCTTGGAATTTTTATGACTTCCCTTTCCATCACATCTCTTTCCTGCCTCTGCAAGAGAAAGTTGTATGCTTTTAAAGATCTTAAACTGGGCTCACCTAAATAATCCAAGATAATCTCCCTATTTTAAGGTCTGTGACTTTCATTAGGTTAAGTAAAATCCCTATGACATATTTTCAGGTTCACGTGAACATTTGGTGAATGATTACTCAGCCCACTATACACTACCCCTAATGTTCAGTTTCAAGGTTCCATATAATACCCATGTGGAGTTTCCCAAACTGCCTAGATTCCTGAGTCTAGGAATTTTGTGAATTCCTGGCATTCTGCCAATTAAACCTAATTAATTTAGGTATTAAAACCATTAGCCATTCCCCAAAGTGCTCACAATTTACTTTGTTTCCTTGTGTTCCTCTAAGACCCTCCACACCCTAGTAAAACATCAGCTACACTAGTTATGTTAACAATTCTCCCCACCACATCTTGCTGCCCCAGCCATAAAGCCATCTCCTCTCTCTCTCTTTAGTTTTTTTTTCACCTTAGCAGACATTACATTCATGTTTTAAGTTACTTTTTTCTTTATATATTATCACTTTACTTTTTTTTCATTTGCCCTCCCTGTGTAATTCCCATCACACATTTAGCCTATTTCCCATACAGAATCCTCCAGCAACCGTCAGTTTGTTCTCTGTATTGAAGAGTCTCTTATGGTTTACCTCCCTCTCTGTTTTTATCTTATTTTTGCTTCCTTTCCCTTACATTCATCTGTTTTGTTTCTTAAATTCTTAAATTGCACATATGAATGAAATCACATGATATTTGTCTTTCTCTGACTGACTACTTTTGCTTAGCATAATACCCTCTAGTTCCATCCACATTCTTGCAAATGACAAGATTTCATTCTTTTTGGTCACTGAGTAATATTCCATTGTGTGTGTGTGTGTGGGTGTGTGTGTGTATACATATATATATATATATCCATTTGAATCAACATTTTTGTGTCCTTTGAGTAAATCCCTAGCAGTGCAATTGTTGGATCATAGGGTAGTTCCCTTTTTAATTTTTTAAGGAACCTCCATACTGTTTTACAGAGCAGCTGCACCAGGTTGCATTCCCACCAACAGTGCAAAAGGGCTCGCCTTTCTCTGCATCCTCACGAATATCTGTTGTTTCCTGAGTTGTTCATTTTAGTCATTCGTACATGTGTGAGGTGGTATCATATTGTGGTTTTGATTTGTATTTCCCTGATGATGAGTGATGTTGAGCATCTTTTCATGGGTCTGTTAACCAACTAGATGTCTTCTTTGGAAAAGTGTCTATTCAGGTCTTTTGCCCATTTCTTCACCGTATTATTTGTTTTTTGGATGTTGAGTTTGATAAGTTCTTTATAGATTTTGGATACTAATCCTTTATCTAATATGTTATTTGCAAATATCTTTTCCCTTTCTCTTGGTTGCCTTTTAGTTTTGCTCATTGTTTCCTTCACTGTGCAGAAGCTTTTTATCTTGATGAGGTCCTGAGTTCGTTTTTGCTTTTGTTTCCCTTACCTCCAGAAGGCAAATAAGAAGTTGCTGTGGCCACAGTCAAAGAGGTTGTTGCCTGTTTCCTCCTCTAGGATTTTGATGGTTTCCTGTCTTACATTTAGGTCTTTCATCCATTTTGAGTTTATTATTTGTGTATAGTATAAAAAAGTGGTCTAGGTTCATTCTTCTGCATAGCGCTGTCCAGCTTTCCCAACACCATTTCCTGAAGAGACTCTTTTATCCATGGATATTATGCCTTGCTTTGTCAAAGATTGGTTGATCATACATTTGTGGGTCCATTTCTAAGTCTTCCATTTTGTTCCATTGATCTATGTGTCTGCTTTTGTGCCAGTACCATACTGTCACGATGATTACAGCTTTGTAATACAGCTTGAAGTCCAGAATTGTGATGCCTACAGCTTTGGTTTTCTTTATAAACATTACTTTGGCTATTTGGGGTCTTTCTGGCTTGATACAAGTTTTAGAATTGTTTGTTCTAGCTCTGTGAAGAATACTGGTGTTATTTTGATAGGGATTGCATTGAGGATGTAGATTGCTTCGGGTAGTATCGACATTTTAACAATATTTATTCTTCCAGTCCATGAGCATGGAATGTTTTTCAATTTCTTTGTGTCTTCTTCAACTTCTTTCATAAGTTTTCCATGTATAGATATTTTACCTCCACCTCTTGGTTAGGTTTATTCCTAGGTATTTTATGGTTTTTGGTGTAATTGTAAATGGGATAGATTTTGATTTCTCTTTCTACTGCTTTATTATTGGTTTATAAAAATGCAACTGACCTCTGTACATTCATTTTATATCCTGTGACTTTGCAGAATTCATGGATCAGATGTAGCAGTTTCTGGGTGGAGTCTTTCGTGTTTGCCACAGATTACCATGTCGTCTGCAAAGAGTGAAAGTTTGACTTCCTCCTTGCCGATTTGGATGCCTTTTATTTCTTTTCATTGTTTGTTTGTTGAGGCTAAGACTTCCAACACTCTGTTGAATAACAGTGGTGAGAGTAAACATCCCTGTCATGTTCCTGACCTTAGGGGGAAAGCTCTCAGTTTTTCCCCATTGAGGACGATATTAGCTATGGATCTTATACGGCCTTTATAATGATGAGATATGTTTCTTCTACCCCTATTTTCTTGAGGCTACACACACTAATTGATTTGCAGATATTGAACCAGCCCTACATTCCAGGTATAAATCCCACTTGATCGTGGTGAATAATTCCTTTAATGTGTTGTTGGATCTGGCTTGCTAGTATCTTGTTGACAATTTTTGCATCTATTTTCATCAGGGAAACTAGTCTATAGTTCTCCTTAGTAGGGTCTTTGGTTTTGGAATCAAGGTAATAATGGCCTCATAGAATGAGTTTGGAAGTTTTCCTTTCATTTCTATATTTTGGAACAGCTTCAAAGGAGTATGTGTGAATTCTTGTTTAAATGTTTGGTAGAATGCCTCTGGAAAGCCATCTGACCCTGGACTTTTGTTTGTTGGGAGATTTTTGATTATTGATTCAGTTTCTTTACTGGTTATTGGTCTGTTCAAATTTTTCATATCTTCCTGTTTCAGTCTTGGTAGTTTATATGTTTCTAAGAATTTGTCCATTTTTCCAGATGGCTCAATTTGTTGGCATATAATTACTCAATATATTCTTTTATTATTGTTTGTATTTCAGCAGTGTTGGTTGTGATCTCTCCTCTTTCATTCGTGATTTTATTTATTTGGGTCCTCTCCTTTTTCTTTTTGATCAATCTGGCTAGGGATGTATCAATTTTGTTAACTCTTTCAAAGAACCAGATCCTGGTTTCATTGATCTGTTCTACTCTTTTTGTCCCACCAATATTATTGATTTCCACACTAATCTTTATTATTTCCCTTGTTCTACCGATTTGGGGCTTTATTTGCTGTTGTTTTCTTTTAAGTGTAAGGTTCAACTGTGTATTTGAGACCTTTCTTCCTTCTTTAGGAAGGCCTGGATTGCTATATACTTCCTTCTTATGACTGCCTTTGCTGCATCCCAGAGGTTTGGGACTGTCATGTTTTCATTTTCATTGGCCTCCATGTACTTTTTAATTTCCTCTTTAATTGCTTGGTTAACTCATTCATTCTTTAGTAAGATTAATCTCCAAGTATTTGTAGTCTTTCCAAATTTTTTCTTGTGGTTGATTTCAAGTTTCATAGCATTGCAGTCTGGTAATATGCATGGTATGAGATCGATCTTTTTGTACTTGTTGAGGGATAATTTGTCACCCAGTATGTGATCTATTCTAGAGAATGTTCTATGTGCATTCGAAAAGAATGTGTATTCTGCTGCTTTAGATGAAATGTTCTAAATATATCTGTTAAGTCCGTCTAGCGCAGTTTGTCATTCAAAGTCATAGTTTTCCTTGTTGATTTTGTTTTGATGATCTGTCCTTTGCTGTAAGTGGGCTCTTGAAGTCCCTAAAATTATATTATTATCAATGAGTTTCTTTATGTTTGTGATTAATTACTATACACACACACACACACACACACACACACACACACACATATATATAGTATACAATTTGGGGGCATAAATATTTACAACTGTTAGATCTTCTTTGTGGATAGACCCCTTAATTATGATATATTGCCTTTTTTCATCTCTTATTACAGTCTTTGTTTTAAAGTCTAGTTTGTCTCAGAATTATTCTAGGAATTGTTCTGGGAATTATTTTTTTTAATTTACAGTATAATATCTGGATGACCTGAAAAGCAATGTTTCCAATAAAGGAATGCACATTTGTTCTCTTCTTTCATTCTATCTCAGTAAATTTTATGAAAGCAGAACTCTTGTTGCATTTTCAGGGAACTGCCATTTAGCTTGAGTTTTATACACTGTTTTATTTCCCTGAAATTAATATCAAGGCCAAAACTGAACTTAGATCATATCAGTTAAAACTGGCACATCACTTCCTTAGATAAAAGCTTTCACAATGCCCATTTTTTCAAAAGCTTCAGGATTTCTGCATATTAAAATGCATAAAATAATGAGAAAATAAAAATAAGCCATAGAATGGATTCTTTAATTTTCATAGGGAAAATAATGGATATTATTAAAAGGATTTGCTGAAAGGCATTTTATGATTTGACTTTTATGAAGCATTTTAGTGCATTACAGTTTTTGAAGAGGAAATAAAGGTGTATGGATCATTTGCTATTTGAAAGGTACACAAATTTTATGCATTTGTAATAAATAATTTGGATTTGGATTTTTGGAATGAAGCTGGTCCAGACGCCTTATTGCTACCTTCATGGTTTTTATCTCAAAATATCTCTTGACCCTGCCCAAGAAAAATTTCTTCTATTTTGAAATTCAAATTTCAGGTTCACTGGAAGAAAACAGATTCTTGAGATACTGAACATAAAATGTAGATATAAGAACCAGACTTGATGATCATGTCATCATCTCCAGAAGGCTAGAATCACTTCATCAACTTTAGTTAATACGCTTTCCTGTTCACAAGCAAAAGGAACACTAATGGAGGAAGAACAGAGTAAGTTCATGCCATTGTTTCTGAAACATGGCAAGCAGATTGCTGTCAGTAAATGGAAATATGGTCATGTATCAGTGTGGAAATCACTAAGAATCCTTAAAGGAAAGAGATTATTATCATTACTGGAAAGCAACAACAACAACAACAACAATAACAAAAAGGAGAAGTGATAATCCACCTTCCCAAAAAAGAGAAAAAGAATAGGCAGCAAAAAGAGAGAAATATGTCTTTCAAAATAAAAGCAAAAAAAAAAAATGTTTAACAACAGAATAAAAATGTCACAAAGATTAGTTTTAGCTGTTTTTCTTCCTGGTCAAGTCTTCTCTTGGAATGAATAGGTCATGATGAATAACATTTGACTGACTTTTTCTCTGAATTCCAACAAGAAAGGAGTCTGATAAAGCTTAGAATACTATCAACCCAGTGGCCTGGGTGGCTCAGTCGGTTAAGCGTCTGACTCTTGGTTTTGGCTTGGGTCATGATCTCATGGTTTCAGGAGTTTGAGCTCCACCTCAGGCTCCATGCTGACAGTGTGGAGCCTACTTGGGATTCTCTGTCTCTCTCTTTCTCTGCCCCTCCCCCACCTGCACTGTCTCTGTCTCTTTCAAAATAAATTAATGAACTTAAAAAAAAGAAAAGAATGCTATCAACCCAGACAGAAGGCATGCCCAGTGAGAGAGATTTTGCTTTTTAAATATAAAATGGATTTAGGGAGAAACAATGAACATCCTAGAACACTGAGAAAGGAAATAATTCAGAACATACTCTGAGATTCACAATGGATATATTGTTGACAAGTCATTCTGAACATAGATAACACACACACAATTTAACTGTTAAACAGAGATTAAACTATCTAACTTACTCAACTTACAGAAAAGAACTTGAATACAGGTAGTTAATAAGTGAGGTGATCTCAAAAAGTAAAAAGTAGAACTGAAGAAGCATGAAGAATGAGACACAGGGAGGAAAAAACAAAAAACAAAATAAGATGTGTTGTCAAGGCTACTGCTACAGGCAATGGTAGCCCTCTGTGTTTTTGTTTGTTTTGTTTTGTTTTGTTTTTCTGGGTTTTGGTTTGGTTTTTTTTGAGGTTTCGTTTTGTTTTGGCTTTGGCTTTGTTTTAGAAAACCTTCCAGAGCCTTGGAGAAATGAACACAATATTTCTCATAAGTGTCCATCCAAAGGATTGGCACTTGGGCATTTAGACATTGACTTCTGTCTGTAATGTTTTAAAGAATAGCTCCATGGGACTTTAATAGAGCTCATATGTGCTGACCATGTGTCCCACAGCTTCAAAAAAGGTCCTGGGGCAGAAAAGTGAAGCAGGCCCGTGAGTTAGATTGTCATAATGCATAGTTGGTCCATCACAGATGCAGAGGTATGCAAAGTCACAAAAGCACCAGCTACATAGTATTCATTCCTCCCTCTACATCCTCACCCCTATCCTCTGCTGTGCACTGTACTCACAGGGAAGTGAATAGTATACATGACCTAATACAAGGCCAACTCAATAGATGACAAGCCAAAGAAGACTTAGAACTGAGACAGCAACAAACTGCTCTTTAAGAATGCATGTTCAATCACAAAGGTCCCAAGAAATGACACCTAGTTTTACTTAGAGCTAGGAAATGAAAGAAACTTACACTGATATTTTCAAAACAGATGTAAATTTGGGGGAAGACAAGGGGGTCAGTTACTGTAGAAGTTTACAGTGGAAATTCTTGAGGGCAGAGATTTTCTCATTCATCTTTGCAACCCTCAGTACCTAACACCTTGCATTATAACACCATATATCCAAAATGCTAACAATTAAACATTAAGGGTGACTTGAATGCCCTATGTCTTGAAAGTGGCTTATGATGCCTCAGGTATAGTCCATTCTTCCATCCAAGCACTTACCACAGTCTACTTTAAACACCTATCCCTTTCCTCCCACTAAATTAATAAGCTTATTAAAAGCAAAAAGTATCTTGGGGTGCCTAGGTGGCTCAGTCAGTTAAGTGAACAATGCTGGATATCTG
Organism: Hyaena hyaena; assembly: GCF_003009895.1. NCBI lineage: Eukaryota > Metazoa > Chordata > Mammalia > Carnivora > Hyaenidae > Hyaena > Hyaena hyaena. The sequence goes on from NW_024080868.1 coordinate 1,318,680, forward strand.
CTCAGATCATGATCTTACAGTTTGTGAGTTCAAGCCCTGCATTGGGCTCTGTGCTGACAGCACAGAGTCTGCTTGGGATTCTCTGCCTTCCTTTCTCTCTGCCTGTCTCACTCTCTCTCTCTCTCTCTCAAAGTAAATAAACTTAAAAAGAAAACCAGCAGGGGCGCCTGGGTGGCTTAGTCGGTTAAGCGTCCGACTTTCGCTTAGGTCATGATCTCGCGGTTCGTGGGTTCGAGCCCCGCGTGGGGCTATGTGCTGACTGCCAGCTCGGAGCCTGGAGCCTGTTCCAGTCTGTGACTCCCTCTCTCTCTCTGACTCTCCCCTGCTCACGCTGTCTCTCTCTCTCCCTCTCTCCTAGAAATAAATAAAAAAAAATATTAAAAAAAAAAAAAGAAAAAAGAAAACCAGCAAAAAGCGTCTCATGTTTGTATTCCTAACACATATCCCACTGTATCTTGCTTAATGATCTCTTCATAAATATTAAATTAATGAATTAATATTTGAGATTTGTTCCTGGAGATTTCTTTATTTGATGAGGTATTGCTTCTCCTCCCCCCAAAATATTCTTTTCAAATCAATATCCATATCACTTTACAAATCTTGTCATCTAACTAGTATGTTTAATGTAAAGCATAACATTTCAGCCTATATGATATTAAATGAGTTTCAGTCAGGGTCATATGGATGTCAAGATTTTTCAAAATTCTGTATGTTTCAATATGATAACCATTAGCCAAATATCTACATTTAAATTTTAACTTAAGATTTTTAAAATGTTTTATTTATTTCTAGGAGAGAGAGAGAGAGAGACAGTGTGAGCAGGGGAGGGTCAGAGAGAGAGAGGGAGTCACAGACTGAAACAGGCTCCAGGCTCTGAGCTGGCAGTCAGCACAGAGCCCGACACGGGGCTCGAACCCACGAACCGCGAGATCATGACCTAAGCGAAAGTCGGACGTTTAACCGACTGAGCCACCCAGGCGCCCCAAATTTTAAATTAATTAAAATTAAATATAATTAAAAATTCAGTTCCTCAGTCACATATTTCAAGTTTTCAATAGTCAGATGTGACTAGTGGATACCCTACTGGACCTCACAGATGCTGGAATATCTCTCCTATAATGGCAAAAAGTTGTATTGGACAGTACTATCATAGAATTTGGCCATATACACACACACACACACACACACACACACACACACACACACACACACAAAGTGATCTTCTATAGAATGGACTATACAATTTTGAGGTAAGTCTGGGTATTCGTACTCCCCCACAACCCCAAACAAATGGCTTTTTTTCCACATGGTGGCCACTGAGCGTGAACCACCCAGCCCTGCTTAGTAGCCTGCCCGACCATCTGACTCAGAAAGCAGAGAATCAGGCAAAGGTGAGGTCTACAGCCCTGGATACTCACAGAAGGTGATTTCTCCTCTTCACCCCTGACCGAAGAATAGTTATCACTTCTGGTAAATTCCCTTCAGTGCTTTCAGAAAACTGAGAGCTAAGTCCCTTGGACAATTTTCCCAATTCATATTTGGTGACTGATACAAGGAAGCTGACTGATAGATATTAGCTCTGAAGAGCTTACATATAATGTTGTTAGCTCTGAACAGACTCTGACGAATTTTTCTCTGTGATTCTGACGTTGTCTGGCGGTGTTCATTCCAGCAGTAAATGCCATGCTAAACTGTTTGAACTTTGGAATTTCATTTACTAATCTTACATTTTAAAAATGACAGCTCAGTAATTTCCCTAGATTTCTCTGGGTTCATATTGCCATTAGGTTGAGTTTTGTGTTAAGATATTTAAATTCAAGTGACATCCAGCTTAACTTTCAGAGAACTAAATTAACTGTTTCAAGATAGGTAATGCTAAGCTGAGTACACCACTTTCCTACCAGTGTTCAAATTCTGCAAAACCACATGATGCTTATGTACTAGAGGCCAAGACATGTTCCCTTTAGTTGGGTAAAGTAGCAAGGATGATCAAGTCAGTATTATTTTGAAGTGGCATGAAGAAAGTGTCTATCCCTTGCTGAAAACAAATCCTTTTTTTTTTTTTAAATCTAGAATAGCCAAAAACTATAAACTATCCACATCATTCCTGGTAAACCCTACAGCCATGCTGTGGTGAGTAAAGCCCCGTATGTAAATATAAATGAATCATCCCGTGGTTTGTCTTCACGTGTTCCCAAACAACAGTGTGTTTATTTCACTTTAACCAACATCTAGTTGCTACTGTCAAGATAAAGGCAGCATTTGAAAATGGGAATTTTATTGTTGTTGAGTCAAATAATTCTTTTGTTAGAAGGTATAACACTCTATTTCCTTGTGTTTTTTTATGTTTCTGATGTGAGGCTAAAGGAGTGCGTGTGAGTGCATGCACACTCTTTAATTAGGGCTGTCATATTGTTTTTTTTTCCCATTCTTTCTTATAATTCTATGCCCTTCTGGTCTTCCCCTCTGGGAAATCATTTAAAATTCACATCCTTTCGGAAGTCTCTTTTGATTTACCAACTCAAACTTTGATCAAATCCTTAATTCATTTTGCCAAAGACTTTTCTGTGAACAAGTGAGAGACCATTCACTGAGTTTGGTACATGCACCTGTTTCTGTATTCTATACAAACATATAATATATCTATCATAGAACTTATCAAGGCATCATCAGATAATGATCATATAATATTGAAACATAAAATATCTAACAATTTCAAGAATAAGCCAAGTCACCCATACAGAACATAAACAACAAAAGCAACAAGACATGTGTGACATTAAGTACTTCTTAAGATCATTTTAACTTAATGCACAACTTCTGATTCCAATACATAAATTTAAACGTTTTTACCTCAGATGGATGATGGAGAGAAGTTTGAGAGTTATAGTTTATAAAGTCATCAGAAAAAATTAAAAAATAGAAAAAATGAAAAAGGACCAATTTACAAACACATTTGTGAATTCCTACAGTTTTCTCTTTGGAAAAATGGAGAAATAAAAATAGGATCCAAATGACTGGTGCTTTTCAAAAAGCAGATTGTGAATGTTTGACTACAAGACTGAACCAATTACTTATCATGACATATGGACAATACTATAGAACCCACCCCCCAAAGTATGTGGAGTATATTTATTGCTTTTGATTTTCTACCCTGTGGACATCAGTGCTTATTTTATTTGTAACCTTCTGATTGGATTGGTGTTATCCAGAATGAAGTTCAACCCAACTGAAGGAGAGCAGTTCAGCAATCTCTCCACTTGGTTTTTCTTAAAATGAAGTTACTCTGGATTTTTTCCCCTAGTTCCTTTAGATGGGGATCACACTTAGTGGAAGCAGGGAATAAAGAAAGACATAGGTGTTGGCAATATTACAATGAGAATAATGTCACCCCAGCCTCACCATAAACACCCTATAAACCAAGTATGCCTCATGACCAGGAGGCACACTTGTAGTCTAGTTCCTATAATAAAATACTACAAATCTCAATTTCACTCTCACTGCTGTGATAAAAGGTGATCTCTCATCAAGCTCTATTTTAGGAACCTAGCCTAGCCTTCAGATTAAAAGTTTGGCTACAGACAAATGATATCCCCATTCAGTGAATAGACCTATGAGTTGTTCTACTGTGTCTCAAATCCCAGACACATTCTTTTCACTTTCACACTACCTGAAATCTTCTGTGTTAGCTGCTGTGAAATTCGCTCCTTTTCAATCAGTTCCAATAACTGTGAGTGCTCTTTTTGGCTTTTGATCATAACTATGAAAAATTCTGGATCCTAAACTTAAATCTTTCACCAACTTCTTCTGTCCTAACAGGAGATTAATAATACTTCTGTACCTGAGATTTTTTATCTTTGAAGTGAGAGTAGTGATTTAAATTCCTTTTAGCTATTTCTACTTAAATATTTAATCTGTATGATTAAACAGCATCTTCATCTGCCTATTATTTATTTGTTTAATATAATTTATTGTCAAGTTAGCTAACATACAGTGTATACTGTGTGCTCTTGGTTTTGGGAGTAGATACCCATGATTCATTGCTTACATACAACACCCAGTGCTCATCTAAACAAGTACCCTTCTCAGTACCCATTCACCCATCTTCCCCAAAATCCCAAACTCCCCTCCACCAGCACTCAGTTTGTTCTCTGTATTTAAGATCTCTTATAGTTTGCCTCCCTCTCTGAAACTATTTCTTTCCCCTTCCCTTCCCTCATGGTCTTTTGTTAAGTTTCTTAAGTTCCACAGATGAGTGAAAACATGATATCTGTCTTTCTCTGACTGACTTCTTTCACTTTGTATAATAACCTCCAGTTCCATTCACATTATTGCAAATGGCAAGATTTTATTCTTTCTCATTGCCAAGCAGTATTCCACTGTATATACAAACAACATCTTCTTTATCCATTCATCAGTTGATGGACATTTGGGCTCTTTCCATTATTTGGGTATTGTTGATAGCACTGCTATAAACATTGGGGTACATGTGTCCCTATGAATCAGCACTCCTGAATCCTTTGGATAAATTCCTAGTAGTGCTATTGCTGGGTGGTAGGGTAGTTCTATTTTTAATTTTTTGAGGAACCTCCACACTGTTTTCCATAGTGGCTGCACCAGTTTGCATTCTCACCAACAGTGCAAGAGGGTTCTAATTTCTCCACATCCTCACCAACATCTGTTGTTTCCTAAGTTGTTAATTTTAGCCACTCTGACCAGTGTGAGGTGGTATCTCAGTATGGTTTCTATTTGTATTTCCCTGATGAAGAGTGATGTTGTAGCCTGTTGAATCAATGTTATATCTGGAAACAGATCAGTTTTATCAAAGAGTGATACAGAATTTTAATTTTAGTCTTGTATCAATTCAATTGGGTAAACTACTGAATACATATAGTAGCTTGGCTTACTTTTCAAAAAGCTTAATTCTACCTATTCTTTTCATAGTGGTTAGAGTAAACTTCTTTGCCCTTGTGATGTGAGGCTTGGCCATAGACCTGCTTTGGCCAATGGAATTTTAGGAAGCATGACATATGCAGAGTCCTCACATACATGTGTATGACCTGGCTTGACTTTTGAACCTTATGGACCAGCAATGGGGAGGATATGCCCTAGATAGCATTGCTTGCAACCTGGGCTCCAGAAGAAAACATATGAGAAATAGAACTGATCCCAAACCACAGTCTGGCATACTGAACTAACCTGCACCCTTCAGCAGAGCCACCTGGCTGAATAAAATCTAAAACACCACTATTGTTATAAGCCACCATTGTTATTATCGTTTTAGTTTTAGTTTTAATGAATCTACTTCCTTTATTGCAGTAACTTCTGTACAAAGCAGAGACTGCAATACTCAATGTTAAAACACCCACTTTAAAAAAAATTGGTTTGTTATGAAACACTACTGTGGCAATACCTGACCAACAGTGTGGTTTTGAAACAATAGATATGCCTCTAATTTCCAGGGCAGAATATATCCACCTTGGGCTTTAGTACAGCTACTAAAAACATAGATCTCCCAAAGCCTATCTGTTTTAACCCAGAAAGAGACCAGGAATTAGGAGAAAATGTCAAACAGAAAACTACTTAGGTGATAGTGAGAGGCAGTGGTGGTCCAAAGACCTGGGTGGCTCAGTCAGTTGAGTATCCAACTTCCGCTCAGTCATAATCTCACAGCTTGTGAATTCAAACCTCATGTCAGGCTCTATGCTGACAGCTCAGAGCCTGGAGCCTGCTTCGGAGTCTTTGTCTCTGTCTCTCTCTGCCCCTCTGTCTCTCTCTCAAAAATAAATAAACATTAAAAAAATTTTTAAAAGAAATTTTGCTCTATAAAAGATAATGTTGAAGGGATGAAAAAAAAGCCACACACTAGGAGAAAATATTTGCAAGCCACAGTTCTGACAAAGCTCTTAAATCCAGAATACATAAGGGACTCTCAAATTCACTGATAGAAAACCCAATATAAAAGTAGGCAAAAAACCTAAACAGATATAGAGATGGCCAATAAGCGTATAAAAGTTGTTCAGCAAATTAAAACCACAATAAGGGGGGCGCCTGGGTGGCTTAGTCGGTTAAGTGTCCGACTTTCGCTTAGGTCATGATCTCGCGGTTTGTGGGTTCGAGCCCCACGTCGGGCTCTGTGCTGACTGCAGCTCAGAGCCTGGAGCCTGCTTCAGTCTGTGTCTCCCTCTCTCTCTAACCCTCCCCTGCTCACGCTGTCTCTCTCTCTCTCTCTCCTAGAAATAAATAAAAATATTTAAAAAAACAACAACAAAAAACCAAAAAAAAAAAACCACAATAAGGTATCATACCTATTAGAAAGGCTAAAATTAAAACAACAACAACCAAACCTTGATAACAAACGTTGATGAGAATAAGGAGCAACTGGAACTCATGCATTGTTGTTAGAAATGAAAAAATGATTCAACCACTTAGAAAAACAGTTTGACAGCTGGTTATAAAGTTAAACACACACTTAGCTTATAACTCAGCAAACCTATTCCATAAAAGATTATGTTCACATAAACACTTATACACAAGTATTTATAGCTATGTTATTAAAATTATCAAAAATTACAAACACCTAAGGTATCATTCAACCAGATGTCCCTTATGGTATATCTATAAAATGAAACACTATTCAGTAACAAAAAGAAACAAATTATTGACTTATCAACAAATGGGAAGAATTCCAAATGTGTTTTGCAAAGCGGAAGAAACCAGTCACAACATACTGTATACTCTGTTATTTCATTTATGTAATGTTCTAAAAAAGGCAAAACTATAGGGATGGAGAACAGAGAAATGTTTGCCAAGCGGTAGAGGGTGGGAAAAGGGTTAACTCTAAAGAGGCAGCATGACAGAATTTTGGGAATGATGAAACTGCTCTGTATCACACTCATGGTGGTGGATATATGACTCTGTGTAATTGTCAGATCCACAGAAATATATTCCCCAAAGAGAATTTTATTGTATATAAATTAACAATTAAGGGGTGCCTGGGTGACTCAATTGGTTAAGTACTGGACTCTTGATTTCAGCTCAGGACATGATCTCACGGTTCATGAGTTGGAGCTCCAGATGGGGCTCTGTGCTGACAATACAGAGCCTACTTAGGATTCTCTCTCACACTCTCACTCGCTGCCCCTACCCCGCTCTCTCTCTCTCTCACACATACATTCTTTCTCTCAAAGTAAATAAAAATTAAAAAACTTTATGTTAGCAATGAAAAGATCACTGAAAGTTTAATAAATTTTGAGAGAGAGAAAGAAAGGGCATATGCATGGGGAAGGGGCAGAGACAGAGGAAGAGAGAGAATCCCAAGCAGGCTCCACACCCAGGGCAGAGCCCCACAATGGACTCAGTTTCATGAAACTGAGATCATGACCTGATACAAAATCAAGAACTGGACAGATGCTTAACCAATTGAGCTGCCCAGGTGTCCCAAAAAGTTAAATGTATTTTTAAAGTAATAGTAGGCTGAATGACCTTTAATGTCTCTTCCAAACCTACATATTAATGACATACATACACTATCTTCTTCAACTTTTCTCTCTTTTGTAGCCTGATGTTTTTGTTATGAGTGAAAAAAACATCATTTCAGCCCACCTTGTTTTCTTTGCATGTTCACAAAATATCTTCTGTAATACTTTTGGAATACTGTTACAGGTTGTATTACATTTTCTTTTCTTAAAGAGCAGACCATTGGGCAGGTCTATGGTTTGTTTACAATAGTGTTTGCATTGGGCACATATAAACTTCAGTTAACCTATAGGCACGAATAAGGTGACACAGAATTTGTGTAGCCAATGGGTAGTTTATCTGAAGATCCCGTGTTCCTTCTCAAGAAGGGTGGCCTTTTTAAATTTAAGATAAAACTGGCAAAGCCTCTTCTTGCAGAGAGCATGGACCTTTAGATGTGACAGAAGAGCAAGAGCAAACACCTCCCCTTACTCTTTGGATCCTGATCTACATGCCTATGGTAGTCAGCCTCCAAGACGTCTCTAAGAATTCCTGCCTCCTGCTTTCTGCATGCTTGTTTAGTCTCTTCCTACACTATACCAGGGTCAATCTCTGTAACCAACAGCAATTGAGAGAAGTCATGGCATGTTGCCTCCAACATCAGGTTATAAAACAACAACAACAACAACAACAACAACCTGCAGCTCTTTTTAAAATGAACCTTTTGGGGCACCTGGGTGGCTCAGTCGGTTAAGCATCTGACTTTGGCTCAGGTCATGATCTCACAGTTTGTAGGCTCGAGCCCTGCATAGGGCTCTGTGCTGACAGCTCAGAGCCTGGAGCCTGCTTCTGATTCTGTGACTCCCTCTTTCTCCCTTCCCTGCTCACCCTATCTCTTTCTCTCTCAGAAATAAATAAAACATTTAAAAATAAAATAAAATGAACCTTTACTGAACCTAATGCCAGGCATTGAAGTATGCAAAAATATAGAGATTAATAGCATGGCTCAGACCTTCAGGGAACTCACCTGAAGTCATCTAGTCATTGAAGAAGACAACCCCACTACCGGATGCTGAGTATTATAGAAACAGACTGTGAGGTTTAGGGAAACTCCCTGGCAGAGATAGATCCCAACTGGCTCCTAAAATACTGACTTCCTACAAGGAAGTTAGACAGAAGGGTAGAGGTCATAGATGAAGACAGAGGGAGCACAGTGTTCCGAAAAATAGTGAGTAGTTTGGCATCGCTGAAGAATTAGGGTAAGGAGAGAAATTTGGAAACAGAAGAATGGAATAGGGACAATCCCAGAAGTCCTCTTATGCCAAGTAGTTTAAACTTACTTTTTTTTCCCCTCAAGCTGAGGGAGGCATCTAAGAAATATATGCTTTTTAAAGTAGTATTATGTAATTTACTTTTTAAAAAAATTTAAGGGGTGCCTCGGTGGCTCAGTGGGTTAAACGTCTGACTCTTGGTTTCAGCTCAGGTCATGATCTCAGTTGTGTGCGTTTGAGCCCCGCATCAGGCTCTGTACTGATACTGAGACTGCTTGAGATTCTTGCTCTCTTTCTCTCTCTCTGCACCTCCCCCACTTGCACTGTCTCTGTCTGTCTCAAAAAAAATAAATAAAACCTAAAAAAATTAAACGTAAAACAAAATGATGGGATATTTACATATATTGTAAAACAATCACTGCAATAAGTCTAGTTAATAAATGTCACTATAAATATAGAATTTTTTTCTTGTGATGAGAACTCTTAAGATCTGCTCTCTTAGAAACTTTCAACTATATAATACAGTATTTTTAACTATAGTCACAATACTATACATCACACCCCCATGACTTACTTATTTTATAGTTAGAAGTTTGGACCTTTGGAATCCCTTCAACCATTTTACCCACCCCCCACCCCTTACCTCTGATAACCACATATCTGTTCTATCTATGAACTTGATTTTGGTTTTTTAAGATGCCACATATAATATAATCTGGTATTTGTCTTTCTCTGACTTATTTCACTCAGCATAATGCCCTCTAGGTCCCTTCATGTCACCGATGGCAAGATTTCATTTTTTCATTGAGATGAAAAGATGCCATGTCTTCAGAGCAAAGCCTAAAAAGAGTCAAAGATCATTTGGTGCCAGACACCAAGACTTCTTTATGAGGACACCTGGGGAGAAGTTCTGTCTCGGTCTTTAGCACCATTCCTGAGCAACTGATATATTTTATGGTGAATTTTGTGACTCTTACCTTTGGCAGCTGAAAAATTCAGGCCCAAATTTGCAGGCTATTTCTACAACATAGAGAAGAGCTTACAGTATGCATTTCTAAATACTGGCTTAAGCTACACTTAGATTCATTTTACCATCCCATACTTTTCCTTCCTTCCCACTGTGTTTATCTTTATTTGTCATCATTCTATAGGAATATATTTCTTTAAGCCCCCTCAATTCCTTTTGGGAAATTGAAATAGGAATAAATGAATATATAAGCAAACAAACATGAATTCCAAATGTTTTAATGTTGCCTTCTTAACAACATTCTATTTTATCAAGATAAATAGTTTGTAGGATCCAATATGGGAAGTCTTACAGACCATAAAAATCTTGATATTACAGGTTTCCTTTGTTGTTAATAAGTGACTTCTGTTATTTCTCAACGTTTTAATTACTAAGTGTCAAATCTTAGTGTTTTCCTTAGATGGACTGATTTTATCATTTTACAAGAGAAACTAGTCCTTATTTATAGCTATATATAAGTAAAAAGAGCAGAAGAAATAAATTTATTTTTTCCTCAATAAAAACTATAATTTTGCATATTCTGAGCCACAAGAAGATATTTCACATGATAAAGTTAAAATAAGTCAATGGATAAGGGGAAAAAAAGGCAACAAACTATACTCAAGGCTTATTTTATCACAAAGTTGAGTCACCCGGATCACCCAAATATTTTAATTTTTATAACACAGAGTACTAGACAACCTACATGTTTTGACCAAAATGTCCTTCTAGTTAAAAAAAAAAAAAAAAAATATAGAAGCTGAAGACTTCTGGAAAATCCAGTCCCCCTAACTAATTAGAGAAAATTTTCCTAATCTGCTCAAAGTCCTCAGCTAGTACTAGCATAAGTGAATAAATGAATTTAAGTCAATATTTTAATAAAAAATATATACCATTAGAGCCAAGATAAAAGCTCTTTCAAAATACATCCTCCTTCTATAAAATCTGAGCTTGGTATCTTTTTGGAATTCTACCTGCAGGGTGTGTGTAGAGGAAAGATACCTTGTCTTCAGAGCAAAGCCCGGAAAGGGAGGCACTTGAGAATTGTCTTGTAGACAGAACTGGTGACAGCAAGACTCTAGGATCAGCTTATATGCTAGGTTAAGAAAGAATAATGAATTCAGTCTTGCTATCACTTTAACAACAACAAAGCACAGCCCAGCTCTCTACAACCTTTAAGACAAGGATTAGGAACATTTATCTTTAAGTATATTATACAAGGTTTATTCACCTGAAAGTTTTAGGGCACCTTGCAATATGATTCTTTCCAGAGAACTGATTTTTATCATACTTCTATAGAAAAACCAGATGTGCAGAGTTTAAGTTTCCTCCAAAGGAAATAAAAATGAATCAGCACTTGAGACATAAAAAGCATTCAAGACTCTGCACTCCAAGATGTGGGGACTGATGACTGTACCTGACTTCCTGCACTAGAATAAAGCCAACTAGACTAGTGTTTGATCCTGGGCCTCCATTAAAGAAAACATGTACATTCTCTGGGGTTGTTAGCCACCTGACTTGCCAGAACTTTTGGCTGAGCCTGAGAGCCAATAACTGTCATGTCTGGAGTTCTAACCAGCTCCCTTGTCTATCCACTGCTTTCTGTTCTGACACCACAGGGTAGTTACTCTTCTGCTGACATTAGTGATATCCACCAGCACACTAGTCTGTGCTAAGGGTGAATGAAGTTTCCTTGAGGCAACTTGTCGGCTCATTTGGAGATAGTACATTCTTATAATCCAGCAAGGTGTCCACACAGAACGACCCCTAGCCAGAAAATCTCAAAACTTCAGCTCCAGTCCTAGCTTTTCCACTAGACTGAGACAAGTTTCTGGACTTCTAGTAGTTTCAAATTTTCATTGTGATTCTGAGGAAATTGGAGCAAATCAGACATTCTGAACTGATAGTTCATGGACTTGAGGAGGTAGTGGTTAAGGGGAAGAGAGCTGCAAACACCTAGAAATGGTGTATACCTTTTAAGTCATGGGTTTATTTTTTACTGTTTATTTATTTTTGAAAGAGAGGGACAGAGTAGGAGCAGGGGAGGGGCAGAGAGAGAGGGAGATACAGAATCCAAAGCAGGCTCTGAGCTGTCAGCACAGAGCCTGATGCGGGGCTCAAACCCACAAATCATGAGATCATAACCTGAGCCAAAGTTGGATGCCCAACCGATGGAGCCACCCAGGCGCCCTGTAAGTTGTGGGTTTTTTCTAAAAAGTTTTAATCAGATTTTTACAGAGGGCTTATGACCTAAAATTTTTGAGAGCCACTGTACTAAATACTTTTATTCTATAAACACATATTAAATATGTTCAGAGTATTATGTTAGGCAAAGTGAGAAACACAAAATGAGTGAGATATGTACTGAAATCATCAAAATCAAATGCGTGATATGTTAGTGTTCCAAGAGAACAGATTGGAGTACATATTTAAAGAAGGGATTACAACTGTCTGGATGTGGGGAAGCAGGAATTAGAGCCGGTTTCAGGAAAAATTAGTTCGTTTGTGCGTGTTAAGGTAGCAAAGCATTTCAAGTAAAAGGAATAACGTGATCCAAACCTGCAGGTCAAAAAACCTACAGCATGTGAGGCAGCAGAATGCCACAAGACACATTTGGTTAGGAGATCAGGTGTGGGGAGAAATGGATGAGAGAAAGAAAGCAGAAAGCCAAACAATGTAAGTACACAAAAAATAAAAATAACAAGGAAATGGGGTCCTGGCTAAGACTGCTGCTAGGTCTACCCCAGTGCTTATGTCTCTCAGTGCATTTTCATTTTGTGGAAATAGGTGCTTGGCTTCCATTAATGGGTAACATCTCACTCCTGATAGGTTATCCCTGCCCTCTTTTCCACTTACACAATTACTACATATCTCTGGATACAATCTATGTTGTATTTATATATATCCATAGATGACTCTCATTTTTAATAGTAACTACAGTAAAACCTTGGATTGTGAGTAACTTGTTCAGCGAGTGTTCCACAAGATGAGCAAACATTTCTAATAAATTTTAACTTGATAAACAAGCGATGTCTCCCAGTACAAATAGTACATGATGCCAATATCACATGATCACAACTGAGCCAATAGTTCTTCTCCCTCTCTCTCCCTCTTTCCCTCTCTTCCTCTCTTTCCTTCTCTCTCTCTCTCTGTGGGATTGTGGGTGATCATCTCCCATGCTTGGATGTTCAGTCTCAGGCTTCAGTATTTGGCAGAAATCAGTGATTTTTCAGAATGTTGGAAGGTGCCCACACTGGCACTAGTGTATTTTTTATCACTTCATAGCATCCATTGACAGTCCTCTGCTTTTCCATACAAGGGTAAGCTTGGGAATGCTTTGCTTCATTCTAGGTCAGGCTGTCTGCAGATATAGACCCTTTCCTTTGCATATGACAAGAGTTTATTAATACTATACCGTAGTTGACATCCCTGTGAGCATATACAATGGTCCTCATCCAGGAAAAGGTTGAAAAGAAAGGGAGTAAGAAGAACAAGATGATTACGGTGAAAAGTTAAGAAGGAAATCATTGAGAAGTATGAACAAAGTATGCAAGTGGTCAAAATTGCAAGATTTTATAAAATCTATGTTGACCATTTGCAAAATAGCAAAGAAGAAAGAAAGAAGGGGGCTTGATGCAGCAAAAGGAATCACAAGAATATTAAACCAATGGCCATTGTTCTGGAAGATGTAGAAAAATTGTAGAAAAGTTGTTTCTGGTTTTGAAACACAAGAAGCAACTAACAGGTGATACAGTGACCGAGAACTTTATCTGAAAAGGCAAAGACATTGTACCTTGGCCTCGTAGTAAACTGCCAGGTACATCAACAGAAAACAAAGTCTTCAAGGCAAGCAGGAGAGGATTTGATAACTTTAAGAGGAGAAGTGGCATCCATAGTGTTGTGAGGCACCGAGAGGCTGTGAGTTCAGATGCTAAGGAAGCTGAGGCATTTTGCTACTGAGTTCCAGGAGCTCATGGTTTCTGAGTATTACTTGCCACAGCAAGTTTTTAACTGCGACGAGATGGGGCTATTTTGGAAAAAGATATCAAAGAGGACCTACATTACCCAAGAAGAGAATGCAATACCCAGTAACAAGCCCATGAAAGATCATCTCACCCTCTTGTTTTGTGCTAACGCAAACAGGGATTTCTAAGTCAGGCCCCTGTTCATGTGTGTGCCATTCCAAGAATCCATGAGCCTTCAAGAAATGGAAGATGCAGAAGAGCCAGTTAAACATTATGTGGAGGTCCAACAGCAAGGCTTGGGTCACTCATATCTTGTTCACTGAATGGATCCACAAGGTCTTCAGTCCTACAGTGAAAAAATACCTTTTAGGAAAAAATCTTCCACTCAGAGCCTTGCTGGTTATGGATTATGCTCCTGCTCACCCTCCAGTCTTTGAGACTGACTTACTGGAGGAATTAGAGTTCATTAAGGTCAAGTTTCTTCCTCCCAACGCCACTCCAATCTTCCAGGCCATGGATCAGCAGGTCATCTTGAACTTTAAAAAGCTTTACACTAAAACACTATTTCAGTGATGCTTTGAGGTGACCGAAAGAACAATCCTTACCCTCTGAGTGTTTTGGAAAAGTCATTTCCACATCATGAGCTGCCTCAATATCATTGATAAAACCTGGGATAGGGTCACCAAGAGAACCCTCATCTGCTTAGAGAAAACTGTGGCCTGACTGTGTTCTTGGACATGACTTGGAGAGGCTAGCTCATGAACAGGAGCCGCCAGTCATTGATGAAATTGTGTCCCTGGGGGGCGCCTGGGTGGCTTAGTCGGTTAAGCATCCGACTTTCGCTTAGGTCATGATCTCGCGGTTCGTGGGTTCGAGCCCCACGTCGGACTCTGTGCTGACTGCCAGCTCAGAGCCTGGAGCCTATTTCAGAGTCTGTATCTCCCTCTCTCTCTGACCCTCCCCTGCTCACGCTGTCTCTCTCTCTCTCCTAGAAATAAATATAAAATATTAAAAAAAAAAAAAAAAAGAAATTGTGTCCTTGGGGAAAACCATGGGACTTGTGGTGAATGAGGATGACATTCAAGAGCTGGTGGAGGAACACGGCCAGGAGCTGACCACCGATGAACTGATGGATCTGCGTTGCGAGCAACAGCAAGAGGCTATGGAGGAGATCTCATCTGCAGAGGAGGAGGAGAAAAGGGTGAGGAATCCCTCACTTCACATGAGATTAGGGAGGTGTGTAGAATGTGGGAAACAGTGCAAAATGTTGTAGAAAAGCACCACCCAAATAAGGCTGTAGCACTGTGAGTGATGAATCTGTTTAACCACAACGCAATATCACATCTCTACGAAATCCTCAAAAGGAGGCAAAAGCAAGTGTCGTTGGATAGGTTCCTTGTTAAAGTTGCACAAAAAGAAAAAGATTCCGTTGACCCACTAGATAGCAGTGATTCCATTAGTGATAGTGAAAGACGTCCTACACAATCACCTTCCTCTCTCATCGCCTTCACAACAGCCGTGAAGGTTTTCAGAGGTAAGTGCATGTTAATTTGTTTACTTTTCTTTGTCTTTTGTATTTTCTTTATTATTTTGTACCATATCACAGTGTTGTAATTATGTTTATATGAATATTTTTGGGTTGTGGAACAAATCATCTGAGTTTCCATTATTTCTTAGGGGGAAATTCATTTTGACATACAAGTGCTTTGTATTACAAGCATGTTTCCAGAATTAATTATGCTCGCAAACTAAGGTTTTACTGTATGATAAAGTGGCTGCAAACACTGACTTAGAAAATACTGAACCATTGCTCCTAAGAGAAATACAGGGTTAGGTTCCAGCAAGCCTCTGATCACATTTTCATCAGCCAATCAATGTATAGCCTTAGTTCTTATATGTTTCTATTTAAAGGCATCTCTTGAAACATGTGCTGTTGACTCATTAACATTGAGCTCATGGCCAACAGCATTATAAGTCATGCCTGAATGAAGCTTATCCAACACACATATTTTCTCCCTAAGACACATCACACCCTTCTTGTGTTCCAGGACACATAACAGCATTTTAATACTTCAGTTGGGGACTATTTTAAACAGCACAGCCCCCAACAAAAAGCATACAACTGCAGAACCATGACAGTAAATAGATCGTGGATTGTTTATAGTATAAGCTGAAACAAGAAGGTGGAGCATTGTCTTGTTCAACTTCAACTGCCAATTTGTGCATTAGACAATTCAAATTTGTGCCACTTTGCACACTTCGGTGAAGGGTTACAAAAATGACACAAAATTTGCTTTTGGGTTACAAATAAATTTTAGTGAGTAGGTAAATTTCCAAATACAGAATCTGTGAAGAAGGTCAACTTTGTATATGTATATGTACACATATACCCTCCTTGCAACTTAACAGAATACTAAATAGGGAAACCCACACATTGTAAATGATGATGTTATTTAGTTGTTTTCTAAAAATTCTCATTAGTGTTGGGACATTGTCATTTTTGCCGTTAGCCTCCTAGATTCAGCAAAATTTGGACCTACACAGGAAACAGGTCTATCTCTCAAGGATAAACTCTCATTAACCAGCCCAAGACAGACCACTAAATTCAGAAAGCCAGTATATTTCTGTATATACAAAACTACCCAGAGGACAAGGCATTATAATCCTCTAGCAAATATATTCTTTTTCCAGAACCTATTCTAAATGGGAGACCAAATAATATTCTGAAGATGGCTTGGTAAGAATGGAACTGGAGAATTCTAGTTGTATGATCTGACTGTTTACTAGTATCAAGTCAAAAAAGCCAGGCCCTTTGTGCAATGAAGAGTTAAGTATTGGGTAAACATAAAGGAATGAGCTTTGGATAAAGTTACCCAAGTGCCTGCTTGGCTGTGATAGCCTGGATTTTTCGCTAGGATAAGGTAGAGAAGAATTTTTGCAGCAGTATCTTAGAAAAACAGGCTTGTTTTTAAATGGCACTTACGTCTCCAGTTTTATAAGCTAAGCTTTTTCTCAGAGGAGGTCCATAGAGGAAAAATAAAATCATTTATTTCTACTTGACCCAAGGAAGAAAATATTACAGCCAACATGGAGAAAATAAGGGTTAGTCAGAAAGAGATGAGTGGAAGGAGAATCTGGAGGCAAAGTACTGGATTCAGGTACTAATGAGTGTCCATTCCCTCCATACTTCTACTTGGTGACAGGCAGGTCCCATCAGGGGTGACTCTCACCTAGCCCTACCAATCTTGCCTCGAAAACATACCCAATGCACATTTCTCTCTATTCCTTACTCTTGGCACTCCAGCTATGCTGAATTCTTTTATTTCTTGAATGATCCACGCTCTCTCCTTCCCATAATTCTCTCTACTTGAAAAGATGGCCTTTCAGCCACTCAGTAGATGACTGATCACTCTCTATCAGGACCCAGCTTTAATGTCTACTCCTTAATGAAGGCTCTTTTGTCTTATCTGTCTGATCTTAAGTGGACTTTGCTAGGTCCTCACCTTTCATTTCTGTCCTACTTATAAAGGCTGTAGTGGTCTTGCTTATTTAGATGTTCACATGATAAATCATCTAGCTCCATCCCCTGGCATGTAAGCACTATGGGGACCAATGCTGTGGTAGAGCTCTGTCCTAAGGAACTAAGGAATGTGGTGAAAGCCTCAAGACAAGGGCAGGCAACCAGGCTTTGTGCACATGCCCAATATTCTTCACAACTCTAAGGTAGACCGCCCATTCAGACTGTATGTTACCATATGTGGGAGGCAAAGGAGCAAAAATTGTACAAAAGGCTACACCCCACTGCGCTCAGTGCTCAGCTCTTCAGGTATGAACCCACTGAGCCCATCTGGCACGACAAAGTTGTTTCCTGGACAGAAAAGCGTTGGTGTCCAGTTTCTCTGTCTAAGAATGCTTCTACAATCTCTTCATTCACTATTAAATGCTTCAAATCAGGAAAAGTGTTTCCTACAAATTAGATACTCCCTGTTTGTTGAATCACCTTCATTTTTTAAAATTATCCCATGAAATAAAGATAAATGATTTCAACTTCTGATTGATTTTCATGGCATTTCAAATTAAGGCAAAGATATGGCAAGTAGGCTCTTAAATGTCAGCTCTCCAAAGACTACCAATACAACCTACTGATAAGACAAAGTTGAGTTTGTGGCTTATTGCCATAATGGAGTCTCCAGAGTTTTGGTGGTGGCTTGAGGATAAGACAAGATTGGAATTTATTAAGAATTGGAACTTTTGTCTAAGGTGGGCCTTTCAGTGGAGAAGTGGTAAAGAACTTAATTAGGATTGGGTAAGAATTGGACAACCTTTCTGGACTGATGGAAATAACAAGATGAGGCTTTTAACACAAGGGATTCAAAGAATAGTAATGTGGAAACTAAGAGGTTTTGTGGGTGGCCGTTAGTTTCAGTCCTCATTGTTCAAGCAGCATGGGGATAAATGATTTTGATTCTCAGGGTGAAATCTGGTTCACAGTAATTCCCTCTAGATCCCAGTTTTCTACAACTAAACCAAACCAAAGGTTTAGGAACTAAATGGATTACCTTTCCTCAACCCTCAAAAATATACATTTTAAAAACAAGTTTATAGGAAGTAGCTTAATATTTAATCTGAAGTAGGATGCTTTTAAATGGATAGGAAATATGGACTCCATTCAAATCACTGCTGCTCCTGAGGCACTGCTGCTCCTGATAGCCACTTGCAATAAATTGGTAAAAAGAATTCCATTAATACATATTGATCTTTAGTCCAATAAGAAAAAATAATACATGCACTTAAAAATATTTCTTTGCATTTTTAAGCATAACAATAAGATACAAAACTTCTGAAGCAATGTAATAAATTGATAAATAATCTGTTTAATATGAGACTTAGCCTACATTTATTTTTAGTACCTAATATGGATCAGATATTTTATAATGCATAGTCTATGAGTACAGAATGGCTGTTGATCCAATAGCTTAATGAAGGCAACTAAATATGTTTCATCACTGATTGCTTTTCTCCCCCTTAAAAATAACCTTATGGAGCAAATATACCAAACCCTTAGTCAGATATTTTGAAGTTACTTGTAGTCATAAGTTAGGATATTCAACTTCCATGTCAAAAGTTTTCACTAACATTTTTACAGACACTCATAAATCCTCTCAAGATTGGAACAATGTAGGCAAACCATATCATACAGCCATTTTGGAAGGCAAGATCAGTCAAATATTGTAATTTCATATCATGCACTTTACTAGAATTTGAGAGTTGGGTGAGATCTTAAAAATTATATGGTGCGGGGCACCTGGGTGGCTTAGTCGGTTAAGCGTCCGACTTTCGCTTAGGTCATGATCTCGCGGTTCGTGGGTTCGAGCCCCGCGTCGGGCTCTGTGCTGACTGCCAGCTCAGAGCCTGGAGCCTGTTTCAGTCTGTGACTCCCTCTCTCTCTGACCCTCGGCTGCTCGCGCTATCTCTCTCTCTGTCTCTCTCCTAGAAATAAATAAAACATTAAAAAAAAATTTAAAAAAATATTATATGGTGCAATAACTCAATAATAACTCAATATTAGCCATCATGATACCACTACCTTTTTCTGCCAATTCACAGGCTAAAAATTGTTATTGGAGCCTTCTGTTTTGCTGCAGTACTTCACTTTTTTTTTTTTTTTTTTTTTTAGAAATTAGCTTATTAGTCCATATCAGTATTTGTAACTTTAACATATCATTATGTGAGAAACGTTACTGGGAAAATAGACCACTTTTAAGGCGCCATTATCTATCTTGGAATGAATGACCTAAAAATTTTTTTTGTTTAATGTTTTATTATTTTTGAGAGAGACAGAGACAGAGCGCGAGTAGGGGAGGGGCAGAAAGAGATGGAAACAGAATCTGAAGCAGCCCCCCCCCCCGCCCCTGCTCTGAGCTGTCAGCACAGAGCCCATTGCAGGGGTCAAACTCACCGTGAGCCGAAGTCAGATGCTTAACCTACTGAGCCACCCAGGTGCCCCTAACCTAAAATCATTTTAACCTTTGCTACTGGAAAGTTACAAAGTCAAAATTGGAAGGTTTTATTTATTCCTTTTTTTAAAGTTTATTTTTAAGAGAGAGAGGGAGTAGGGGCAGAGAGAGAATTCCAAACAGGCTATGCCAGGGACTGTGCTCTGATAAAGGGCTGATCCCACAAAGCATGAGATCATGACCTGAGCCCGCTTAACTGAACATGTAACCCACTAAGCCAAGCAGGCACCTGAGGTTTTATTCATTCTTGAACATTTCCTTTCTAAAGAGGTCTTCTATTTATACATACCTAAATTCCTAAAACATGTAAAGGGATACCTGTCTGCATTATAAAGTTGATCACATCTTGCTACAATTTGCAGTTGAAAAACATAATATTAGGGAAAAAATTACATGGTACAACCAAACTGCTGGAAGCTAAAGCTTCTCCAGGATAAACAGCTTGCCAGCCACCCTCTCAGCTTGGGGCCTGACTTAACTCTGAGAATCAGACCTTCTGACGTTTGTCCCACTGCATTTGCTCACAAATCGTGCCTGAACTTCCTGACAACATTTTAAAAGTAAAATATTTTAAAAACAAGTATTGCATTTTGGACAAGCCAGGCTACTGATTTATTCAACATGTTTAGTTTGGAGATGGTTGGATGATAGTACACTGATTTCTGCTTCAGTTCTTAATTAATAGGGTATTATTTCACAATAAAGTGAGATTGTAATGCTGCTCCAGCTGGGGCTCACAGGCCCCTTGGGAAATTTATTTTGGAACAGCTAATCTTTGCAGTAGACTCATTGTCCTTTAACTAAAATTCACTGTGCCCAGGCACATAAGAAGTAGTTTCTGCTAATTGACTAATGATACACACATATGACTCACTTAAAAGTCATTCACAACACTTTCTTACAGCATTGATGTCTGCAGAGCATTTAGTTCCTTAAGGGCATTTAAACAATGGCAGATCAAAATAATACTTTCCTAAGAATTTCTTTTACAAAGTTCTTTCAACAGGTTGGCAATCACTGCATAATTCAGGAGACAATCCCTTTTGCAAATGTTAATGGGAGTCAGGTTGTGCCTGGTAGCTAAATTTACATGAAACTCTGGGCTTGAGTCATAGGGCAGAGCAAGAGACACCCACATCACTATTCTCTGTATCAGTCCTGTGTCCCTGTGCCTTCACACAAGGATGAAAGACTGTCACTGCTACAAAGAGTAATGAATAGACTCAGTAGCCTCCCTTGCGATTTGACTGCATGTTTATAATAGTACATTGGAAAGAAAATCTCCCTATTTATGTCTACTATGTTTGTTCTGACCTGCTGGTTTATGACTCTCCAACATATCGCATTTTAACTACCTAATATTTAATACCTACTATTTTTCATGATATTTGACTTCTTGTAATGAAAACCCTTGTTAAGAAATTCTGAGGTGACAGAAAATGTGAATCTGGGGCGGCAATAAACATGTTATCGACTGAAGCTCTTGGATTTGTGCGTACGTCTATTCGATGCTGTAATGAGCTGTAACATTCACAACAAAATATTTCATGATAATGGTATTTTTAGAAGAATTTTTTTTTCACTAAGTCTGGGGACAGACATTAAAATTGTTCAATGCCCAGGAGTAATGTTATTCCTAGTAATTGAAAGGTATTTCACCCACTGATTTTCAAAACTAAAATATTTGCTTCCCTCTTTTCCCCTTTCTTCCTTCCTGATCTTTATCTCTTCTATTTTATTTGTTAACACTTTATATGTAGATGGATTGGCAAAATTCTAGAATATAAGAGTTGTGAGGCACCTGGGTGGCTCAGTTGGTTAAGTGTCTGGCTTCGGCTTGTGTCTGATCTCGCTGTTTTTGAGTTCGAGTTCCGCATAGGGCTCTGTGCTGAGAGCTCGGAGCCTGGAGCCTACTTTGGAATCTGTGTCTCCCTATCTCTCTGACCCTCTTCCCGCTCACACTCTGTGTGTCTCTCTCTCTCAAAAATGAATAAACATTAAAAAAATAATAAAATAAAATAAAATAAAATAAAATAAAATAAAATAAAATAAAATAAAATAATAAAATAAAATAAAATAAATAAAATAAAACAAAAAAAGAGTTGCTGACCCTGTAACCACACTCAGGCTTCTTACTTTGTAAGCTTTAAGGACTCACATGCAAGGATGGTGATGGTAATGGAGCAAAACTACAGTAATCCACTTATCAGTGTGCCCTAAATTACCTTTCTTTTCTTCTCTGTCTCATTTCCTCAGACCCTTAAAAGTGCTTCTTAGGATACAAATAAACTATGCTTAAATCCTTTTCTCGGGGTCTACTTCAGAGTAACCCAAACAAACAAAATATGTGTGTGTGTGTGTGTGTGTGTGTGTGTGTGTATGTGTAGGATATGATGTTGTCTATGTGTGTATATATATATGTATATATATATAGTGTATATATGTATATATATATATAAGTTATGATGCTTTGTCTATGTGTTACAAATATTATCCCCAATTCTTTTTTTAAATTTTTTCACTTATTTTACTTGATTGAAGTTCTGATTTTTAATGTGGACAAATTTATCAATCTTATCCATGAAGGATAGTACTTTATATTTTACTTAAATATTTTCCTACTGCAAATTCATGAAAATAATGTCTTATATTCTAAAATTTATTGTTGTATTTTTCATGTTTAGATTTAAAATCCAGGACATCTGGGTGGCTCAGTCAGTTTAGCATTGGACTCCTGATTTGGGCTCAGGTCATGATTTCACAGTATGTTTAAGCCCTGCATTGGGCTCTGCGCTGACAGTGTAGAACCTGCTTGGGAGTCTCTCTCTCCTCTCTCTGCCCCTGTCTTACTCTCTCTCTACCTCACTCACTCTCTCAAAATAAATAAATAAACTTTAGATTTAAAATCCATCTGGAATTTATTTTTGGTGTGAGGTAAGGATCAGATTGATCTGAAGTTTTTTTTCTATACTAATACACAATTTTCCCAAGTAACACTTAAGATCCTTTGTGCTGTTGCCATAAATCAAGTGTCCTTTTGTACAGTGGTCTGCGTCTGAGCCCTCTATTCTATTCCAGTGGTCTATTTATCTAACTTTGCAAGACTCTCTTGGTCTTCCTTTCTCCTTTGATGCAGCAATATCTGGGATCTCAACCCAGTGTAAGTGAACCCATTAGGGTCACTCCACTTTGGCCAATCTGAACCCCAAGTGTCCTTATTAACCTCAATGTCAAAAGTGCTGCTGAGTTTCATGTTTGCCCACCACAAAATCAGCAACCATCCCTAGGAAAAAAATATCCCCACATTCATGGCATCTAAACTCCCCCAAACACTGGACTGGTAATTCTCTTACCTTGTTAGCATTTCAGTTACTTCCAGTAGACTTACAAATTATGTGTTTTGACCAAATTTTCCCATTATCTTCAGTGAGATGGTTGTTCAAAATTACCTAGTCTGCCATTACCAGAATCAGACATATTTGTATCTTTTTGCCTTATATAATATACTTAAATGTTTATTTCTAATTCTCTTACCTTTATGTAGTATCTGATAAGGGAGCACAACGCCTCAAAATACCCACCCCCAACTCAAGGTGGGATATGTGTGATATTCCTCAGGCACTCCTGGCTGCAAAGGAAAGAGAAAAAGAAATGGTTAACTGATAGAGATCACAGTCATGCAGTACAGGAGTCTTGATCAGGTTACAATTATCTTAGTATATTATAAGAAAAAAGAGCAATCTTATCAATAGCCTAATCTCTAGAAACCTATAAACTCCATTTCCTCCAGTGCCAACATTACCCTCCCCTCCATAGCGATATGGGGAACAACGGCAAGAAGGAAATGGCAAGTAAAATTAAATATCCTTATAACCTGTAGCCCATTAACAAATACGTGAAGCAAATACAGAGTAGAACATTTCTCCAGGAACCCCCCTACTGTCCTCATGTTAATGCCTTACTAGAGGGAAAACAACCTTAGCTTGACAATAGCTAGGCTTCCAGTAGCCAGTGGGTCTTCTTTAGCATATGAAAATCCCTTTGGAATCTTCCACATGACTTTATCCCCACCCAACCCTGTAGTATATAACCAGTCACTCCTCACAACCCCAGTGCCTCTCTTCCTGTCCACAGGTCCTGCCCCCGTGCTTTAATAAAATCACCTCTTTTGCACCAAAGACATCTCAAGAATTCTTTCTCGGCCATCAGCTCCGAACCCTCATCTTTCCAAAATCCCATAAGTATTTGTCCCCAAACTTTTTACACAATATTTTTAATGCTTCAGTATATTATATGACAATTAATGCTTTTTTCTTTCCACATCTCCCACTTTCTTTCTGCCTCCCATCCAGCATCAGCTTTGATAAAAGGCATTATTTTATATATCTGATGATTGCTATTGTACAAAACTACTATAGTTTTAAAATAAATGATATGTGATTTCTCAAATATAAAAATTAAGACTCCCTTTTCTTAATGGATTTTTTAAAACCCTATATAAAGGTTACATTATCACATTTATAAATCTAGCAATTTAAGTGACTCAGCTGGTTAAGCATCCAACTCTTGATTTCCACTCAGGTCATAATCTCACTGTCCTGAGATCAAGCCCTATGTAGGGCTCTGTGCTAGACGTAAAACCTGCTTTGGATTCTCTTCCTCTCTCTCTGCTCCTCCCCTGCACTCACTCTCTCTTTCTCTCCCTGTCTCTCAAAAATAAAATAAAAAATAAAAAATCTAGCAATTTTAACAATTTTTAAGAAGGTTATTGCCATTCAGTTAACAATATTCCCCCCAAAACAATTTTAAATCAATTTAAAATACCCAATTTTATTTTTTAAGGACTATCAATGAGGAATCATCAAACACTTTCCCAAATTCTTAATTCTCTTAGAACATAAACAGAGATTGAAATAACTAGTCAATAGAATATTTTCAAATTTGCACAAAAATAGTAAAATGGTTTATTATCCCCATCCTTAATGTTAAATCTTTCCAGGGTTAAATTTACTAGCTACTTAAAACAAAAACAAAACCAAAAACATGATCTTAAACAATTTGGCTTACTTTGCCTTCCTGCATAAATGTAGAAAAATGATCTAAACTGGCTGCAAGTTGATCATTAGAAAGAGATTTTTAACAGGACATTAGATATAGAATTCAGACACACAGGTTGATTTTTCTCACGATCATGAACAACCAAGCCTAACTATATAGTCCTTGTGAAAATGGGAATTCTCAGACTACAGCCTCTGGTTGGGGTGGCCTTAGAGACCATTTACTATAGATTCAATTTGTAACTTACTTAATTCCGGCCTTATTTTAGTCTTTAATTCTCCTATCAGGTTGCTTTATCACTCAATGGGTTTAATTAATCTACCTGATTTTACACTGAATTATTTTCAAAGTACTTCTATTTGGTAGGACCACAACTTTTATAGATATTCAAATAGCATCCAATTTAATTCTCTAAATCTTTCATGAGATTATCAGATTATCCATTTGTAACACCAATTTATACAAAGGATAAGTTATATCCCTACTCTGATATTGCCGGGCTAATAATATTCACATTCTATTTTGTCATATTTAAATCTTCTGTATTTGTTTTATAGGTGACTCTAAACATTAAAAACCAATAAGTGGTATTTCCATTGTCATGACTATGTAAATATATAACTACAGAACCCAGAGATATGCTGGGACAACTTTTTCTTGTCATTGTGTGAAACATCACAATCTTTGTCCCATGTATAAATGTTCCTAACTTACTGATAAAACCAGCACTCTTTCCTTACGTTGCACTAGATATTTAAAATCATATCACCATTTTATTTAATTCTGAACCATGTGTTTTCCTGGAGCATCACCTCCCACCCCATGTAAGTAACTGACTATTTTTCCCTTTTGTAAGATAAGAAGCAGATGCTATTTCACCATGTCATTAATGCCTTCCAGCTTTTTAGTTGATTTTTCTGTTGCTAGGATCCATTCCAGTCCTCTTGTTGAAGACATTCTTCTTGGAGCCAACTGACTTCCTGTTCTAATTTGGAAGAATTCTTTTCTTTTTTTATTAGGTTTTATTTTAAGAAAAATGCATAAAAGTATAAATAACAACATAAAAAACCCCTATCGCCTACACTCAGAATTAATAACTGCTTGTCACACTTGCCTTATCTTCTTTCAAATAAATAGATTAAAGCATGCTAGATAAACACAAAACCTCACTCATTCCCAATCCCTAATCCCTTTCTTCTACCCATTGCATACATACCCACAATTGCTGCCATGAATTCAGTTTGTATTTTTCCAATCAATGTTCATACTTCTCATATATTTACGTAAGCTTTAATTATATGAATTATTGTCTGGAGCCATGTTTCTTGGTCTATATGCAGTGAAGGGCCAGGTTTTTTTTGTTTTTTATTTTGTGTTTTCCACAATTAGCTGCAGACCATGTATCATGTATTTTATTTGTTTGATACATACAACTATATTCAACTCACTAGTGAATTCAGCCACACCTATACTGGTCTATACCTCATTGTTTATTGAAACAAATCCACTGATTCCATACTGAGATATCATGGCACTACCATATTTCTATAAAGTTTCTAAACACATTCCCACTTTCTCATAACAGACCATAATAAACGGTTCACAAATATACACTGATCCTTACACTTTGAGTAGTTTTTTAAAAAAATATTTTAATGTTTTATTTATTTTTGAGAAGGGGGGAGAGAGAAAGGGAGACAGGAGTTGAAGCAGGTTCTAGACTCTGAGCTCTCAGCACAGGGCCCCGATAGGGTCTCGAACATAAGGACTGAGAGATCATGAACTGAGCCTAAAGTGGACAGTTAACCGAATGAGCCACCCAGGTGTACCTAAGATGTTTTAAAATCTACATTAATAGTTCAATACTAAATATACATTTTGACAAATTGATTTTTTTTTTCATTTAGCACTATGTTTTTTACTAGTACATTTAATTCTAGTTATCTTTAATAATATCCATTTTTTTTGGATATCCAAGGCCTTTTACAAATTCAGGAAAGTGCAGATACAAAATCTGTAAGGGTGGTATGAGCTCCTTACTCAGGATTCCTACTATATAGACACAGAATTTGTCATAGTAAATGGCTAGCAATGGAATTGCTGGATCATATGGAATGTATGCATAATTTTCAAGATCTTATATTGTTTCCTACGTGGTTTTTCCAAATTACATTCCTACTCTGAGGTCTTAATTTCCTAACATTTTGCACAATGTACGTACATTTAAAAATTTGTCAATAGATTGTGAACTGTTATCTCAGTGTTGTATAAAGTTTCATTTTACTAATTATTCTAAAGTTTGAGCATCTTCTTATTTTTGGTAGGTGAGGGAGGGACATAAAAGTTCCCTCTCTGTAAATTGCCTTTTTATTTTCTTTGCTCCTTTTTAGTTGGATTTATCTTTGTTTTATTATTTAGGAAGCATTTGTTTTTTAAGTCTAGATTATTAAGGTATATTTACATATAATTAAATTCGCTCATTTTAAGTGTACAAATGAACGAGTTTAGTCAAATATACAATTATTTAACAAACACCACAATCAAGGAATAAAATATTTTCCTTATCCCAGAAAGTTCCTTCTACCCATTTTCAGACAATCCCTTCCCCCCTCTCCAGTCTCTGACAACTATTGATCATTTTATTTGTGGGTTTTGATTATTTTCCCCGTGGCCCCAACAGTCTTCCAAAAGAAGCTTTCCCACCATTTCCTCTTAATTGAAAAATGCCCAGAGGGAAGACTTAAACCTATCTCCCTGGGTTCCTTTGTCTTAGATTTGGACCAATCCTGGATTCCTCTACCAACATTAGGTTAGGCTCATGGGAGGCTAAAGCTCCCTCTGGATGACCCTTTCTTTTTGGCTCCAATCCTCATGAAACTCCAGTAACACTTTCCAACTTTTAACCAAACACTTGATGTCTCTGCCTTAGTTTTCATATTCTGCTTAAACAGAGCCTCAAAAAAAAAAAAAAAAATCAGAGGTGAAAAGTTATGGCCTTCTTGGGTCTTTTCTGAGCAAGTTCATATCCCTAATGCATCTTCGTGGCCTTACAGACTCCCAGAAATATATTAGCACTTTTCAGGGCTCCTGTGGAAACCTCATTAACCCAGTTTTCCTTCTTGTTTTATGGTTAGTCTCGACAACAGTTATCACTGAGTGAGGCAACTGTGAAGGTAAGCAATTTCCTGTAACTGTTTTTGACAAACCTCCTCAGAGAAGAGGTTTTTTGCACTGGTGATCTCGGACTGAGTTCAAATAAACAAAGTCTTGCAATTGGGGTCTTCCAGTGGACCACCAAACAGGATAAAGGGTGACAGTACTCTGGCAACGTCTTTAAAGGAAGCCCAACCCCCTTCTATCCCTTTTAGTTGCTGCCAGGCTACTGGGTTTCACTGTGACTGCATACTATTGGTTTTCAAGTCAACCACAGAGCTGGAGACCAGAGGATAGGACTATGATAAGTTTAAACATCAGTGGGGTGCCTGGGTGGCTCAGTGGGTTAAGTGTTTGACTCTTGATTTCAGCCCAGGTCATGATCTCACGGTTTGTGTGTTCAAGCCCTATGTCTGGCTCTGCACTGACAGTGCAGAGGTTGCTTAGGATTCTCCCCCTCTCTCTCTTTCTCTCTCTGTCCCCACCTCTCTCTCAAAAATAAATAAAAATTTTAAAAACTTACTAAACATCACAAAGCTCTCTGTTCTTACTAAGATTCAGCACTTTTCTCAAGTAAATGCATTCAAGATGGCTACCAGCATTTTATTAATTTCCAGAGTTCTAAAAATTCTGTTTCTGATCATTCTTGCCAGTTTTCTCATTGCTTTTATGAAGGAGAGAATTTTCAAAAGTCTTTAATCTGTCATTTTCACTAAAATACTACAAATCAACTTTGTCCAATTATCAGACAATTCAGGTTAAAATCCTATTGCCCCACCATAAGTTTCTTTGATTATTGATAAAAAGAAGGATTTTTACTTTCCTTTCTATTTCTACTTTCCTTTTCATAACAATATGAATTATTGTTATGACCTATTATGCTGAAATCTCTAGTTAATAGCTAACTGTGCACCTGGCATGAGCTACATAGTTTATAGAGATTGTATTTGAAGTATAATCTCTTTGGATTTATGAAAAACAAAGAACATAAATGTGTTTTAAGATATTAATAGAAATCATCTATATATAGTTGACCTTTGAACAATATAGACTTGAATTGTATGGGTCTACTTATAGGCACATTTTTTTTAATGTTTATTTATTTTCAAGAGAGAGAGACAGAGTACAAGTGGGGTAGGAGCAGAGAGAGAGGAGACACAGAATCTGAAGCAGGCTCCAGGCTGTAAGCTGTTAGCACAGAGCCTGTTGCGGGGCCTAAATCCACAAATCGTGAGACTGTGACCTGAGCCAAAGTCGGATGCTTAACCGACTGAACCACCTAGACACCCCTAGGCAGATCTTATTAAGTTTATTTTTAATGTTGTATTTATTTTTGAGAGACTGAGAGCACAAGCAGTGCAGGGGCAGAGAGGAAAATAGAGGATCTGAAGCAGGCTCCATGCTGACAGTAGAGTCTGATATGGGGCTCAAACTTGCAAATCACAAGATCATGACCTGAGGTGAAGTTGAATGCTCAGTGAACTGAGCCACCCAGGTGCCCCTATATGCAAATACTTTTGATAAATACAGTATAGTACTATAAATGCATTTTCTCTTCCTTATGGTTTCCTTAATAAGAAAAATCCTTTTATTTTCTCTAGCTCATTTTATCATAACAATATAATATATAATACATATGACATACAAAATATGTGTTGGCTGTTTATGTTATCAGGAAGCCTTCTAGTCAGTAGGCTATTAGTAGTTAAGTTTAAGGGGTGTCAAATGTTGTTCACAGAATTTTGACTTCATGGGATGTCAGTCAGTGCTCCTAACCCCCACATTGCTCAAGAGTCAAGAGTAGTTCTTGCTTTAATAAAAACAAAACCTAACTGACAGAATGATTTTCTTTGTCCTAAAAATCCAATATTCTGATTTCAGCTGGCACTTTTAAGAAATGAGAGACCTCAAAATAAATCATTTGTTGAAATTATAAATATGCTACATTTCATATTGACTCATTTCTGATTTACTTTGAATCAAGTAATCTGTGATTTGATGCACCTTATTCAAGCAACATGTGTTGCTGTGAAACCTACCAAACAATTCCTTCTCTTATTTACCTTCCTGCCCTCTTCTGAGACTTAAAGCCATCATATGATGAATTAAGGAAAAACATAAATAATTTTTTGTGAGTTTTGATTTTCGTGTGTTTGCAACAAAACTTTTATGTAAACACAATCACACTTGCAATTTACTCTCCACTGTCTCTTGCAATGCACTCTACATGGTCCAATTCATCAAACCAACTCTCATAAGCATTATATATTCCCATAAAATACATTCCATGATATATTTTATTATAATTTACGAGCCACACAGCTGAAACAAATTACATGTATAGTCATTTCACAGCTTCCCATATCTACAGGTATCTTTAATACCTGCCTTTTTGGAAAGTCAGATACCAAATGCCATTCAGCTTAGTAGAGAAAATCAGAAAGAACATGTAATCTGAAAGAATCGGCATTAAATTTCTATCTTCCTGTGCTTACTCAGTGTATCTCATTTTTCCCTTTTATCTAAGTGAGTTTTATGGAACCGAGAACATAGTTTCACCATGGAAACTATGCCGGGAAGAGGGAAGACAGAAAAATGTGTTGATGTTGTCAAATAGTCACCACAACAAGAATGCAATTAAGCACAGAAGAAATGTAGTTCTACATGACTTTTAAAAATGTATACTTGTTGGATAATTCTGTGAAATTAAAGTTCACTGAAAAACAAGCCGAGGTGCCATTTCCTATGGTCAAAGTGCCAAAGATACATCATGGATAGAGTAAATGAAATCTCAAAAGGAATTTTTCCCCAATGGCTGCTTTCATGACATCACATGCCTACTATGGTTAGAAGGTGAATATTTGACATCATTTTTGGAAGGTGTGAGAAGGGCAAGGTGAAGCAAGGCTGCCAAATTCTGCCTACAGAGGTATGCTAATCTCTGTAAATAAAAAGCCAATAATTCAGAAGCTGTAAAAGCAGGAAAAGCCCCATCCCAAAGGCAGATATCATGAGAGGTATGAGCAAAAGTATCCAGAAAGAGGCAGGAAATAAAATTAGCTCCAAAATAGCCATGATGTTGTTTAATAATCTGTATTATCACCATCAAACTGAATAAACTAAGAATTTATGAACTCCGAAACTAAGGAAATATCCTCATGCTGATGGTATCTGCGTCCTGGAAACACTGTCTTCATTTATGAATTTCTTTATTAAATTGGAGAATTCTCTTATGTAAGTTGGATGGTATCATGGAGGTGCTTGTCTAGCAAATTACAGAAATAAATGGTGGTACATTCAAATTAAGTAGCACATTTCATCTATTTTTCTTAGCTAGGGTTTTGGCAAAAATTCCAAAACCATTAGAAAAGTCCCATTGTACTGCTAAATAGGTATTTAGTGATAATAGTAAGGCAATAATTATAATGGTCCAAGCAAGGAAAAGTGTCAACTTGAACTAAGGTTCTGATGATATAACTAGACTTGGACAGAAAAACATTATAGAATTAATATCTATTTGTAAATGAACTTGGTGATAAATCGGATTTATATTGGAAGTTGGAGGAGGTGACAAGTTGATCCCTAGATTTTGGGCACAGATAAATGTATGAATGATGGTCAGAAAAGAGGTCTAGGCTAATACATCATCACATTCTTAACTGAGCCCATAATCTTTTTAAAGATAGCCCATTTAACAATGGGTTTCCATCTTTTTTTTTTCTTATTCTGCTATACTTCATATGTAAATATGCACCAGAATGCCTCCATGGGTACACCTAACAAGAAGCATGCTATAATATACTCTCATCTCACATTTTAGTCTCCGAAGAACATTTATGACTAGTAGAAAACACATCCTGACTATTGTGTCCTCCTACTCACTCCCCACTCCATCTTCCCCAGTAACACCATTAGACATCTGTTCTTGATCTTTAAATTTGCCTGTGTTAATCTAGACCAGAAATAGTAAAGAAAAAAATCTTTACTATTCTACATTCAGTTCTCTTTAAGTGGGATCTTGAGATACACAAGTGTGTGGCAAATGAATTCTGAAAGAAGAGTAGAGACTAGGACACATGATTTGTGCATGATCCAAAATCTATTTAATCTAAGCAAATAGCTCCTCCTATGTGATCTTTTCCCCCAATACCTACTGGAAGGCTCAGTCATCCTCTGCTCTGAATCCCAAAAACCACTGGCCATTTTTCTAATATTGACTCCACTATGATACACTTGTGGGACTGTCTACTTAGCAATGTACTTGAGAAAGCAATATGTTTGCAGACTTGTAAAAGATTTCATAAAGAATGGGCAGTTGATTGGGACCTTCTCATTTTTTTTTAATTTTTTTATTTTTTATTTATTTATTTATTTATTTATTTTCTTATTTTAACAAATAGTTTATTGTCAAATTATTTTCCACATAACACTCAGTGCTCATCCCCAAAGTGCCCTCCTCCATGCCCATCTCCCCTCCCCCCCACATCCATCAGTCCTCAGTTTTTGTCAGCATTCAAGAGTCTCTCATGGTTTGCCTCTCTCATTTTCCCCCACCATTTCCGCCCTTCTTCTCCCCCTTGTTCCTCCGTCAAGTTCCTCCTAAGCCTCCTATACGTGCAAACATAAGATATTTGTCCTTCTCTGCCTGACTTATTTCGCTCAGCATCACACCCTCAAGGTCCATCCATGTTGCTACACATGGCCAGATTTCATTGTTTCTCATTGCCATGTAGTATTCCATGGTATAGATAAACCACATCTTCTTGATCCATTCATCTGTTGATGGACACTTAGGCTCTTTCCATGTTTTAGCTATTGTGGTGAGTGCTGCTGTGAACATTGGGGTACATGTGCTCCTATGCCTCAGCATTTCTGTATCCCTTGGGTAAATTCCTAGCAGTGCTATTGCTGGGTCATAGGGGAGTTCTATTGTTAGTTTCCTGAGGAACCTCCACACTGTTTTCCAGAGGGGCTGTACCATTTTTAAAAGTGAACCATGGAGGCACCTGGGTGGCTCAGTCGGTTAAGCATCCGACTTCGGCTCAGGTCATGATCTCACGGTTTGTGGGTTCGAGCCCCACATCGGGCTGTGTGCTGACAGCTAGCTCAGAGCCTGGAGACTGCTTCGGATTCTGTGTCTCCCTCTCTCTCTGACCCTCCCCTGTTCATGCTGTCTCTCTCTCTCTCAGAAATAAATAAAACATTAAAAAATTAAAAAAAAAAGTGAACCATGAATCTCATCAACAGAGCCAAATGAGAGCCCTTTAGTTCAAGCTGAATCCTCATGGGACATATAAAAAGCAGTGCTTTTCTTGGAGTTTCGCAGCAATTTTCTCATCAGACTGACATTTATCAAACAACTGGTGTCAACTGCCACCTTGTAAATAAAATATAAGCTTCATTTTGAGCCAGTTATAGGGAATTTAATAACCTCATTTGTTCAGAAGAACTACCCAAGTCACAGTCAGTTCTTGAACTGGTCACTTTTAAAAGAATGCGTGCCAAATAAAGGGCTTGTTAAATAGCAAATGTCAAAAACAAGATTTCTAATGTGACTAACAGGTGTTCACTGAAACAAAAAGCAAATATTTGAACCCAGTGGAATACTAATAGAATATAAATATGCTTATGCTAGCAAACACTAAGACTAGATACAAAATCACATTTTTAAAAATAGTAATCTCATATAAATATGCTCATACTAGAAAATGTTAAAATTTAGTTAAATGAAACTTTTTAAGATATAAGCAATGTATATTTTCCCATATAATTATAAGTGGAAAGTCCCATCTAATTCAAATTGCTTTTAAACCTCAGTCTGATTTCAGGATTACAGTGTTTTGATTAGTAGCTTTAGACTATGCCCACACAAATTAAAAAGGAGAATTGGTTTAATTTCCAACATTTACAGAGATTTCTGACAGGCATTTGGACTGAACATCCTTAAGAGACAATTAAAGGAAACAATGGATACAGAAAGAGCAAATCAGTGGTTAAAGTAAAGGCTTAGAGCAAACAGATGGGCTAAAAATTCTACTTCCCACACTAATTAGCTCTAAGACTTGACATGTTATTCAACTTTTCTAAATCTCCATTTTCTTTTTCTGTAACACAGATGTAAAAACACCTAATTCACTGGATCCTCTCAAGGATTAAATTAGGTATCATATGCAGAATTCTTCATCCAGAGTCTAGTCGATAGCAAATACCAAGTAAATGAGAGTTTCCACTATGACAACAATTGCTTTGCATACATACTTGCCATGAGCTCTTACTGGAAGATATTCCCAGACGTTTGTCGTATTTTGTGCACTGTAATACTAGAAAAATAATGTATCCCCTTTTATTGCACTGTCTCCCATTTCCTTCGTCAAATTTATTTAATTCATCCTTTGCCATCATACTAAAATTTTTCCAAATTTTGCCATCATATTAAAATTTTCCAAATTTAAGAGTGTTTCTCCTGCATGATTCTTCTCTTCTTCACACTGAATGTATTATAGTTCTTTACAAGTGAAGGTACTTAATTCCAATAATTTCATAAATTTCCTCTTCCAAGAAACTTCATGTTCCCCAAATCTTTTAGGATTCTTAAAATATCTGTTTGCTAATTATATGCTATCTGCTGTTATTAAA
The DNA here is from genome assembly GCF_003009895.1 of Hyaena hyaena. Taxonomy (NCBI): domain Eukaryota; kingdom Metazoa; phylum Chordata; class Mammalia; order Carnivora; family Hyaenidae; genus Hyaena; species Hyaena hyaena. The sequence goes on from NW_024080868.1 coordinate 1,353,244, forward strand.
TTATTCAAAGCTTTTCAAGTAAAAGCTGATTGAGGAAGTAAACTCACTCAATTCCAGGATGATGCTGGGTTATCTTGACCTTGTGTTAACTGCAAGGAGAAATTTAGTTAGAATTTTTGGAGCCAAAAAGAAGTCAGTAATCCCCAAATCACTAGGGAGGTTTATCATCAATCCAGATCCCCATTAAGAACTGCTTTGATCCCTACTCAGCCTGCATAATCTAATGTTTTGGAAAAGATATTTTGTTCTCTGTTCTAGAAAATTACCCTTATATTCTTACATTTAGTGAGAAAAAAAAATGTCAAAGGCCCCAAAGATTAAGAAAAATGCTGAATGAAGTCCTAGGTTTAGATGGTTTGTCTGATGGTCTTTATATTTTCATGCACCTGGTATTCATGTCTTCTCCCTCCATTTCACTCTTGGTTCATTATTTTTGGAAAAACAGTCAAAATCTTTCCATGTGTCATGAGGTAGGTTTACTTTTTTGTATTCTGACCCTTATGAAAGCATTTCCATTATCTAGTCTCAGACATGCAATCGCCAACCTAAAACAACTTTATCTTAAATGGAAGTTAACATATCTGACTCTCAGGAGAAGAAAATAAAAAGCTTTAGATATCTTTGTGAATGGGAAAAAGCATGAGGATGAAATCAAATAGTTCTGCTTCCCTGGACACAGTAGAGACTATCTCTACCAGCAATCACTCTGTAGTTCAGCTGGGTAGTGTAGGGTGAGAGCAGAGGGGGCAGCCAGCTAAAAAACATTCTTGCCATTATCATGTGGTTTTCTCCTGATAAAGAGAAAAGCAACTAATTTTCTTCATCTGTACTCTTTGCTTGGTCCTTAGCCCTCCACTCTTTCATTTTTAAAAAGTCTTGGCAATAATACAGTGAGTGAAAGTCATTGAAATCCCATTGCGGATCTAAACAGGAAGTGGCTGAAAGCTGTGGGGTCTTAAACAAATCATTTCCCCTTTCTTGACATATTTTTTTTTAAGCTATAATGAGTGACTGGGGCAAAAAAAGAACTCTAAGGCTACTTTCAGCTCTGGTATTTTACCTTTTTTATGGGTATTTTACTCTTAAGTTCTCAAACACATTGTCATTTGTAATTGATATTTTTAAACTGCCCCAAAATACAGATACACACATATACAGAAAGCTTAAATCTCTCTGTTAATGAACTTTCCAACCACTGCTAAATGTGCAGACACCTTCACATTTGATGGGATGTACCTTCACCAGTTCAGATCCTTAGTTACCATCCCAGGGTCTTGGAATTACAGTCCAAGAGCCTAAAATGGAGACCCCTGCACAGCTGGCAACTTCTACTTTATAAATTACCACGTTCATGTGGTATTCTCAGAAAGGCTCCCATTGTTATTTACTCCTCAGTATTCAGTGCTAAAGATCAAAAGAGCCAAAATACCAAAATGTCAAGTCCAGGAAGCAATGTTTCAAGAGAATTTATTTTTGTACCAATTTAACTTTTCTCTGAATTTGAAGAACAAGGGTGTGGGCCTGACATCAGACCACTATGTTAAATGGGATTCATCCAGTTCTAATTACTGCTCCCGAATACAAGACCCAAGGACGCCATGCTACTCTTGGCAGTAAGTTACAGGCTGGACAGACTGTACTAAACTAAGTGATCTCCCTAATTACAAATTATTTAAAACAAAACAAGACAAAAAGGCCTGTATACAATTCTGAATTTATATTAGCATATCCTGCAGTGTATAGAATTTAAGTGAGGACAAGGAGAGAAGACTCTGGCTGTTTATAACGTTTCTATGATATATTTCTTCTGAAGAGCTTAGAAGGCCAGAAGCTTTGTCCTATAGTAGTAACTTGAACAATTTTCTTTTGTTTTGTTTTTTCCTTTTTCCTTTTGCAATCTCTTCCTTTCATCTATTCAATGAAAAACAGCTGAGAAATAGTTCTGAGTATATGAGTGGCAGTTTCTGAAGTGTCCATTTCTACAATCTATTCCACGCATCTTTTTAAAAGAGTTTTGCTTCTTTTCTGCTTGCTCATGGTAGTATTAGCCTTTTATGCTATGTGTTTTGCTTATTTTCTTTGATTTGTTTTAGTCTCATGATTTGACTGTTTTAGTCTCCTGATGGGCAAGGGGAGGACAATTACAAGTGTGCAAACATAAGCTCCATGCAAACGGCTGGACCAGCAGCCCTCCCACCCCCCATATGAAGAAAGTATATTAAGACATTGAACAATAAGTGGCAAGGGCATTAGGTTTAACAGAAGCTCAGGTAAAAAAAGAAACCTCAGAATATCTGATCTATTATGAAGATATTGTTAAAGTCCTGGGGACAGGCTCACCCTGGGAATCAAGCTTGCCCTATAAAGCCAAATAAGAAACAAAGCTTCAAGGGGTGCCCACATGGCTCAGTTGTTTGAGTGTCCAATTCTTGATTTGGGCTCAGATCATGATCCCAGGGTTGTGGGATTGAGCCCCATGTCGGGCTCCACATTGAGTGGGTGGAGCCTGCTTAGGATTCTCTCTCTCTCTCTCTCTCTCTCTCTCTCTCTCTCTCCCTCCCTCTCTCCCTCCCTCCCTCTGCTCCCTCCTACAGTTCCTCTCTCTTTCCAAAACATATCTTAAAAAAAGACTTCAAAATATTAGTCTTGAAGCTTTGAAAGCTGTAAGAAACTCCTACTATAGAAAAGACTTACCAAAACTTTTGATCTCTTCCGATTCTGCTCCATTTATTCTTTATCCAAATGAAAGTGCATTTTCCCAGTTTACAATACTTTTTCTCTGACAAAGAGCAAGGGCTTTCAAATGTCAGAAGTCCTGAAATCTATCTCTTTGTACTCTTGAGGCTAGGCATACATACATAATGTTAACCTGAAGAGCCTCAAAGGCCATGGGGCTAAAACAAAAGTGTGAGATACCCATTACAACATTCATTATACTCACGTGCTTTCAAATAGGTAGTGGGTGGAAGGGAGGACATTTTCAATTTTTCCCCAAACCATGGGATTTCTTGGGCATGGAGACATGAAGATGACCCTCTGAGAGTGAGAGTGAAATAAGAGAAAACATGATCAAGACTTCTAACCTGGGATTGAGACTGCCTGGTAGGGAAATGGTTGTAAGTCAAAAAGCATGAGTTAAAAAGCTGAGCATGACACACAAGGCAGCCTACCAAGTTTCAAATGAACCATAGTTTACAACTGAGCATTCCCTCATGGTTGACTGTTTTTAAAGCATTATAACACTTATAAAAGTGTTATTACATTTATTTGGCTTACTTACTAGTTCAAAGTCTGGTCCTAGAGTTACAAAGACACCACTTAATCTCTTAAAAAAATATAAAATGCAGACTATTGTATCGCATAATAGGAAACCACCAAAGGAAAAAGTCCTTGGGTCAGTGGCATTAGCTGGGGACTTGTTAAAAATGAAAATTGTAACAGAAGCAGAAGTGGAAACTCTAGGGGTAGGATCTAGCGATTTCTGGTGTAACAAACCCTTCAGCTAAGGTTTGAGAATGACTGCTCAAGATAGGTAGAAACACCATACTTTAAATTTCATTGCTAAAACATCAAGATTTTTAATCAATTTGTAAAGAATTTGCTGTGTTTCCTTTTGTGGATGTGAAAGACATACACTCTGGCCTAAAGGAGCAGTTTCAGCAATGTAGACAAAACAATTAAAGGACAGGGTGCCATCAAGGAACCAAATGAAATGCCCAAGGAGCACTGGGAGGAGGCAGGAGGGAGTATGATTTAGAGGCAGCTAGAAAGAGTAAAGACTGGATGTGATGGGGTCCTTACAGGAGACTTGCCTAATAAACCAGTATTTCTAATTCATAAGAGAAGGCTTACTCCACATATCCAAAAACAAAAATTAAAAAAAAATCCAAAAAAAGAAAGAAAAAAAAAGGAAAGAAAAGATGACTCTGTGCCCCATCACATCCATACAATGTCCTACTCTAGGCACAAACTGACAACCTTCTTCAGCCTTTACTTTCCATTCCCCAGTGTAGTAAAGTTTACAGCCAGTCAAGAATGAAAGCTGATTACCCTCCTGGGTAGGTGGCCTCAGGCAACAGCCTATAAAACTAAGTGACTCCAGAAAACTCCCAAGTCTGAGGAAGACTGTAGAAGACTGAAGAAAGTGAGCTGGGGCTACTTCCAGTTAAAATCGTCTTAGAATTCTATAGCTGCTCTTCCCTTGGGCTCTCTTTGGAGCTGCTAAATAGATGGGGGGAAGGGCCCACTGTGGGACAAAACTGACTAAGGCATTTCCCACCCTGAGTGGTACACCCATGAGGCCGAACCAAAAATTGGCCTAGGATGTGAAAACACGGCTCAGCCAGCCCTGTTCAGTCTTTTTTCTAAGCAGTGGCAATAAGGAATGTACCAGAAAATGGCATGCCAGCCCCTCCTGGCTTTCAACTCAGTGTTAAGGTAACATTCACATTTCCTTGAACTTACCCTGTGCATTGTTAAATAAGACTCTAACTAAATCTTTTTGATGCTACCTATTTTTTCACAGACAGAGGGCTAGGATTTCCGTAGACACAACTTAACTAGATTGTAATGGGCCTTTGCACTAACACACCCATACCACAAATCCACATCATGCCTTACTTTAATTTCTCCAAAGTGATTTGATGACCATCTATATAAGAATCTCAGGGACTTCTATAAAAAGAAGGTCCTCAGGTCCTACTCCAGATCAATAAAATCAGAAACGTCCTAGGGTGGAGGACAGGAATCTGCACTTTCACCAAAATCTCCAAGTGATTTGTATGTCCATTAAAGTTTAAAACATGGTTAGTTTGCCTTAACAGTCAAATCAACTTTGCAAAAGTCTGATCAGAAACCATATACATTAATTACCGGCATATGCTTTCCCTTGGCAATGATATAACAATGAAACAGATAGACAGGGAGGGAAAGAATATTTTGAGGGAAAGCATAAACAGGCAAGTGCACTAAAATATACAAGAACTGGAATGGTGTAAAAGAGATAGTAAAAGGAAGCTGTAATAGTTTCTTGTGACCAGGAAACAAAGTCCTACAAACTGAGAGGCTAAAAACAACAGAAAGTATTCCCTCACAGTTCTGAAAGCTAGCAGACCAAAATCGAGATGTCACAGAGCCACAGTCCTTCCAAAAGCTCCAGGGAAATATCCTTCCTTGCCTTTGCAAGCTTCTCTTGACTCTTGGCAATTGCTGCATTATGGCTGCACGGCTCTGGTCTCTGCCTCGTGGTCACATTGCCTCCTCCTCCTCCTCTGTGCGCATCTTCTCCTCATTGTTTCTCACTTCTAAGAACACTTGTGATTGCATTTTGAGTGCAGGATAAGAACCTCCTCCTCTCAGGATCCTTAACTTAATTACATTTGCAAGGACCCTTTTTCAAATAAGGTCACATTCACAAGTTCTGGGAATTTGGACATGCACACATTTTTTTTGTGGGAGCTGTCCTTTCAGCCCACTATAGAAACAAAAAAAAAAAAAAAAAGGAAGTGAGAAGGGAATACAGACAGAAAACAGTAGCTTCCTTGCCATAAGCACATTTATCCAGGAAGGTGGGGTGTCTTGGATTGCAGATAAGATCTGGTGCCAACAGAGATTAAAATTTAAATTAGTAGAAAGGATATCTCCATGCCCTGCCTCTCTGTTGGCATGCTTCTGTTTCATATAAAACTGAGTAAGTTCAACTCCTCTTGAAGCCAGTAATGATTTGGTCAAAGGGAAATTACAACCTGGGAAAGGGTAAGTACAAGTGGTCAGGTGCCATGTGATTACCCTACGTAAGAAGAGTTCTGGAACTGTGATGTCCCTATCATAATAAAACATCTGTCAGTGTGCCAACCATTTCCCTCATCCTTGGAGAGACTTGGGAAAGAGGGTACCTAAAATGAAAACTTCAGCCTCTTATACTTGCCAAATTCTCTCATCGTGGAACACTTACTCCACACTGAAGCATACTACAATCATGTGAGACAGGCAGTAAAATCTCACAGTGCAAATCATGTGTCCTATTTGCAATGAGTCAGTAACACTTGGCATAAATTATTTTTGAATAGGGTAAAATTGCTTCAGAAGTATAAGGACCCACTATATGATTTATGACCAAAATACAAAGAATTTAGGGGCACCTGGGTGGCTCAATCTGTTAAGCATTGAACTCTCTTGACTTCAGCTCAGGTCATGATCTCACAGTTCTGCTTGGGATCTGGAACAGCCTGCTTGGGATTCTCTCTCTCCCTCTTTCTCTGCCCTTCCCCCACTCTTGTTCTCTTGCTCTCCTCTCTCAAAATAAATAAATAAGCTTTTAAAAATATACAAAAAATATAGAAAGTGGCACTTTAATATTCTGGTTCCAAAAACCTTGCCAATGCAAGGAAGTCACTATAGAATCCAAATAGAAAAATCACACGTTATCATTGCATGTCAGATGTGACTCACTCATACTCATACTCATACAGCCTTTAGGCCAGTTCCTCAGAATTCTGCTGCTCCTAATTAAATAAATGACAAGGCAGAATTTCCTATGTATTGGGCTTTAGATCATATTTTGGACTTCATTAATGCATATAAAGAGAGAGAGAATCCTGTGCCCAAGGATCCTGGTGAGATAGTGAAACATCTTCCAGACCTTTCTTGGAAACTTCCAGGCCCTAAACCCTTACTGGGTACTCTGTGTTTAGACACTAGACACTGGCACACCCTGCTCATGGCTCACCTCTTTCACTGGCAAGGGGGCAAGGAGAGCAAACTAGACAGAGCTAGCAAAGCCAGTTGTGAGCAATTAGTGTCTTATTAGCCTAGTATAATTTTTATTAGCAGTATTATTTTAATATTTATTCATTTTTTGAGAGATGGAGAGAGACAGAAAGTGAGTGGGGGAAAGGCAGAGAAGGAAACACAGAATTAGAAGCAGGCTCTGGTCTCTGAGCTATCAGCACAGAGCCCAACACGGGGCTCAAACCCACAAACTGCGAGATCATGACCTTAGCCAAAGTCAGATGTTTAACTGACTGAGCCACCCAGGTGCCCCAAGAGAAGAATTGCTACTATGTTTTTGATTTGATATGTTCACCTAAGAACAGTGTTACTGTTAATGACAATAATAACTGTTAAGTGAGAACAAATGGCATCTCATTTTTTACAGGTTGTTTCACTTAATTCCCCAAGTCTAAGAGGTAGATGGTGCCTCCAATTTTACAGAGAATTAAACTGAGACTCATAGAGATTAAGTAACCTAGCCAAATGCATACAGTTAGAAGACAGAGAGCCGGGATTCACTCCTGGTCAAACATTAGGCCTACGCTCTTCTATTTGACTCTCACTGAAGCAATTTCTTCCCCTGCCAAAATATCATTTTGCTTTATTCCTCATTTTCTGGTGCTGACGGCATAGGTGCTGCATGATATGCCCACCTGGTACGATTAATTTATTTCAGCCCCTTTGATGTGTGTTCACATTTCAAATCTGTGTAACCTACAGACTGAATTGCAAAAACATAGCACCTTTGCTTCCTTCCTTTTTGAGTCTATATTGCTTGTCTCAAAATCTTCATCTACTTTCTTGTATAAAAATATCACCCTTCCAGAAGTAACATAAACTCTATAGAAACTGATTATTCTATCTTTGAAGTGAGTCATCTAAGCCATACCAACATGTCAGGCCCTTCAGAGAAAGCCATTTTCTTCCAGCATCAGTCAGCTTTTTGAAAAACTATAAAGGAGGTCTTGGGGCGCCTGGGTGGCTTAGTCGTTAAGCGTCTGATTTTCGCTTAGGTCATGATCTCACGGTTCGTGGGTTCGAGCCCCGCATCGGGCTCTGTGCTGACTGCCAGCTCAGAGCCTGGAGCCTGTTTCAGAGGGAGTCTGTATCTCCCTCTCTCTCTGACCCTCCCCTGCTCATGCTATCTCTCTGTCTCTCTCCTAGAAATAAATAAAAATATTTAAAAAAAAAAACAAAACAAAACTATAAAGGAGGTCTGGCCATGAGACCATCACATTGCCCGGCCTTCTATACCTCCCTTAGCACCCAGAACGTTTGGGCTCAAATTATTATCAAGGAATTGTCCTCTGCTAACATTCTGTATAAACTCTAATTCTTTCACAAGCCTTTCCTGTACATTCTTAGCTAGCTGCCCTGGTAAATTATTCTTCTCCTAGGTAGCTAATAGCCTGTAATTTATTGTCACTCCCTAGAGAAAAATGTTTCCAACTTAAGTTTTGCAAAACAGTCTCTAAATGTGGAATTTCAGTTATTTCGGCAGGCCAATGAAGGTAACTTTGACAAAATTGTTTAGAATGGGATTTTAGAGCTCAAACCTTAGAAGGCAGTGCTTTTACCTCTCAGTGTAGCACTTGTTTATAGTTAGGTAATTAAAGCTAAGAGGGGAGAAATTGACCTCAAACAAACCAGAATGCAGTCAAGGTCTCCTGTTCAGTGGTTTCTGATTAATACAATTTTTCCAATTTCTCCAAAATTATGCCAAGTCAACAGCTGTTTATTCTCACCTTAGATCCGTCACTTTAGATAAGTATTCAAATATATTAACTATAATTGACACCTTCAACTTTTTTTCATAGTACCAAGCAGCAAACAGGCATTCAGACAACATAATCATTCCACTGGAACCTTCAAAGAGTCTTATTTAAACATTTATTTATTAATAAAAATGTTTTGCTTAGTAATACTTTCTAAGCAAAAGATGAAACTTAATAGTCTCTATGTTTTCTTTTGTTAAGACAGAAGGCTTCATGAACATAGATCAAGTCATTTTAAAAGCCAGTTAAAGCTGACCCAGCTCTGCTCACAGAGCTAGCTCAGCTGTATGGCACTTTCTTCTGTTTGGTCTGTGTTAATGCTGCACAGTTAGTGGGGTGGTTTTCATCTGTCATCACATAGCTGAAAGGCATAATCCACGTCTGTTGGGATTCTTGCTGCCCAGCTGCCAAATGTCTCTTCAATATCTTTTATAAGACTTTCTCAGCAAGTGATGATTATTGCAAAAAAGGAAAGCCCAGGACAGTGGGAGAGGAAATTGGTAAGAATTTGGAGATAGAATTTAAGGGTAGAAAAGAAAACTCTAGAAAAATGGAGGTGAGGGCTAGGGAGGTGGTAGAGAAAAACAGATACAGTGTGAACATACCTCAATTCTGCTATTTAAGTGAAGAAAAAGGGAGGATTAAGGATAGTCTTTAAAGAAGGGAGTGATGAAAAGATAAAGAATACATGGTGTGTATATACAATGGAATATTACTCAGTCACAAATAGGAGATCTTGTGGGGTGCCTGCATGGCTCAGTTGGTTGAGCATCCAACTCTTTTTTTAAAAATTTTTAATGTTTATTTATTTTTTGAGAGAGAGAGAGAAACACAGAGTGCATGTGGGGGAGGGACCAAGAGAGAGAGTGACACAGAATCCAAAGCAGGCTTCAGGCTCTGTGCTGACAGCACAGAGCCCAATATGGGGTTTGAACTCAGGAATTGTGAGATCATGACCTGAGCTGAAATACGAAGCTTAACCGACTGAGACACCCAGGCGCCCTGAGCATCCAACTCTTGATATTTGCTCAGGTCATGATCTCACAGTTTGTTGAGTTGAAGCCCCACATTGGTCTCTGCACTGACAGCATGAACCCTGTTTGGGATTCTCTGTCTCCTGTGTCCCTCTCTCTCTCTCTGCCCCTACTTTGATCACCCTCATTCTCTCAGTCTCTGTCTCTGTCTCCCTCTCTCAAAACTAAACAAAAAAGAGAGAGAGAGCGAGAGCGAGAGAATCTTGCCATTCACAACAACGTGGATAGACCTAGAGGGTATTATGCTAAGTGAAATAACTCATACAAAGAAAGACAAATACCATATGATTTCGCTTACATGTTGAATCTAAAAAACAAAAACAAATGAACAAACAAATTGATGGTTGCCAGAGAAGAGGCTGGTTGGGGAGATGAGTGAAGGTAAGTGAGAAATACAGGCTTCCAGTTAAGAAATGAATAGGTCATGGGGATAAAAGGTACAGCACAGGAATATAGTCAACGGTATTATTATAGAGACGTATAGTGACAGATGGGAGCTACACTGTACACAGATGGTGAGCACAGCATAATGCATAGACTTGTACAATCACTGTAGTACACTAAAAATTAATGTAACATTATGTGTCAACTATACTTCAATTTGAAAAAAAAAGATAAGGGGTGCCTGGATGACTTAGTTGGTAAGTGTCCGACCTTTGATTTCAGCTCATGTCATGATCTCATGGTTTGTGGGATCAAGCCCACAACAGCACTGACAGTACGGAGCCTGCTTTGGGGCTCTCTCTCTCCCTCTCTCTGCCTCTTCTCTGCTTGCGCTCTCTCTCTCTCTCTCTCTCAGTCTCTCTCTCTCAAAATAAATAATAAACATTTAAAAAGGAAGATAAATAAATGAATAAAAGAAGAGGGTGTGGTTGGCCAGACTAAAGGACTCGGGCCACATGCTTGATACCTATAGCTCTACTGCTTTTTGCCAGGTTAGAAGAACATGGCAGTGCCTTTTCTCTATAGTCTCTCCCTTTTTCTCTCTCCCTTATCAACTTCCTATCCATGGTCACAGTTGGGTAAGAAAGAGACTCCACACAATCTAACACTTTCTGCCTTCTTACAGGACTCAACAAAGACCATCTGGCTATTCAAACATACTTTCTGGAGCTGCCAATTTTAACACCTAGAGAAAAGATTAATTCCAGATTGGGGGAAGGAGAAAATTATCCCTTTTACAATTCCCCATGAGTTCCTTCCCCTAAAAAGTTGTTCAATTCCTAAACTAATGGATGGTTACAGACTGGGAAAGAATAAGGACTTACTAAGAAAACCCACTGAACACTCAACCACATGAAACTCCCATCTCTACTTTACCCCTCCCCACTTCTTCCTCCTTTAGATAAGTAAAGAGAAAGACTTACATTTCTTTAAAAAGACTAAATTTGAGGGATGATGAAAGTTGACATTATATTCAATCTTCTATATTCATCACATAATTTATTATAACCATATGAATGTAAGCGTCGGTTTTTTGAAAACTTGAAATCAAATTAAAAAAAAAAAAAGAGGAAGAAGTCTCCACAGATCCATAAGTGATGCCAATAGTTTTGATACAAAGTTTGGTTAAATAACCTGGTATTCCATTTGAAGCTTCCTCCAACACAGTTTGAGGAATCTTTTTAGATGAAAGCTACCCAAAGTCCTAACAGCCATCTGAAATTTTCTTAGTGCCCTTTGCTACATCTAAGTTACTACTGCTAGTTTTATTTAAATAAGCCCCATGTGCTCAGAAACATTATTGGAAAATTATTTATAGGGCTTTACAGTCAGTGTTTGGTTTAGTTTTAAAATAATTTGCAGTCTATAGTTGATAACACAAATTTAAAAAAATTAACAAATACATATCTAAATCCCTACAAAATCTAATCAGAGTCCATTGTTATATGAGCAGAGAATGATAGAAAAAAAAAACAGAAACTTGAAAAATGGAAAATACCCTAAAAATCCTTATAAAAAATGAGTCAGCCTCTCCCAGAATGAGTCTTTCAGACAAACTCTTCATCCAGAAACAGACCTGGAGTCATATCAAGGGCACTGGTAAGAAAACACTATCTTTTTTTTTTCCAGTGAAACTAAAATCCATCAAAGGATCATTTGGTGATCCATGGGAATGATTTAAAAATAACAAATACCAAAAGATTTATAGTCTTTTTTATATTAATAATTTAAAACATGTGGTAATACCAAATACCAGACTCAAATGCGGTAGTTCCATGTGTGTTTTTATCAAGGTTCTCACTTTGTGAAAACAGAATCTGGATCATGCATGACAGTAGCAAAAAGGACAGAAATAGGTAGAGAATTTTCTGTTCAAGTCAAAAGTATGTAAGTATTAAAAACAAACATTTCATAGTGTTGTGGTAGTTCTGAGCTCCTTTGAGAATCTGGATCTTTTCCAGGAAAAGAAAAATGGATATATGTAGCACTATTGCACAATTCTAAGGGCTATGGACTCCTGAAGTTAACTTATAAAATTTATGCTGCTAAGAACCCCCAATGTCAAATTAAAGTCCTGACTGGGGGGGGGGGGAACAAATTAAGAAAGCATTTAGATAATATTTTGCAACAGCTTTCGCAAACTGTGAAATCCATCAGCCCAGAACCAATTAAGGGCTTGGTGGCTCCTCTTCTATACTAGGATTCAAAAAGAGCTATAGGCGGTCATGATTCAATGGTCACTGCAAGACACAGAGTGGCCTGTATTGCTGGTAAGGGTCAGAGGAATGTGATATTTTTCAGGTGCCCAGAAATCAGCTGACTTGGAGGTTGTGGGTAGGTACTAGAAATTGGCCACCAAACAGTGACAGAAGGGTGATGGACATTTCTACTTCCCATCTTCCAAACTCAAACTCATCCATGTCTGTTAAGAGTTGAAAAATAGGTGGCTATAGTTGATTTCTTTGGACCTAAATAGACGTGGGGCTGGTTTTTTCCAGTTCCATCTTTGAGAAAGAAGGTGAAGGTAAAACCCCAACACTGGGAAAGAGAAATGGTGTGACATTGTCTTCATTCTAAACACTCTTCTTCTGCAGTGATATTTGAGGAGAATTTTGTCTTCTGCAATAAGTGGGAAGAAATGACAGAACCCAATCTCACAACTCCAACAAGTGAGAGACAAGACCAGATGTTTCATATGAGGAAAAAGCAATAGCCAGTAGCAATACTGCCAAGAGTGGGTCTGGCCTTAGCACCTAATGGGACATGGTAATAATGTAGCTTCTAGCAGTGCAGCAGCCGTCAAGAATGAACAGGTACTCCTTTAATTCGTAGGACAGAGCATGCAAAAAGTACATGCTTTCCAAACATCCCTGGAAGGAATGGAGGGAAGGAGAGTTAGAAAGAAAGGAGAAATTACAAAGTAACGGAGAAAAACACACATGGAATGGAGTCAGAGGGTGTATTAGTCTGCTAAGGCTGCCATAACAAAATAGACTGGGTGCTTAAACAATAGAAATTTATTTTCTCATAATTCTGAAGGCTAGAAGTCCAAAATCAAGGTATCATGGGGTTGGTTTCTCCTGAGGCCTCTCTCCTTGGCTTGACTTCTTGCTGTGTCCTCACATGGTCTTTCCTGTGTGTATGCATACCCCTAGTGTCTCTGTGTGTCTGTATTTCCACTTCTTATAAGAGTACCAGCCATAGGGGATTAAAGCCCACACTTCAGTCTCATTTTAACTTAATTATCTCTATAAAGATACTATCTCTAAATACAGTCATATTCTGAAGTACTGGGGGGTCAGGGCTTCAACATACGAATTGAGGAAAGACACAATTCATACCAAAACAGAGGGGAACACCAGTTTTGCTGCAGTATATAGCCCCAGATCTTCTCCCCATTATACCCAGAATCTTGATTGCAAGAACAGATTCTCAGAGATAAGGCACAGCAAGGGTGCCAGGCCCTCAGGTAACATGAAAAATGATGGCACAAATTCTCTTCAGCTCTCCCTACAAGACACCCTATTGACTCAATAGGCAGAATCACAACTACCAGAAGTGACCATGGATAACCACAGTGACAAGGGCAGAGAACCAACCTCAGAAGCTATCTAAGATTGTCTTCTAACATAAGAGGCTCTCTGTGGAAGGACCTATTGGTTTACTGGTGTCTGACCATCTCTGTTATCTCTGGTAGTGTCCTTATTCCCAAACCAGAGAAGGAGACAAAATGGAAGAAACTTAATCTCAGTTTGCAGATAAACTGAGGGAACCTGTCAAGACCACAACAACATGATGGTCTAAACACACTGGAGAACAAACAAAGCATCTGACAATACTTACTGGCTGGAGCTTGATTAATGCCATACTAAAGGCAATGGGAATATTAGACCCTTAAAAAAATCTTGCCCTTCTTCTAGGGCTTTTATAGAATATTTGTTTTCATTATGCTAATCTCTTATAGGAAGACATCTAGTAGGAAATCCCCTATCTCATTGAGGATTTCAAGCCTTCCTATTTTTGGTTATGCTCTGGCACAGCAGGCAGTGGGTCAGAGTCATGAGCTCCAACGATGACCCTGCCACACTGATGGCATGTGTGGCTGCTGCCAGTCACTTAACCTTTCCAAGCTTTCATTTCCACATCCATAATTGAGGGCATTTAATAATCATCTTGGTTCTGGAGATGCTGTGCCTTTAATGCCAACATAAAAATCTCCCCAAATGAAGTCACATTAGCATAGAATTTAGTAGTTCCCCCTGCGATCTACTCTCCTGTATTTAATTTCCCTGTGGAATCTTTGATTCTTAGGGGCTATTTAATGTAGAACTTGTTTTAAAGCTTTCTCACCACATTTTTTGAAAGATTCATTAAGTTCCTATGACTAAAGGGTTACTTCTACCTTAGAAGTTTCAGACTAAAAACAGGAAATCTTGTTCATTATGGTCAGCCAGAGACTGCTGGAGACAGAATCAGCAGAGCCTAACAAGAAGGTTCTATTCTGCTACCCCTATTTCTTTCCTAGTTTCCCTCCAAAATTTACAAGGGCCTGTTTTACTGAGATAGTTATAGTGGTGATAATAAACACCATCATCATTATCATCATCATCATCATCATCATCATCATCACCACAGGTCTGGAACTTTAATGGTCTTCTGATTCTTGTAATGCTATACAATATTTCTGGTTAAATTACAGTGGCATTGAAAAGGTTTTTTAAAAATCAATTTAATTTTCATTATCAATATCCAAAGTATCAGTAATAGAATAAGGAAAAAATCATTTCATTATTTATAAAGAGTTTGATAAAATTTTGCATACATTTATCATTTAAAAAACTAAACTACTACCAAACAAGAAGTAGAGGAGAACTTTATTAATCTGATAAAGAGAATTGTAAAAGAGACTAAAGCTAGCATCCTAATTAATGATAAAATATTTAATACTTTTCTTCTAAAATTGGGGAGTTCATAACAATGTGCAAAAAAACCAAAATGTTCATAATCAGTGCAAAAAAACCAAAAAGATAAATTAAAAGGGATATAAATAATGGAAAACAAGAATTAAAACTGTCAAAATCTAAAAATAACACAGTTGTATATGTAGAAAATCCAAAAAGTATGCAGTAAATCATTATAATTAAAAATTAAAACTTTAATGGTTAGTGGATACAAAGTAAATCAATTATATGTACCAGCAGCAAACAGAAAATAATAATTCAAAAATTTCCTGTAAAATAGTTCGAAAATACCATGTACCTAGGAATAAACTAACAAAATATGTATAAAATATTGACATAATACAAAGTGCATGATTGTCAAATCGAAATCATCCAATTCAGAACTTTGGCTCTTTAGTAAGCTTTCCTAATGCTGCCAACCATACAGGCAATCAATAGGTTACCAGCAAAGCTGGATAAAGATCTGAAACATCCTATGTAGCCTTTAGTCCTTCCTTCCTGCCTCTAACAGGAACTCTCTGGTCCTGAATAATAGATGAAGTCTCTAATGAGACATGTAAGTCACTTCATACACTGGGGAAATTTTAAGTTACGAAACATCTCATTTTATAGCCCAGAAAGTTTTATAGCTTATGTGACATTCTCCAAGGAGCTATGTCTCATAAATCCATAAATTGCAGTTTTGTTTACAATAGGCAATCCTAAACTAGGGACATCCCCCTCAAATCATTCCACATATAAGGACTTTGCTCTTAGCAACTGCCATTATTCTATTTGTCTGGAGATCTATTTATTATGTTTGTAAGGAGAACAGAACAGGTAAGTAATCAGAGAGAAATAAATAAATCATATTTATAAGTCACTGCTTTAAGTCCTTCCTTCCCAGATTTCTAGGCAGAAAACTAAAATAATGAGACAGTAACATCAAATAAACAAAGAGATACATTATTTTCGTGGATGAAATTACTTAAAATGGAAATATACTAGTTGTTTTCATTGGATTTACAGATTTCTTGCCATGTTAGTCAAGTTTCCAACATTTTTTCCTGCAAAATTTAACAAGCTGATTCTAGAATTTATATGGAAATGCAAAAGCCCAGAACAATCTTCCTGCAGAAGAAAAAGATGGGTGGCTTGCTCTACCAAAGATTGACATAATGATAAAGCAGCAGTAATTAAGACTATGTGTTTTTAGCTAAAGACAGGTAATAGTCTTGGAGAACATAATACAATGTCTAGAAATAAGAGTTACACATTATTTAACACTTGATTTGTAATGAAGACACTTGCAGAGTATTGGAGAAAAGATCATCTTTTCAATAACTGTTGGGGGAATTGGATAATCATATGGGAAAAAATATGAGTATTTCAGAACACTGTTCTGAAAGGAGATGATTGGTTATGATAACACCAAATTTTAGAACTGCTGATCCTGGAAAGATGGCATAAAGAGTAAAAAGGAAAGCCACAGAGTGAGAAATGATATGATATTTCAATTTAATAACGGACAAAGAACCTGTATCCAGAATATAAAAAGAACTACTTCAAGTCAATAAGAAAAACACCACCATTAAGAAAAATGGGGAAGAGATTTCAGTGGGCCTTTCAAAATTTAGATAATCCAAACAGGCAATAAACACACAAAAAGAAACTCAAAGAAATGCAAATTACAGCCACCTTTAGATACCAATGTCTACCTTCCTGAATGGCTAAAAACAAAGACTATCAGTGTAGAATTTTGGCAATGACATGGGAGCAAGAAGAATGTGCTTACGTGACAGATGGGAGTGTAAACTGGTAAAATCATTTTGAAAACTTGTATCTAAGTTTCAGATATACATTTTTAAAAATCAATAAATACAGAAAATATTTTGAAATATTATACCTTCAAGATTTAAGAGGAAGAAATGTGTCATTTTGTTTAGGTATTCAATAGAAAGCTAAATGTAAAATTCATTATATTAATATAAACTGCATGGTTACATTCTAATGGTACGTTCTGTATATTAGGCCAAAAGGCTAAGTTCCTGCATTTTTCACATATTTGTTTAATTTCTATTTTTTAAGAAGGCCCAGAGCAAGCCCAATATCTTTTGCATGACAGTCCCTTAGAAATGAGAAGGCATTTTCATGTTCTCCTGAGTCTTACTTTCCCCGACCAGTTCCTTTCCTGTTCTTTCTCCACCAATCATTACTTTCCTGTGAACACAGTCTAATTTGGTTCATATCCCTTAAAGTGCTAGGGTCCAGAACTGAACATATCACTGCATGTATGTTTTGACAAAGCAGACTAGAGTGAGGCAAATATTTCTATTTTCTTAGATACTTTATTTCCAGTAATGATAAAATCCTATTAACTTTTTGATAGTCACTTAAGACTATACTTTTAAACATGGGTTGCCTGGGTGGCTCAGTCGGTTAAGCATCCGACTTCAGCTCAGGTTATGATCTCATGGCTCTTGGGTTTGAGCCCTGCATTGGGCTCTATGCTGACAGCTCAGAGCCTGGAGCCTGCTTCGGATTCTGTGTGTGTGTCTCTCTCTGCCCCTCCCTGCTTCAAGCTCTGTCTCTGTCTCAAAAATAAATAAAACATTAAAAAAAATAGAAATAAAAAAATAAACACTGCCTCCTAGGAACTAAAACCTTTAAGTCTTTTCTATACATATTGTTACAAAGCCCCCTCTCCTCTGTGCATGTTAACTCACTGCAGACATTTATATTTATTAATTTCTAAATGCATCTTGTTAAATTCAGCACAATATTCTGATCTCCCTTTGAGATTCTATTTTGGGCATTCACCAGTGTCCACTGATAAAGGAAAGGATAAAGATGTGGTAATGTAACGGATGAATGGATCAAGAAGATGTGGTTTATCTATACGATGGAATACTACATGGCAATGAGATAGAATGAAATCTGGCCATGTGTCGCAACATGGATGGATCTTGAGGGTGTTATGCTGAGTGAAATAAGTCAGGCAGAAAAGGACAAATATCATATGTTTGCACGTATAGGAGGACTGGGAGGAACATAACGGAGGACCATGGGGGAGAAGAAGGGGAGAAATGGTGGGGGAAAGGGAGAGAGGCAAACCATGAGAGACTCTTGAATGCTGAGAACAAAATGAGGACTAATGGGTGTGGGGGTNGGAGGGGGGAGATGGGCATGGAGGAGGGCACTTGTGGGGATGAGCACCGGGTGTTATATGGAAACCAACAAAAAATAAATAAGTAAAAATTAAAAAAAAAAAAGATGTGATAACGTACACAACAATAGAATACTATTTGGCCAAATCTTGCCATTTGTGACAACATGGATGGACCCTGAGGGCATCATGTAGGTGAAATAAGTCAGACAGAGAAAGATAAACACTTTATGCTCTCTCTTTTATGGGAAATCTAGGAAACAAAACAAATAAGCAAGAACAAGATCATAGATCCAGAGAACAGACTGGTGATTGAGGAAGAATGGGGATGTGGGGGAGGGCAAAATGGGTCTAAGGGGTCAAAAGGTACAAACTCCCAGCTATAAAATAAGTCATGGTGATGTAATATGCATCATGTTGACTATAGTGAATAATGCTGTATTGCATATTTAAAAGCTTCTAAGAGAGTAGATCCTAAAAGTTTTTGCAGGAAAAAAAAAAAGGAAAACATTGTAACTACTTATGATAATGGTGGTTAACTAGACTTACTATGATGACCATTTTGTAGTGTAAGCAAATATAGAGTTATTATGTTGTACAACTGAAACCAGTATAAGATTATATGTCAATTATACCTTGATTTAAAAAGATTTTTTATAGTTTATTGTCAAGTTGGTTTCCATATAACACCCAGGGCTCATTCCAACAAGTGCCTTCCTCAATGCCCATCACCCATTTTCCCCTCTCCCCCACCCCATCAACCCTCAGTTTGTCTCAGTATTTAAGAGTCTCTTATGGTTTGCCTCCCTCCCTCTCCTTAACTATTTTTCTCCTTCCCCTCCCCCATGATCCTCTGTTAAGTTTCTCCTAATCCTCCTATAGGTGAAAGCATATGGTATCTGTCTTTCTCTGCCTGACTTATTTCACTCAGCATAACACCCTCAAGTTCCAGCCACGTTGCTACAAATGGCCAGATTTCATTCTTTCTCAATGCCATGCAGTATTCCATTGTATATATAAACCACATCTTCTTGATCCATTTGTCAGTTGATGGACACAGGCTGTTTCCATGATTTGGCTATTGTTTAAAGTGCTACTATGAACACTGGGGTACATGTGCATCAGCATTCCTGTATCCCTTGGGTAAATTCCTAGCAGTGCTATCGCTGGATCATAGGGGAGATTCTATTGTTAATTTCTTGAGGAACCTCCACACTGTTTTTCAGAGGGGCTCCACCAGTTTACATTCCCCAAATGTAAACTCTGACTGGTGTGAGGTGGTATCTTAGTGTGGTTTTGATTTGTATCTCCCTGATGATGAGTGACATTGAGCATTGTTTCATGTGTCTGTTGGCCATCTGGATGTCCTCTTTGGAGAAGTGTCTGTTCATGTCTTCTGCCCATTTCTTCACTAGATTGTTTGCTTTTTGGGTGTGGAGTTTGGTGAGTTCCTTACAGATTTTGGATACTAGCCCTTTATCTGCTATGTCATTTGCAACTATCTTTTCCCATTCTGTTGGTTGTCTGCTAGTTTTACTGATTGTTTCCTTTGGCGTGCAGCTTTTTACCTTGATGAGGTCTCAATAGTTCAGTTTTGCTCTTGACTCCCTTGCCTTTGGGGATGTGTCAAGTTAAGAAACTGCTGCAGCTGAGGTCAAGGAGGTTGTTTCCTGCTTTCTCCTCTAGCGTTTTGATGGTTTCCTGTCTCACGTTCAGGTCCTTTATCCATTTTGAGTTTATTTTTGTGCATGGTGTGAGAAAATGATCTAGTTTCATTCTTCTGCATGTTGCTGTCCAGTTCTCCCAGCACCATCTGTTAAAGAGGCTGTCTTTTTTCCATTGGATATTCTTTCCTGCTTTGTCATAGATTAGTTGGTCATACATTTGGGGTCCCATTCTGGGTTCTCTATTTTATTCCATTGGTTAAAAAGAATTTTTTTAAAAAAATAAAGCATTTATCAACTGACTGGAAAAAGTAGTATAGCATGATCTGAGTCTGTGTGTGTGTGTGTGTGTGTGTGTGTAGATATGAATAGGGATAATCACAGACATAGACATTGATATTTATTATAAAGATATATGTCAAGTTTTGACTTGTCATTTTGAGGTGGTAGGATTATGTGTGATTTTATTTTCTTGTACTTGATTTTGGTATTCTTTTTGTAATATATACTTAGTAGGATAGAATTCTCAAAATGAATGTCATCTTCTATGCTTACAAGTGGAGAAGGCAAGTCACATTGGAACAGGTTAGTCCCAGCTAATACTTGGGTTTTCAAATGCTTGAGATGGATCTTAAAATTGAATAGAAATTTGTTCTAGGCAATAGAATACCATCAGGAAAGAATATAGATTTGTCAAGATTAAGTGGAAAGTATATTGTGACTTGATCATTAATGACTTTGAACACCATACCAAAAAGTTTATTCCATAGGTAATTTATTGTGGAGATATTAGGAAAAAAATAAATGGTTTTCAGGAGGAAAGCAAGATAATCTTACTTATGCATTGAAAAGAGACCAATGTTAATGGTGAAAAAACTACATTTGGAAATGAGAGATTGGAAAGAAAGCTGTTAAATTATCCTTCCACTATAGGAATGTTTTTAATGTTTATTTATTTATTTTGAGAGAGAGAGAGAAGAGGAGAGGGAGAGAGAGAGTCCCAAGTAGGCTCCATGCTCAGCAAGGAGCCTAATGCAGGGCTCCTCAAGGGGCTCAGTGTCACAAGGGTAGGATCATGACCTGAGTGGAAATCAAGAGTAGGATGCTTAACCAACTGGGCCACTATATCCTTCCATTATAGGAATCTTGAGCAAGATGATTGGATCTGAATAGAAGACTGTCAAGGAAATCAAGAAAGTGGATTCAAACAGTATACTCCTAACTAGAACACTGGTATTTATTAATGAACATCTTTGACTATTCATTAGTATCAGTGTTATTACTAACATTTCTATAATTCGTGAATTTAGAAGATTATCTTTGATCTAACAGACTTTAGAAATGTCATGTATTATGCTCCCCTGTTGAACATATGAAATGCACCCACACAGCTAAAAGACCTAAGAAGTGTTGCCATAAAGAAACATGTTTCACTTTTTCCAAATGCATTTGATTCCTTGAAAAGCCTGTAAACATTTAACAGAATACTAGTATTCTCTGCACCCAATTTGGGAAATAAGCATTAAAGAAATATTGGGAAGGCAGAAACAAGAAAACATAGTAGGTCATTAATCACCTACAAAGCAGAGGGATAAGGAAAATTTGTAAATGATATGTTTTTAGCTTCCTGACTAGAAGAATGGAGAAGAACCACATACCTGCCAGGTGTATGAGAGCAGGTGTGGCTGGGAATTATCAGTGCAGGTTTGGATTAGTTAGGTGTCAGGTGTCTGTGTACCAACATTTGAAGATACTCATGTATTAAGTCTACATATCTGCTAAAAAAATACTTCAAAGTTGAATGTCTTTCCTCATGCTCAACTCAATGGTTTTTAAATGTTCATCTCATAAATAATGCACTTGGCAATGTTTCTTTGTCCTACTTTTTCTGCTTCTAGGTGGTATTTTACCAGTTTTACTTTCAACCTATCCTTAGGTCACTCATCCAGAGAAGAAAGATTTTTTCTTTAAGAAGGGTTTCTCTTCAGCACTTTTGTTAGATCTGAATTTGATCCCAAGGAAAGAGCTCTTTCAAAGATCCCCTTTGCCCCATAAGAATAGATATGATTAATGGGACTTTCAATAAGACCCCTCCATGTGCAGAATTTCTCGTTAATTGAATTTTCCAGTTAACAAGGAGATAAATCAGAAACTATTTTGTGTCATCCATTCATGTTTATGGTAAGTTGATCTCTCTCTTATAAAAATAATTGAGTTAGTCACAAGTGTTTAAAGCTTTACCTGAGTCAGGGCTATCATTTTACATACAGAAATTTTATCTCTCAGGAGTCAGCTTGACTGTAAACTCAGTAATTTTTTAGCATTGACCATGCAGATGAAAATTCTTCAAAAAATTTAAGTGAATATAGACTAGTTCCAAGATAAAATGAGAAATTGGTATTTTTTATTGAACAAATTTCTTAATATTTTATTTTGCTACTATTTCCTATTTCTTTCTAAAAGTGGCATACCTCAAAAACTATTGATGAATTAAGGCTTTAGATTAGATTCAAGTCTCTTTTCAGATCTAAAATTGTTCGCAAAACAACTTTAATTTCTCCAACTGTTTTCCCTACCCACAGTAAGGAATGCATTTATTGGCTAATTCCAAGTGAAAAGACTTTCTGCAGTGTCTTGTATCCTTTGGAAGCTACTGACTCTGTCTTACCTCTTCCCTTCCCTAAACACCTGGCATTATATGCCAACAAAAGTACCAGTGATAAATATTACCACTTACTAAAAACAATAAATGGGCAAGTGAACTGGTAGCTTAAGTAGTGCAAATTTTAATCCTTCATCTAGAACCACTAATCAAAGCAGCCAAGTTGCAACACCAGTTAGAACCTGACCAGCAGATCCCTTTTCCACTTGTACCACCTACAGCCATGTGGCTTCCCCAATAACAAGCTGGAACGAAATTGCAGAAATGACTTCCATTCATGCCTATTTAGAGTCCTTTGCCTGTAACCTGTTGCAAACTGACCAAGACACCTCTCCTTCCACCTAGTATGTGGGGACACCTGCTTTAATAAAATACAGAGGCATGCTACCTATTTTCTCCACCTTCCTGCTTCTGCACTACTCTCCATCATTCTGAAAAATATAATTACTTTTAAAAATGTATTTTCTGGCGGATAGGGGAAAGATGGCGGAGAAGTAAGGAGCTCTGTACTTGGACTCGCGCCCATACATCACACAGAAAAGATCTGAAGCCATTGGAAACCTTACAAAACCTGAGAGATTGGGAGAAAAAGGATGCAGAATCCACTGAGAAAGCCTTCTAATGGCTATCTTAAGAAACAAGCCAGAGTACACAAGGTGGAGAGTCCCAAATATCACTACGAATAGGAAAATAAAATAACCAAGGTCCCAAAAAGAGAGACCAAAAGATACCATTCAAAAAACACTCTCTGAAAGGATAGGCCCTGGACAGTCAAAGAGTCTTCTTGGATATAGTAGCGCTCATAGATACAGAGAGCATAACAGGTCTTTAAAACCAACAAGAGCCGGAAAGCTAACTAAAATGACGAAATGAAAGAGCTCTCCTCCAAAGAAACTCCAAGAAGAAATGACAGCTAATGAACTGCTCAAAACAGATATCAGCAGCGTAACTGAACAAGATTTTAGAATAATAATGGTAAAATTAATAGCTGGGCTTGAAAAAAACATAGGGGACATCAAAGAAACTATGGCTACAGATAGAATGGAAAATAAAAATAGGCATGAAGAATTTAAAAATGCGATAAATGACATACATAATAAATTGGAGGCCTCCAATGCACGGATTGAAGAGGCAGAAAGGAGAATAAGTGATCTAGAAGAAACCATTATAGAAAAACAAGAAGCTGACAAAAAAAGAGACAAACTGATCCAGGAACAGGAAAGAAGAATTCGAGAGCTCAGCGATACAGTCAAACGCAACAATAT
>NW_024080868.1:1380671-1512094 GCF_003009895.1 Hyaena hyaena
GGACAGCAAATGGGGTAGGGAAAGGACAGGGTCTCTGGTCTCCAAATACTTCTTACAGTTTACCGTGACTGTGTGCAAGAACTGAAGATGGATTAGGGCAAATATCCTACCCACTTGGAATGATGTAGCAATCCATTATAAATGTTAGTATTTAGAAACACATAGGCAAGTTTATTAGATAATAAAATAAATTTCAAGAGAATTTTCCATCAATTCAAGGTTAAGAAAAGTTGGTGAAAAATTAAATCACCCCTACCTCTCCCAAAGACAAGCTCTAAAGACACGTGATAGAAAGTGCAACATGCTGACTCTGAAGGGGGTGGAGATAAGGAGAAAATATCATTCAGGGCAGAATTTTTGACTAAGGCAACCTTTATTCATAATCTGTATCTACAAACAAAATGGACAACATTTGGGTTGAATTTGAAGTCTACACAATTCAGATAAACACTGGTTTCCTTGTTTGATTAGATAACTTCATTAATATAGAAAACTTGTTGAGGGGAGAAAACATAGTTATGTAAGTTGGACAGATTTGCAGTGCAGATTACTCATTGTTTTTAAATTTTTCATCTTTAAACAGAGTCACAGTAGCAGCTTAAAATATTTTATTGACAAGAACAAGATAATGGCTTACAAAATGAGTTATTTGAAACAATGTGGGATATTGTTTAAATTGATGTATTATGTTATATAAATTGGAGAAAGGGTGAGTAGTATAGAGACGATTAGAGAGATGGCTTATTTTCACAGTATCATACATAAAACCCAATCATCTTTTGGGTCACTTGATCACATGTCTTGTTTTACACTTCTGTGAACAAAACTGGTATTATCAAATTTTAAGACATATCCCCTAACAAACTACAGGAAAATATGACTTTATTGTCAAATGTCTTTATAGTTAATAAGCATATATACTCTACGAGTTTCTGATTAATAGGAAGACAACATTAACAGACTAAAGCAGCAGTGATAACGCAACCATTTAAAACAACAAAAATGCCTCTATGAATATTAACTCAATGACTTTCTTCTGAAAAAAAAATGTGCTTGGCACTGAAAATTAATGTGATTTCTTGCATGTAAATTACCATATTTTAAACAAAAGATATCTTCAAGAACCATTTTAATCTTTGCTATATTTTACATATAGTACTTTCAAATTCATATTTCAGTGTTGACGTATTTCAAATAAAGAAAATGGACTGTTGTAATCCTTTAAAAAAATGTATTTTCCTAGGCACAGAATTACCCAACATGCAAATAGATGTTGATATTGGACAATACATTTTACCCAACAGGAAAAAGGCAAATGTTTACATCCCAGGTTGAATTCCCTGGGAAGCAGACTCTGAGCTAGTCCTTAGGATGTCCTTTGCATGTCCTTAGGATCAATATTTGGGTAAGGGAAGGAGAGAAGCATAAATAGGCAAATAGGAAAGTCAAAACCACAGTAACTACCCAGATAGAACTCTGGCTGATTCAGTGGAGAACTCTGAAGCTAGAAAGGGCATTCAGAGTTGTCTTGAGTTGGACCAAGATAATCAGACATTTTATTCTCCATCAGTCATTGAACATGGGTTATCTGGGAAAGGGTATGACCTTGGACAAGATGACTGTCTATAACAGATAATCTCTGAAGAGGCTGACAACTGAAGGAGGCCTGCTGGCTACACTCTCAACAAGCCCTTAGTTAAACAGGGATCAATCAGGCTGTATATGACAGTGCTTAAATTTGGTAACCCTTTCCAAGTTCATCAGGTCATGATATTATCATACCACTGCCAATGCTGGCCATGTTATCTGCATGATGGAATTAAAGGTACCCCTATCCTGAAGTACCTATCTTGCGGACCATTTCATGAAGTCTATTGAACTGGAAACTAGCAGTCATCTAAAAGTACATTTTAATGTAAACTCCAGGCCTCCTGGGGCATCTTTGAGGAAGTCGGCAGGAGTATACTGAATTAAACAGGACATATCAGACCATTCTCCATAATCCCATTATTAATAGGACACAAACAGGACAAGTCGCCACCATTCATAAAAGTGGTGGTAAAAATAGAATCAGGTCAGGAATCTTAAATGTTACTAATCTTGTTCAAAATATACAATTAGTAGAAAATAATGCTCATAAACAAAATAAAGTTAATGCTATTTCAGTAGTTTGCTTTACCTCATAAACTCTCAAGAGCCAGAGTGATATGGTGCAGCCAGTGCATACCATTTATAAAGAATAGAGTCTCCTTAGCTGCTGTGAACAATGTTCATATCCCAGTTCTGAAGAGATAAAGCACATGGCCACAAAAAAGTATTAACCATATTATTTTTGTGAACCCCTACTTAACCTTACAGCTCAAAACATTTAATAATGAAGCCATTCTCATCATTTTAAGTCAGAGGCTGGTTGTGCACCCTTTGATGTTTAAGAGGCAACAATCCCAGACCAGCATGGCAAGATGACACTGGACTGAGAATTGGTACAATTCCTCAATTGCCTCCCTGTGAGTGAACCTGGGCAATTCAGCCTCATTTTATTCATCTATAAAAGAAGGAGATTCAAATTTTAGATGATCTCTAAAAAATCCTAATATTTTTAAAAGTCTATGATGCTATTCACCTTTCATATTAGTTAGTAGGTAAAGAGGAAGTATAGTTAAGACCTCATAAGAATGACCTGAGGGAAACAAATTGTAGAATTCTGCCCCATGTGTGAAATATTGAGGATGTGGCCTGGTATTATCCTTAGGATCATCCATCAAGAATAAAAACATTTTCTTTCAAGACTTTAGATGATTAATGAGATAGTCGGAGGTTGAGAGACAGTTCTATGAATTGAATGTTATAATTTGACATGATGACCAACCCTAGATTTTCATTAGATCTGAAGAAAAGGTTTATAAATGAAGCATCATTTCTTTTTCCTATTATAATAGTGTTACTTCAAAGTGTCACTATTACTGTAAAATATGTCTCTTTCAAATAGTGTCCCAGACAAAAGAATCACTCAAGTCAGCATTATTCATGTACTTAATATTTAAGAATATATTCAAAATGCTTCTTTTTTCACTAATTCATCAGTTAATTTCATATTAAAATCTAACCAGGAAAATTAAGGTTAATTATCAAATGGTAGATTCTAGGATCTGGATCCTGTAGTCCAGTTAAAAGATTGATAGCTGGCTTATGTGCCCATAGGGGCTTTTTGTGGCTTTAAAAATAAAAATAAAACAAAAAAAATAGTATCAACACAATTTGGGAAACCACTTTCACATGAAAGATTTTAGGCTCTGCTTCTACCATATTTCTACTAACTTGAACCAATCCCTGTGAAGAGGGAAATCAGGTCTGAGTTTTATATTTATCTTGTGTCAGCATTCAGGCAGAACACTGGGATTGACAGTACCATTTGGACTGCATGGGATAGTGGAGAGGTGGTTCCCAAGTAGAGAGAATTTTGTTGAGCAGACAATACAATTGATATCACTTACTTGGTGACCACTCTGTTTTTCTTGAAACTCCCCCATTCCACGGTTTCTGCATGGCTACCCTCTCCTGGTTTTCTCCTACTTCTCTGGCAGCTGTTCCCCAATATGCTTCCAGGGTTCTCTTCTTCCACTAGCCTTTCACAAGTGAGCAGTCCACTGAGCTCTATCCTCAGCCCTCCCCTCAATCTGTGTACACTTCTTTCAGGTAAACATATGTAAACTCATGGTTTCAACATCCACTCTTGCTTTTAACTGTCATCACTAGCCTAGACTTTTCTATAAGCTCCAAATCCATATTTTCTATTCTCTTCTATGGATTCTATAAATATTTCAGATTCGACACATTTGAACGTTGAATTTATCAAGTTCCTCAAAACTCTGATCACCCCTCTTATAGTCAATAGCACCATCATTTCCATCATAGGCCAAGCATGAAGTGATGCTACAAATCCTCTTCCCTCCTTCTGGTCTACATTCAAGTTATGTAAACAGAAACAAGCTTAAAGCAAGGGCACTCCTCAAGACACTGCTGACCTGAAGGTATGCTGCAGAGAACCCAGAGATCATATGGATGTGCTGTTAGCAGGGACCAGCCTGGGCAGGGTTTGGGGGTGAGAAATGGTTATAATTGCACTAAGAAGGGGAAAAGGTGCAGGAACAGCCTTAGAGACAAATGTCTTCCACAAATGTCAGTAGAAAATGGAGATATGGGAAAATATACAAAAGATGTTGAGGCAAAATCAACAGAAGAATAACTGGATAACGGAAGTAGGAAAAAGAATGAAGTTGAGATGACCCAAAGATTGTTGCTTAAATGGTCAGGTAGACGTGGGTGTTTTAATTTCCATCTCTAAGGCTGCCATCCTTCTCTACACAGCAGTAGAGAGAAAAACACTACCATTTCCCACCTAGACCACTGAAATATCCTTCTCATTGGTTCCCCTGAATCTACTCTTTTTCCCTCCAATTCACTCTCTCAACAGCAGCCACAGTGATATTTTCAAAGCATAAATTTTATTCTTTCACTATAATAAGTGAGCCACACTAATGACCAATGAAAACTGCCCTTTAGAAGAGGAAAATACGTAATATATCTTAGAAGCCCCCCCATGGTCTTGTCCTTCTCACCTAGTCTACACCTGTAACTTTTGCCATTCCCTCAGATATACCAATCATCTTTCCAGCCCCTGTAATATGCTTCCCCACCCCACCCCCTCTGACCACAGAGCCTTTGTGGATGTTGTAATTTCTGCTTGGACATTATCTTTTGCCTAGGTAAATATTACTCATTCTCTTGATCTTAGCTTAATTGGCAATCTGTCAGGGAAGAGTTTCTTCCAGTCCCTCTTCATACTTCCCCTCAAAGAAGGCAGTTCTCTTCACAGCATATTGCAGTTGATCGTTTTAGCACTTATGCCAGCTTGGGATTAATCATCTATTTGCATAATAATGATTAATGAGAGTTTCCCCCTCTCTAAATAATAAACTCTATAAATACAGGGACCACTATTTTGTTCAACATTTCATCCTCAGTGCATCGGCTTCAATCTGGCTTTCAGTGATGCTTGATAAATTTCTTATTGCTTGAATGCATGAATTAATTTCCAAGGGGGAATTAGATTTATATATTGGCTTTAAGAGGCCTGTAGAAGATACAAGGGAAGATCTTTAGCATGTGGTTGATAAGCAGGTCTCTGTGGCTGAAAAGCACTCACTTTAGAATCAAACTGTCAGGATTTAAAACCCAGTTCGGTCAATGACTATCTGAGTAACCCTAAGTAAATTGTGTGATATGGCCAAACTTTTGTTTTCTTCACTGTAAATGGAGATGATAATAGCATCTACCTCACTGGTGGTGATTGTAAGAGTTAAATGATATGATTGCACACTTGTTAATACAGTATCTTGCACATAGTAAGCACACAATGAATATTGCCTTTTTGTTGTTACTGCTATCATTTTGGAGGTCTGGATCACAAGCAAATTTTTGGGACCAGTTATAGTTTTCAAATCATTCAGGATAGTTGAAGTGATAATAGTTGTTGAGATTGCCTGGAGAGAAAATATAGATTGAAAAAAAGACTAAAAAAGAGAATTTGAGAGAACACCAAAAGATTCAGGGGAAAGGTAAAAAATATACAGTGGGTTGATTAGAGAATTAGAAAAAGGCCAGGGAAGTTTAGCATAAAAGAAGGCAAGAGATCTGATTCTTTCCTATTTATTGGTTACTTTAAAATAAATCTATTCTTTAGATGTGCAGGGGCCAGAGGCAGGCCGCCCAAGATTGGCCTCTTTGGTATGAACATTATTTTTAATTAAAAGCAATCAAAACCCAGTAGATTCAGGAAAAGTTCTTTACCTCCCTCTCAACTTCCTGCTTGTACCACGTAGGAAGCTATTAACAGAGATTCCTCTTTACCTAAGAAACTTATCTCCATAACAGGACAATCTCTGTTTTCCAAACATCTTTCATCTTCCTGCTAATGGTCTTTCTCCTTCTTATATCCTCAGACTCCTACCCTTTTCCTTAACTCATGCAAGCATCATGTTACCTATCTTTAGAATTTCCATGTCTGTGTCGATTCCCTGTACATACACTATTAAATTTTATTTTCTCCTATTAATTTGTCTTGTGTCAATTTGATTCTTAGTCTGGCTAGGACCTTCAAGCATAGAGTAAATTCTTCATTCCCAGCAGGTGTTAGACCTTAAAATGTCTGGGAGGAAATTTCACCATGAAAAGTCAAAGTACTTAGTAAAGTACCTCTAGAAATTATCTACTTTGTCTTAGTAACATTTTTACAGGTTGAAAACCAGGAAATCAATGTTCTTTCCTAAGTATTATATCAGACAATAGCTTTCTTTATTTTTATCTATAAAAATACAGTGATGAAACAACACATTGATGGAAGAAGGAAATGGCTTAAAGAACTTTCTAACAGTCCCTGTACAACCCTACATCAACCCTAGGGTCCTTTGTGTATCAAAGAATTTTCTGACAAAAACCAAATGACTTTGAGTACATGCTATTTTCTTATGACTGGAATAATAGCAAAAAGAACCAGCCTGCTGCATGCTTCATATCCAATTCAATGCACTGTATTTCTATTCCTCACTACTCTCCATGAACTCTGCCATTTTCAGATTCAGTGGGAAACCAAAAATTACACATTTTGCTTATGGTACTATCTACTTTTTCTTCAGGAAAATAAATAACTGTTCAAACAGATCCCTGAGAAACTGAACCTGAAGGACTGCTTCTCTACCACATGACCATGGCTTCTGTAACCACAGCATATTGGGGATGATCTGGCAATCAGGAACAACAACAATAAATCAAAACAAACAAAACCCCCATGGTTTTTCACACTGCTTCTTTCCAGATGGTAAACAAAATAATCAAGTTTTAGTATCAGAACACATTTTAATTAGGCTAAAAAAATGACAGTTGGGGGCACCTGGTTTGTCAGTCAGTAGAGCATGTGGCTCTTGGATCTCAAGGTTATGAGTTCAAGCTCCACACTGGGCATAGTTTATTTATAAATAAATGGGCTAACTGTGGCATTTTCAACACAAAAATAAATAACAGCTCTTATAATTTTATCAATAGCGTAAATAGCAATAGCAAAACTAAAGTGGTTCCAATTATCTTACCAGATTGGAAGTACTAAATCAGAATTCCAAGGTATGCCCAGCCATCTATTTTCCATAAGTAATTAAAGATCTTAGTTGCAAGACAAGACTTCTATGGACTAGTCTCTTGACTAGCTATTTTTGGAATTTGTATCTTTGTGTATGCAAATTCCAGAAAGAATGTAAGCAATAGATAGGTTTCCATTCACTCATTAGAGAGACCACATCCATAAATACAGTGAGTATGAACATAAGGAACATGTTCTGTCACATTCAGATGGCATACAGACACATGAAAAGATGCTCAACATTGGTCATCATCAGGGAAATACAAAATAAAACCACACTGAGATACCACCTCACATCAGTCATCATGGCTAAAATTAACAACTCAGGAAACAACAGTTGTTGACGAGGATGTGGAGAAAGATGAACACTTTTGCACTACTGGTGGAAATGCAAACTGGTGCAGCCACTCTGAAAAGTATGGAGGTTCCTCAAAAAAATAAAAAATAGAGCTACCTGAAAGCCCAGCAATTACACTACTAGGTGTTTATCAAAAGGATAAAAAAATACTGATTCTAAGGGGCACATACACCCCAATGTTGACAGCAGTGCTATCAACAACAGCCAAATTATAGAAAGAGTCCAAATATCCATTGGCTGATGAATGAATAAAGATGTGGTGTATCTACATACAATGGAGTACTGCTCAGTGATATAAAAGAATGCAATCTTGTCATTTCATTCAGAGAAAGACAGATATCATATAACTTCACTCATATGTGGAATTTGAGAAACTCAACAGATGAATGAAGGGGAAGGGAAGCAAAAATAAGATAAAAACAGAGAGGGAGACAAACCAGAAGAGACGCTTAAGTAGAGAGAATAAACTGAAGGTTGATGGGAATGGGGGGATGGGGACTTGGGGAAAATGGGTGATGGGCATTGAGGAGGGCATTTGTTGGGATGAGTACTGGGTGTTGTATGTAAGTGATGAATCACTGGAATCTACTCCTGAAGGTAAGACTATACTGTATGTTAGCTAACTTGAGAATAAATAAAACAAAACAAAACAAAAAACATGCTCTGTCAATATTCGCCATATTAGAGAATTTATATTTGATATGATTATCTATATAATGCCATCTGTCTAATAACACTATGCCTAGTGGAAAAGTATCTCCTTTTTGAACTGGCTTGTCTTTTATGGAGTTATTGCAAAAGCCATGGTTGTTCTAGAATATATTTCAAAGCCACAGTGACCAGCAATACTGGCTTTGATTTAAATATTGCAACTAGGGGCTTCTGGGTGACTCTGTGGGTTAAGCGTCTGACTTTGGCTCAGGTCATGATCTCATGGTTCCTAAGTTCGAGCCTCACGTCAGGCACTGTGCTGACAGCTCAGAGTCTGGAGCCTGCTTTGGAATCTGTGTCTTCCTCTCTATCTTCCCTGCCCCAACTTGTGCTTTATCTATTATATTTTAAAAGACCAAGGACTTTAAGCAGCAGCAGCAGCAGCAGTAGTAGTAGTAGTAGTAGTAGTAGAAGTAGTAGTAATACCCTATGAATGATAGATAGGAGGTCAAAACTCTACCTCCACAGTTACAACAGCCCATTTGAGCATATGTAGTACAGATTGCTTTCTACTCAGGAACCACATTCTGAGAAATGGTCAGTGAATTCAGAGAGGATGGAGAGGGGAAAACAAATTCATCTCAGAATTTGCTTAACTTTGAAACAATCAACAAATGTGGGAGCCCACAACAGACAAGTTACCGAAGGCAGGGCTAAGAGCATGTTCTCTGCCTTCCAGAAGCCTTGAGTAGAGACTAGTGAAATTGATGGAGATATACTCTCCCCATAAGTCTATATTCTACATGATCTATTTCACCAAGCAGACAAACTCTTGTTCCTGGGAAGCTTGTTAGAATTACGTCTGAGGACCAATTTATTCCTTCTTAGTAGATTTCTGTTCTCTTCCTTCGAATTCTCAGCAATACTAACCTGATTAGCAGGGAGGCCAGGACCAAATATTAATGAGATAATTATGATGTTTTCTTATACCAGGCAACCAGGGATCTCTGACAAAGACCAGCAGGATGAAAAGCAGGAGGGCAAAAGTAAAATGTTAGTTTCCAGAAATAACTGATGCTGTCCGCTATCTTTGTCGAAGAAGCAAAATCTAATAGTAAGCATCACAAAAACAACAGCACGCAGAGATGATGGGGGAAATGATGAGTATGAGGACATGGGAAGACAAAGTACTTGTTGAAAGTTTTCCTGTAACACAGAGATCTAGTTTATGGAATTTTTCTGCACACACTCTGGTAAATAGTAACTATAAGTGCATTTTTCTTAATACTTCTTTTTCTTACTGTGCATGCAGCAAGGTCACAAAATTTAAATCATGCTACCAGGCCACAACATTTTAATTTCTAAAATTTTCATTAAATGAATGACTTTCCTTTGGGTCCAAGACATTATACATATGCTATTATATTATATGTATATGCTATATTATATATACTATTATATTAGACATTATATATATATTTCCCCAAAATGGGGGATGTTGGCATAAGAAACGTGTGGCTTCATAAGGAAATGTAACCCTGGAGATAAACATCCTCAGAGATGTCCTGGCTCCCACTGGTACCCAGCATGATGTCCCCTGTTAACAGTTTATATTAGAATGCCAGAATATATCTAGGGCTGTAAGCAAAACCTGGGTGACTGTCTGCCATACTTCATGTTTAATACTTGAGGGAGGTATTGAATGGTTATAAGCAGAAGACAAAATTGACATTTTTGAAAGATCACTCTAGAATCATATGAAAATTTAGTTGGAAATGATGTAGAAGACTTACAATAATGTAGTTGAGAAATAAAGTCATAAAGTAATATAGCAGCAAAGAGAATGAGATGGAATTGAAAATTATTAATGTGGCAGAATGAATGTCTTGGCATATAATGGATTATGTACAGTTAAAAAGGAGGGAAAAAATGAGACATTTCTGGATTAAGATAGAAAATACAGGAAGATAAGCAGATTCTGGAGAGATGATGACCATTCCCAATTTGTTCTTAATTTTTAATATGATGAGCACCTGATTAAAACTAGCCTCTTTTAGTGAGGCTGATAGGAAGTGAGGAAGAGCTCTGATAGGACAGGAAGAAGAGAGAAGACAGACTGAAGGGAGACCAGAGGACAATGTGTTTCACGGGATCCTTAAATCCTCAATCTTATACTCTCCTTTATTATGCATACCATCAAATCCTGTCAATCTTCTCTCAATCAGAAGCTGAGGATGCTTCTTAGTCCTCTATATTTCAACTGAGCCTTATATTCAGTTCATGGATATTAGAAGGGGATAAGTCTTACTCTGTACCCAAAGAAAGCACATAACAGCAATGTATCTTAAACATATCACTCAATTTACACCCCAAACCTCCATAAATTTATCTTTATATTTTGACTTTCACCAAGGGCCAATGTGCAAAACCACTAGATGTGTAATTCATATGGATTTTTCATCTTAAAAAATGTTATTTAGTGCATAAGTTTGTGTTTTAATATATTTATAGACTTGGTGTCCAGCCCATACATTGAGATTCATAATTTTGAAGTTTAATGCTGTCTATATAAGAATCTCATGATCATTTTCCTGAGATCGAAGGAACAGGAAAAAGCTGCTTCTTTGAATAAGCTAATATATGATATATCCTATTGTCAAACAATAAGAACCACATCATCATCTAGTTTCTGTCTTGCCTGGGCTACTGAGAATCTGAATATAAAATTTGGGTTTAATTATTATTACTATTCTTAATCTGAAATTTGTTTATTTTTTCCTCTCTTCTTCATGCCCTTGTTCTTCAAGTTTTTATAACATAAAGTTTGACTTTTATTCTGTTACTGGTCTCAACCGTCTGTACTTTGTTCTCACTATCAGCCAATTTGTACCCTTTCAAAAACTCCTTGATACCTATTCTACTGGGAATCCTAGAATTGTACCTGCTACTGTGGGCTTCCTAGAGTTCCCATGCTAGATAAATATTTTGGTTGGATCCTTTTCTTTTTCCTCCTCAAAAGCAACATCAAATCTCCTGTTGCTGGGAAATGGTGCTTTTTCCTATTATTGGAATCAATGAGTCAAGACATATGTCTTTAATGGAGGTTTTGGCAAGCATGATATTATAGTTATTATTAGATGGTCAGAAGTAAACTGAACAGTTTGTTTTCCGTGCTGTAAATACAAATCTATGGTTTAAATCAGACACTGCAGTTTATAATGTGGTAGAAATATTTACATGGAAAAAAGTACTAATCGATGTGCAACATTAAGAAAATCTAAGTTTTATAAATTCTAGAAGCTAAAATGGTTCACAGATCACAAGAAAAGTAAGAACAAAGAAAACTCAAAGAAAGTATACTGATCCATGTTAGGAAATGTGCTCCACCCTCAAAGAGTCTGGTTCAGTTAGCATTTTCTGGTTGCAAGGAAAAAATGATTCACTTTAGTCATCCCAAGTAATGAAGCAATGCTGGGTGAGGAGGTGTAATGTGTGAATGAAAATGCACAGGAATTCAGGAAAAGTCAAACAACTAGAGTAGGATCCATCGTAGAGCCATACGACAGAATCTCCACCTACAGGCTAGACACCAAGTCTTCAAATATAGCCAAACACGTAATACATGGCTTATTGGTATTGCATTACAATGTATGATGAAATAATATTGTTTTCGGACTTTATGGTTACCCTGCACTGATACGTTACTAATATCTCTGCTTGCCTTTTTTAATCATATCACCAATTTCTTAATTTTTTCTTTTCACCTTCATATATTTTCTTATGTTTCTCCTTAATACTTCCTGTCTTCTCCAACTTGACCCTGACTTATGACCTCAACCATATACTTAATTATTTTTATATGTCCTTGGATATGCTTCCCACTTCTCTCTGTAGTTCCTAATTTGGTCCAAGCAATAAAAAATCTGTTTGGCCTATATATCTTTTCACAGCAGGCCAAATAAAGGTGATTGGCCAGTGTCTGGATTTTGGTAGGGGAGACTATGAGGTTACATCGTACTCCTAGACCTGTTACATGAGCTACATGAGTAAAGAAGTTTCACTTGGGAAGGATTAAGGGCACAATTCACAAGACTGGTGAATTGAATATACAGCTCTATAATACATCCACACTATACATCTATAATGCCTCTATGAGCATTATTACTCAACTCCTTAATGCATCCATTGCAACTAATTACAACTACATGTCTTGTACCTTGAAGGTTTTAAGTACCTTTGGAACAAAACATTCTTGTTCCAAAATACTAAAAGGATAAAAGTTGTAGGTACTTCATAAATGTGGATTAATAGAATATATATAATTATAATTAGACTAAAGCTCACTGAAAGCAGGGACTGTGTGTCTTGTTCATTTCTCTTCCTCAGACACTAGTATGATAGCTAACACATAGTATGTACGTCATATATTTTTCAAAATAAATAATCAAGCAATAAATGAATGAACACCACACCTATTTGCCACAACTCCTAAACAATGGGAAGAATGGAGATTAGTCTAGTATGGACTGTTTTCTGAATAGTATGAAAAAGTGTCTCCAGATTCCATAGTATCCCTACATACACAAACTAGAAATGAAACAGGTTTAGATACAGGTATTCTAATTAAAAATAAGTTTCTAGATAAAAACAAAACAAAATACTGCAGAATCTACAAGGAAAATAGATATTTATTTGGTTTTAGCCGAGGATGATTTTATATATCTGTATCTATATCTATATTTTATTCCTAAGTGTAGCTTTTCCTAGGCAAAGCTTGATGTTTATTGTTTTGTGTTCTCAAATAAAGAATACCTGATGGGGCGCCTGGGTGGCTCATTTGGTTAAGTGTTCAACTTCGGCTCAGGTCATGATCTCAGTTTGTGGGCTCCAGCCCTGCATCAGGCTTTGGGCTGACAGCTCGGCCTGGAGCCTGCCTCAGATTCTGTGTTTCTCAATCTCTCTGCCCCTCTCCGCTGACACTCTATCTCTCTGTCTCTCTCTTTCAAAAATAAACATTAAAAAAATTTTTTTAACAATACCTGGTGATAGGATTCCTTGCCTCTTTCTGAAGAGGGAAGATTCAGAAAAATAGCCACGAAACCCATCATATCCCAGCATGGATAATCCTCCATTAGGAGTTTGATTCCACCGGTCTACCTTGGGGCTGAGTTTGCAGGAAACTGTCCTTGCTCCGATTACCTCTCTCATCTCACTTGGCAACAGAGTAATCAGATTTCTAAACCCATCTTCACTCTCTTAAATAGGAAGAATGAAAGGTAGAAAACCCACAAAATGCGTGAATAATTTGGCACAAACGCATAATTTTGCTATTAATGAGGAATATTTATATGTGTTTTCTCCTCAGGCAGTTGAGCACCCAAGTGAGAGACTGATTGCTTTGAACAATGCTGCTGCCTTCCTCACGGTGCTTATCATTATTTGAAATCACAGAAAGGCTGATTCACCAAACTGAATCACTCGCATAATGACCAAAGTTCGAGAAGCCTGTGCCCTGGGGCCCAGGGGCTGGACTCTGCTTCGGATATGACAACTGTGTTGCCAGCTCAAATGGTAAGGTGTGCAGGAACTCTTTAGTCTCTTCCTTTAAATTAAAAAGTGAACTTTGCTATTTTGTTCTTTGACAAAGAGTTTTTTATGAAGTTTTCTTTCTCATTTAGCCATGAGCCACAATCTCTTGTAAGGGGGAAGACTCAATGGGTGTCAGGAGAGTCCTTCTCATGTGTATAAATGGTATCCACCCTGGGTTTGAAGAACTGTAAACATTGATTCTGCCTAGTTTCAGGTATCATTTTTAAACACTATTGCCCTGAGCCACTAAAGGCCAGTGCGGGAGGACTAGAGGTAACACACAAGACCACAGGACCCTCAGCTCTCCTACCAGACATATGATCCATCCCTTGTCCTTCAACAGGGGAAGCTAGGCTTGATTTATGTTTTGGGGTTTTTTTGTTTTTTGTTTTTTGTTTTGTTTTTAAAGAGAGTTCTAGTGCAAGAGAGGGGCAGAGAGAGAGAGAGAGAGAGAGAGAGAGAATCTTAAGCAGGCTCCACACTCAGCAAAGAGTGCTATACAGGGCTCGATCCCATCACCCTGAGATCTTAACCTGAACCAAAATCAAGAGGTGGCCAGTCAACCAAATGAGCCACCCAGGTGGCCAATTTATGTTTTATATGGTGAATTTTTGCATGAAGTTTCATTTGAAAAAAGTAATTCAAATGCTCTAAAAAGATGAGAAACTGGTCTTTTGGGGGAATGAGCACTGAACTAGGAATTAGGGTATCCCCCATTCTAGTCCTGCTTCTGCCGCTAATTAGCTAGTAGACTTTGAGAAGCCACTTCACCTTTTGGGATACCTGGGTGACTCAGTCAGTTAAGCATCCAACTCAATTTCATTTCAGGTCATGATTTCACTGTCATGAGATCCAGCCCCAAGTTGGGCTTGGTGCTAAGCATGAAGTCTGCTTAAGATTCTCTCTCTCTCTTCCTTTGCCCCTCTCCCCCACTCAGGCTCTCTCTCTCTTTCAAAATAAATAAATGAACATTACAAAAAAGAAAGAAAGGGGCACCCAGGTGGCTCAATTGGTTAAGTGTCCGACTTCAGCTCAGGTCATGATTTCATGGTTCTTGAGTTCAAGCCCCATATTGGGCTCTGTGCTGACAGCTCAGAGCCTGGAGCCTGCTTCTGATTCTATGTCTCCCTCTCTCTCTGCCCCTCCCCTTCTCTCTCTCTCTCTCTCTCTCTCTCTCTTTCTCTCTCTCAAAAATAAATACACATTTAAAAAAATTAAAAAGAAAGAAATAACTTCACCTTTTTAGAGCCTGACTCCCCTGCTATTAAATTGAGGCATCAGATGGTAGAATTCAAGCCAGGCCCTCATAAGGTGAGAGAGTGACTCAGAGATCCTCAGGATTAACCTTGAAAAGGAAGGGTGAGGGCTCTCATTTTTCCAATTCTACTTTAAACAGTGCAACTCTGCCATATATATATATATATATATATATATGCATATATAGAGATATACAGTTTCCATATAAAATTTAATTTGAGCTTTAAAAGCTTAAAAAATTTGAAAAGCATTCGATTCTATGTCAGTATCTTCTTAATTCTGACATTCTATTGCTCTATAGTTCCTATTTTCTATATTCCATTGGTTAAGAGAAAAAAACTGTACAATGACTTATTATTCATATATTTTGCTTGCTTATTAATGTTAATAACATAAGATACAATAATACATAACACATGCATATATATAACACAATTCTTTTTCTAGGTACTAAGAATATACATGTAAATTCATACATAGATGTAAATTTACTTTCAAATTCATATTTATACATATATAGAAATATATAAACCCGTTTTTGTCTGGTCAATATTAACAGTTTCTACATTGTATCCCACGGAATACTCTTCTGGGATATATTAATAAGCATGGTATGAAAAAATGTCAGTTGAAATGAGCTTGGAAGACTATGCATACTTAATCTCCTAATAAGTAACACACAATGCACATATACATGTTTGAGTCTCCAAAAAGAACTTCAAGGGAAAAATCTGTTTGATTTTAATACAGAATTTACCAAACCTGTTTTAGGGGGCACTCTTTATTATCAAAATACCTATTGAATTTACTTGAACAATGGATCTGAAGCAAACTGAGAAATAATAATGTAGTGATGTTCCAATGTTATGAACTGAATGTGTCCCACAAAAAGTCATATGTTGAAGTTCTAACCCCTCTGGGAGGTTTGGGTGAGGTCATGAAGCTAGTGTTCTCCTGATGGTATTAGTACCTTCATAAGAAAAGGAAGAGTCACTAGCGCTCTCTCTCTCTCTCTCTCTCCCTCTCGACTAGCATGAAGACAAGAACCTGCGGGCACACAGACAAATGGTGGCCATCTGCAAGCCTGAAAGAGGACTCTCATCAGGAATTGAATGTGCTGGCACCTTGACCTTGGACTTCTCAGTCCCTGGAGTTGTAAGAAATAAATGTCTGTTGTTTAAGCCATCTAGTCTATAGTGTTTTGTTGTAGCAACCCAAGTAGACTGAGATATCCAGATAAGAAAACTATGGTTTGACTGGTTACACAACTTACTGACACAATTAGCACTCTCGATTTATTTATTTTTTAATTTTTTTTGAGACAGAGAGACAGCATGAGTATAAGTATGCATGTGAGCATGAGTGGGGGAGGGGAAGAGGGAAAGAGAGAGAGAAAGAGACAGAGAGAGACACAAGGAGAGAGAGTGAGAGAGAGAATCTTTTTTTTTTTTTTTTTTTTTACAAATAGTTTATTGTCAAATTAGTTTCTACATAACACTCAGTGCTCATCCCCAAAGTGCCCTCCTCCATGCCCATCCCCCCTCCCCCCCACATCCATCAGTCCTCAGTTTTTGTCAGCATTCAAGAGTCTCTCATGGTTTGCCTCTCTCCCTTTCCCCCACCATTTCCGCCCTTCTTCTCCCGCTTGTTCCTCCGTTAAGTTCCTCCTAATCCTCCTATACGTGCAAACTTAAGCAGGCTCTACAACTCAGGGCTCTCACAACTGTGAGATCATAACCTGAACTGAAATCAGGAGTCAGATGCTTAACTAACTGAGCCACCCAGGTGGCCCTAGCATTATAAATTTCTACCTAAATATTTACTTGAACACTTCAGTCAAGATGGTGAATTAACTTCATACTATGATATACCCTTTTGCTTCCAAAGAATAATTG
Organism: Hyaena hyaena; assembly: GCF_003009895.1. Taxonomy (NCBI): domain Eukaryota; kingdom Metazoa; phylum Chordata; class Mammalia; order Carnivora; family Hyaenidae; genus Hyaena; species Hyaena hyaena. The sequence continues at coordinate 1,397,614 of NW_024080868.1, forward strand.
AAAAATGTAACAAGAGAAAATCCAAAATATACAACCAGGTTTCAAAACAAAGTAAACATTGTTATGGCCTAGAACCGGAACAGAAACCCAAAGCAGGGAGTATGGCTACAGCCCAGAGTCTCCAGGGTTTGCAGTCTGGAAACAGGAAGAAGCAGTTGAAATGACAGTGATGGGATGACTTAACATTCACAGAAGACAAGGGATAAGATCCAACTCACTGCTTAAAGCCAGTGCTGGCATGGAAGTACTCCCTCCTGCCCATCCTCCCCTCCTCACTGCTCATAGGAAGAGGGTGATGAAACCACTTTCATCCAGAGCCCAAGGCTTTATGAACTGCAGGCTCAATGAAGCTGGTTGGCAAAGCATGACCCCATCCTCAGGAACTGGCTCCCAGACGGGATATGCACTATATCAAATCTCACAACAAAGCAGGAGCCCCAATCCATTAACCTGATCCTAGATTGGAGGCCCTGAGACCTGGATGGAGACAACAGAGAAAACCACTAACCAAGGAGGTGTTGAACACAGAAGAAAAAAGAGAAGATAAAATCATCCCACTCAAAAACCGATCCTGCACACATCCCAGGAAGAAATCCACTGTTAAGAAAGGCAGCTAACAGGGTGCTTGGGTGGCTCCATCAGTTAAGTGTCCAATACTTAATGTTGGCCCAAGTCATGATCTCATGGTTCATAAGTTCAAGCCCTACTTGGGGCTCTGCAATAACAACTTGGAGCCTGCTTGGGATTCTGTCTCTCCCTCTCTCTCTGCCCCTCCCCCATCACAAGCCTGTGTGTGCTCTGTCTCTCTCAAAATAAGTAAACATTAAAAAAAAAACCCAGCAGCTCACAATAAAAAAAGAGGGTCGCCTGGAGTGACTCAGTTGGTGAATTTCAGCTCAAGTTGTGTTCCCAGGGTTGTGGGATCAAGCCCCGGGTCAGGGGGGAAAAAAAGGCAACAAACAAAATCTATGACTGGAAAAAGAATCCCTTTCGGGCAATTAATATTCAAAGAATATTCCACCTAAGAATTATAAAAAATATTTTCAATATTCATACAAATTTAAAAAATGGAGAACATTTGTTTAAAGAGAATTATAAATTATCACAGAAAACACAGGAAAATAAGAATTAGCATAGATTTAAGAAATAGAATTATTTTTTTTAAATAATGAAAAATAGCAACAAATAAGATATGAGCTCGGGATTTGCCAAAAGAGGAATTAATAAATAAAAATATAGTGCTGAGGAATTTCTCATATGCACAAAGGGACAAGGGTACAAATTTTGAAAGAGCAGCAGGGGAGAGAATAAGAGACATGTGCCTCAAAGGGGAGGTGAGAATAATCACGACTGACGTGTTGTTACATCGCATCTACCATCCAAATGACATGCAGGCTGTCATCGAGGTCCCGTGGGATGAGGACAAGATGATTTAAGAGGGAGGCCCCAGCCTTGACCTCACTGTTGGTTCCCAGCAGAGACTGTCATGCCATCAGGTGGGCAGCGGCCCCTAGGAAGTCCATCCCACGTTACCATGGAGAAGAGCAGGACAGGGAGCACCCGCCAACCCCAGCATGGGCTCTAGCCCGGCAGCTCAAGGGCTGGGAGGCAGCTTTTAAAGAGCACCAGTCTCCTAAGGATTTCCCGAAACCAAAGACTGACCTCCTTGAGGACATGTCAAAGGTCCTCTCGGGCAAAAGTAGGCAGAGGTTACGTCCACACGTTGTTGGTAAATGAAATGAAACTACTGATACACTGCGAAACCGCTTCACAGTAGTTTCCGGGCAGAGGAAGGACATCAAGGAGTCTGGAGAAAATAGCTGTTACACATACAGGAAATATTAATATTCACTGAAAGACTGAGGAGGGACTGACAGAAAAATTAACTGTAAAAAATAATTTACAATAAAAGAAATGCAAACAGAAGAGAATCAAAAGAAGAGCGAAAGAAAATAACCGTTCCTCTGCTGAAAACCCTTCACAAGTTTCTGTATTACTCAGAATGAACTCCAAAGTCTATGAAATCACATTCAAAGCTCCACAAACCCCCCCACCTGATCTCACCTGCCACCTTTCTGACCTCACCTCCTATCTTTGCTTTGCTCGGTTTTCCAGCAACACTGTCTTCTTTGCTCGTCTTTGAACTTTCCAAGCACACTCCACTTACTGTTCCCTCTGTTTGGAGATCCCCTCCTTCAGAAGACCACATGGCTTACTCCCTCACATCCTCCAATTGTTTGCTCACATATCATCTTCCTCTGGAAGACATTCCCTGGGGGCCTCTGGGGGGCTCAGTCAGTTAAGCATCCAACTTCTGCTCAGATCATGATCTCGCAGTTTGTGGGTTTGAGCCCTGTGTGGGGCTCTGTGCTGACAGCTTGGAGCCTGGAGCCTGGAGCCTGCTTTGGATTCTGTGTCTCATTCTCTCTACTCCTCCCCTACTTGCTCTGTCTCTCTCTGTCTCTCAAAAATGAATTTTTAAAAAATGGAAGACATTCCCTGGGTCCTCTGTTTAAGCTTTCCTCCCCTGCTCCTGCAACTCCCCATCCTTCTATCCTCTTCTATGCCTTATAGTTCCTCTCAGAACTCAGCACTGTCTCACACTCAAAATGCTTTACACTCTCACTTGCGTCCGTTCCCCCTGCCCCCCGCCAGGCTATAAACTCCTTGAGAGATGAGGTGTTTACCTCTTGTCCTTTATTGCTGCATCTCCAGTGCCAGGAACAGGGCCTGACACACTGTAGGCACTCAGTAACAATATGTTGACAGAATCAATAAATGATCCCTGGCATGTGAAAACCACTCAGTTAAGGCTGAGTACTGTGATTTCACCACAGTCATTCAATTTCCAGCAACTCCCTACTTAGTTTGCTCTGCTAACCTCTCTGTTCCAGGAGGGAACAGCATAAAGACAACACACAACAGCATCACATCATCAGCATAAAGATAACCATCTATGATGCACCAAGCTCCCTTTGACGTTTTACATTTCTTATCCATTCAAAAATGGGAAAATTAGCGGCGCCTGGGTGGCTTAGTCAGTTAAGCATCTGACTTTCGCTTAGGTCACGATCTCGCGGTTCGTGGGTTCGAGCCCCGCGTCGGGCTCTGTGCTGACTGCCAGCTCAGAGCCTGGAGCCTGTTTCAGTCTGTGACTCCCTCTCTCTCTGACCCTCCCCTGCTCACGCTATCTCTCTCTCTCTCTCCTAGAAATAAAAAATTAAAAAAAAGAATTTTTTTAAATAAAAAAGAGTACCTAGGTTTTGTCTGCATTACCTATTTGATCAAACAGATGTTTTGTATTTTTCTTAATTAAATTATGTATTGAGGATTGTTCAATAGTTCCTCTTGAAAATCAGCCAGATTTTGTCACACCCATATTTGGAGTCGAAGACATAGTGCTTCAGATATGGNCTCCCTCTCTCTCTGACCCTCCCCTGTTCACGCTGTCTCTCTCTCTCTCTCTCTCTCCTAGAAATAAATAAAAATTAAAAAAAATTTTTTTAAAAATGGGAAAATTATTATCCTCACTCTACTGTGATTATGAGACTGACATACAACAAAGTTAACTGACTTCCCCACATTAGTATACCTAGAAGGTGATGAGGCAGATTTGGAAACTGAGTCTGTCCTCTTCCAAAGACTGCTGTCTTTTCCACTGGTGGATTGTTCCTTTCACAGCTCTGGCTCAAGACCCTCCTCCAGTGATACTCTCTCTTCTATAATCACCTTCCTTCCTCCATGAGGCCTCTCTTTTATCATAATCATCTCTCATAGTAAACACTGTTGCCCATTTCTCCTTGTTAAGCCTGATATGTCTGGATTCTCTCTCTTCTAAGAATAATCCATGCATCCCCAGCTCCAAGGGTAAATGTTGATTAATCTAAGCCAAAAGGTGACATTGCCATAAATGGTAGAGTAGGGAACATCAGAGCTCTGCCTCTTCACAAAAGCAACTAATAAACTGGCAAAACTGTCAGAATCTAAGCCAGTCATGGTAATCCAATTTCCTTGTCAGTGATTGGCTTAGCAGTAGACATTTAATACAATTCCAACCAATAAGACATGACGAGAGTCATGTGGGGCACTTCTGGGAATAGTCTCATTACTGTGGAGAAAGACAAGAGAAACAGATTCTTCTTCTTCCATACATGTTCACATTTAAATGAGATGTCTGAAATACTGCCACCATCTTTCAATCAACCAGAAGATAAAATTAACACAAGGAAGAGAATAAAGTTAATAGAATCTCAGAGAAATAAATTTAGAAGCCTTGTATAACAAGCCTAATGCCTACCTTATCCATGGAGGTTATGTGAAACTTTTAAAACTACTTACACAGTATAAGTGAGGCTGAATTCGTTTCCCATTACTTTAACCAAAAGCATCCTGATACCTCACCACCCTCTTCCCACTTCAGAAGCAGCCAACCTCCAGAAATCACTTGGAAAGATTTATCCCTAGTTCTACTACTTGCACATGGACAACCATTTGGTCCTCAGTATTTCTGAGATTGGGTTGCTTACAGGGCTGCCACTAAAAATAACTTAAGATGGAAATGCTGACTTTATTGCTGAGCAGTTGAAAGGAAGAGCAGGAGAACCGAGGTCAAAGATCAGTCTCTAGTTTGGTCATGGAGGGCGACATTTAGAAGAGCTACATTGGGCACAAGAAGTTAAATAATGTGGCCAAGCTCACCATTTTAGTTGAAAGGCAAGCTAAGACTATAAGCCCAATTCCTCAACTTCTGTTATAAGACATTACCCACACCCAGATTAAACCTAGCAATACTCCTACTTCCAGGTGCATTGTGTAGCTGATCTCAGGGGGGCGAAAGGGCTAAGGTTCGATGTATTTCATTATACCTAGGAGATGCATACTTGAAATTTTGCCCACCATGACTATTGTTTGTACTGAGAGAAGAAGCTATCATTTGAAAATATAATTCCACAGGGCTACTGACCTCTTTGTTGGATCTCTGTCAGGTGAACAATAAACTACATTGTCCAGTCTCTATGTCAAGAACAATATTAAAAAACCCAAGCCTGTTTCACATCTTTCATCGTATTTGGTAAGTGATTTCTTTTAACTACAGGAAAATAATTGTCCTCCGGCATGCAAGTATAGTTCTCATAAACTGGCTCTTTGTTATTCTTGGGAGGATATTTATGTTTACGTCAGAGTTGTCCAGGATAATAGGTCTCTTTTAAGTGAAAAAAATATTATTTCAAATTATTGGGGATAGAGAATACCTTAGTTAAGAAGCAATATAATATTGTAGGTAAGGACATACATTCAGGTACTAGATCAACTGAATTAAAATCCTAGCTTTACCATTCCCTAGCTGTATGAACTTTGGCAAGTTCCTTAACACTTCTGTACCTTAGTCTACTCATCTATAAAGCTTAAATCCTTTCTAATAGTACCTACTTAGGTAGTCCAAATTATTCTATTATGTATAATAGATATATATATATCTATCTATGTAGATTATATATATAATAGATTCTATTATATATAATAGATATAATATATAATACTGATTATATAATAATAAGTATATAATAAGTATTACCTATCTTTTGTGTGGATTAAATGAGTTAATATATGTGAAGTTTCTAAAATCCAGCCTAGCATGCGGCAGTCACTCTACAAGTTTTACCTATGGTTATTATTTAGTTCTTTAATAATAGATTCTTCCAGCAAAGCAAACTAAGCATCAGAAATATTCCAGGCACGGAGTTGGATGTCCCAAGTGTGATCGTACATATAGTATAAACATGCTTGTCCTTATATGTTTCAGTCTGGGAATACAAACAATCAATAGGCAATTGCAATATAAAGTCTGCTGGGACAGGGGTAGTACAGGGTGCCATGCCAACTGCAGGCAAGGAAAAGGGAGAGAACAGAAAGAGCATTATCTTACCTGAAAGAAACCTTCTTCCTGGAGGAAGCACCTCAGCTGGGACAAGAAGTAAGGGTGGAAGTTAGTTTAGCTAAGCAAACAACAGGGCAGAAAAGTGCTACAGGCATAGAAATGGTCTTGCTGCTTTTCTAGCCTCATAATAACAAAAAACAGCTTCCCTGCTGGACCACCTTCATCACTGAACACATTAAAAGTGTCTTAGATGTCTGTCATTGACCAGGTGGAGGTGAGAGATGTGGTCTGTTCACTTTTCTCAGCTATATGAACATACTCTAATGTTCATGTTTCTCAGCAAGACACATACCCTAATAAGTCTCAATCAACTCTTTATCCTAGGTTCACAGTGGCTGGCTCCAACTGTAGTGAGTTTGGAAAGATGAAACTAAGAAGGACTTCTCACCTTTAGTTTATCTAATGGTCCTCCCAGAGCACCATACACAAGCATGGAGACCCACTGCTCAGCCTCTCTAGGGATCCCCACATGGATATCGTCTAAGGTAGTAGAGAATGGTATATACATCCCCACCTCTCATCTTGCTATCCTCTTCCACCAACACCTCATTGCTTTCAGTGCTGTCTCCTAGTCCCAAATCCCCCTACATCCCCTCCTTCAAACACAGCTGTGTTCATTTACCAAGTGGTAAAAGCTCCAAGTTTTCCTGTAACTTAGAAATTTTCCTAGCTTCCTGTGCTAGTTATGTGAAATTTTTCACATATCTTTCTACAGTGATTCTTTCCCTCATTATGGTATGGGATAGTGGGAGAGGAAGGTTCCCAACCTGAGAAGAGATAAGAGAAGACATGATGTTGGTGTCATCTTGTGCAAGCGTTTCTGATATTCTTTTGTTTGGTTCACTGAAAAACAAAATAATAACAACAACAGCAACAATAATAATCAAAGACAACTTACACTGAGAAAGTTAATTTCCTTCTGATAGCTCTCTTCCATTTTATGCATCCTCCTTGTCCCACTCCCAACTCTAAAAGCATACATTTTAGGTCTTACTATGCTAAGGAGAATGTCTCCTTGCAATCACATTACAGTGTCTCCCCCTATTAATTTAACCTTAAGAGTATTTTCCCCAGTTCCTGGATATTCACCACGCTTCTTACCCTCCATCCCGAAAGTTCAACAAAAACGAGATAGGAACGTCTTTTTTTAAAATAGTTTTTATTTATTTCTGAAACAGAGAGAGACAGAACATGAGCAGGGGAGGTGCAGAGAGAGAGGGAGACACAGAATCTGAAACAGGTTCCAGGCTCTGAGCTGCCTGCACAGAACCTGATGCGAGGCTCAAATCCACGAACCCCAAGATCATGACCTGAGCCGAAGTCAGACGCTAAACCAACTGAGCCACCCAGGTGTCCTGGGAAAGTCTTGATAAATTAAAAAGCATTTATATGAAACACTAGTAGTAGTAATTTTTTTTACTAGAATGACAGGTAATTTAGCTTTTATTCATTAGATATTTTTATTTTTGACCTAACAACATTGTTATATAATTTTGGCAATATAAGAAGAAACACTATTCTTTTAAATGAGTGATCACTGACTTCATATGACACTTGGGGAAAAAAATGAAAGAACTCCTATTTGAACATGGTGGACACACAAAGTATCTTATCTCCATCAGCTCTGATCAGTTTGGGTTTCTAAAACTATAGAAAATCATCTTTTAAATTCATAAATACATTCAGAATCAAGAAAAGGAACCTCAGTAAACCAGAGACCATGAGAAACCTCTGGAGAGAGATCAGTAAAAAGAGGCCATTAAGTCTAAAGAATAAAGTCAGGCTAATGAGAAAAATAATAAGTGCCATGGAAAAATTGTGTTGAAACTAAAATTAAAGTCTTTAAATAAAATAAGTAGTAGAAAAGATGCAGCAGAAGTTGAACTGGTGAGCTGGAAGACTGAGCAGATGAACTTTCCAGAACATATCATAAAGGGATAAATAATTTAAAAGTGTGAAAGAAAATACAAGAAATATGAAAGATAAATTCAGTACTTCCAATATCTACCTCCTAGAAATACCAAGAAAAAGAGCTAAAAGATTTTTATAGAGGTAAAATTCAAAGAGAAAAAAATATGGCTCTGGATATTCCTAATTTTTTTAATAACGAGGAAAAATGTTTTTAGAATCCTTATTTCATTCCTATTTCACTCATCTAGTTTTTCCTTAGACCTAAAAATGTGCTAAGCACTGTGCAAGGCAATGGGAATCTAATAATAGTAATCAATCTTCTCTCCAGAAAATGTATATATGCACAGATCACAATTTTCCACATTATTGTAGGGGTTAAGAGTTCACTGATAATCTTCTATATTTTTATTATAGTTTACCTGTTTTGACTGGAATGACTTGGCAAAAACAAGACTTTTTATTCACTATCGAATTGCTGGATTGTTTGACAAGGCATCTTAGCAACTGATTATTTGAAGGCATGAAATACAGAGACTCAGTCTTTAATACGATTGCTGAACTCACAGTCTGGGGGCTGTTCCACAATAGTTACAGAATCTTTCATAAGGTAAATTGAAGTGATTTTCAAATTTCACATGAGGTAAATTGAGACAAATTAAAGTCCTTGAAGAATTACAACTACTTTAAGTAATAAAAATCACTAGTTTCCTACTAAGTGTTGGTAAACAGTCTCACAGGTAATCTCAGCCATGAAATCAGCAACCAAAAAGAGGACAATCTTCCTACAGGATTTTTTGTGAAGGCAAATTTACTGTCAATGAGGGAAATTAAAAACAAGGAGTTTGTCTGGGATAATCACATGGAAATAAAGAATTGACTACTGAATTAGTTTCCATAAAACTATATTTAAGAATATCACAAATTAATTTGGGGACATTTATTGAAGTTTTACTTAGGTACCAGCTGACACAGAGAAGCGCTAAAGAAAAATAGGAAGGAACCTAAAAACAGAAGAAAATAAAAAAGGCCTTTGATAAGACTAAAGATGGAAGAAGAGCTTTATAAATAAGTAGAAAACCAACTTAAGGAGGACAAAGAGACAAGTCAGTCAAAAGATTGGATTTGTAAGTGATAGAAGCAAATAACACATTACACAATGGGACATAAGTATATGGTATTAAAAAAAAAGAAAAAACAGACTCCACTTATGCAAAATGTGAGTGTATATATGAAGAGTTACAATAGCTGGGATGAAGTGGACATCTGGCTACAAATCTATGTCCTGACTTCTATAGCCCACGGTCATAAACATTATGCTATAAGGTATATTTTCACAGTACCTTCTGATTGAATAGGTCACCCCAGGAGAAAGGCATGGTGTTTTCTTGTCGCATCCAGAGCGTGTCATACAAGCAAAGATTACAATCTCTTAAATAAGTTTAGATATCAGGAAAAGTGCTCTGAAGTATTATGAAGAGAGTTTAGTGCCAAGAGGGTACCATCAGATCTATAGTCATGGTTATCAACTCATATCTCTGTGACCTCTAGAAATTATTTTTACTCATTGTTTAGCTTTCTCTTTTCTCAGTGCTCCCTGAGTGACTGTGGCTCTTTCTGAGCTGTTGATAAATTGTCACAACTTGTCATGTGTAGTCTGACCAGAATTACTGCAAAGAGATGATAAACGAAGTTAAATCTGTTTGTGAAGACAGTTGACTCACAAAGCTGGCTGCCAAAGGTCATGCGTGTTATGTGCTTAAGAGAGCACACTGAGGTCTTCCAAGCCAGATTGCCTCCCAGAGTTTCAACTGGGCTTCTTTTGCAGACACCGACCAGCCACACCTTTGTGCTTATTATTCTTTGCTTGGCTTCTTTGTTTTATACAACATTTAATAGCCATTTATCTTCTCTTGCACTGCCACCAAACTGTTCAATCAGCATAAGCCGTGGGTGATTTTATGGAGACTTGAGAAACGTCATCGACTAGAAAATCACTGTCATGTTGTAGAGGTTAAACCTCTTTTTTAAATCTGAAGTAAACGTTTTTGCTCTGAAGTAAACATTAATTGCCAAAAGTCACATTCTTAAAGACAACAAAATGAATCCAACTTATTAGGAACAAACTCATGATGACAAAAAGCCTTCTCAAGAAAGGCTAATGGGTCCTGAAGCTCAGTAACAACCTAGCAGGCCTTGAATGGTATTATTATAGGCCTCTCTTTCCTGGTGTCTATCAATCAATCAAACCTCTCACAAACCTTGGGAAGGCTAAAACAAGCTCAGAATAAGCAGGAAGAGGATCAGGTGGCTGAGATTGCAAGGATGAACAGTAGAAGGTGAAACAAAATGACCCATTGCTGCTGTCTGGGCAGATCTCTCGCATGAATGTTGCACTGGATTCTGAATGGGTGATTTGGGACAGAACTGCCATGGGTGAAGACAGATACCCCTTGAAGGAGTGGGCAGTCTCTGTGTCAGCTGACTGAAGAAAGAGGCAGGACCTCAGAGAGAAACCCTACACTAAGGAAGTTATACCATAGAAAGAAGAGATTGTGGTCAAAGAGCTCTGCACTTGAAATTAGAACATCTCATCCAAGTCTTCACTTTAAGGGCTCTTATCTATGTGATTTTGAATAAAGTACAATTTCTCTAAGTCTCTTTCTCATCTGTGTAAAATGAGATAACAATACTCACCTTGACTTCTCCATATTATTTATGAGGATCAGCTAATCATATATTTAGATTATAAAATCTCTTTCATGTGCAAATATCTTATTTTTTAATAATAAAATAGTGGAAATTATTATCAACACTCGTAGTAATGATCAGGAAAAAGCACAGCTACTATACTGAGGACAAAAAGAAAAAAAAAGTTAAGAGCAAGATCAAAGAGACTGATTTAATGAAAAAGCCATATAATACAGAGGAGGCATATGACACAGCAGTTAATAGCCTAGACATGAAACCAAGCCTGCCTGGATTTGAATCCTGGCACTATGACTTAGGAGCTGTGTGACTGTGGGCATGTTACACTATCTGTGCTTCAGTTTGGACATCTAGAAATAATAGTACCAACTTCATCAGTTATTTGTAAAGATTAAGTGATATATATGTACTAGTTTAGCACAGCAACAGTACATAGGAAACATTATCCAAGTGTTTGCTGGTATTATAATGCTGAACTAAGGCACTAAACTGTTCAATCCCTACTCACTGGGGATTAAGTTGATCACAAACTCTAGGATTAGGCTGTGTGACCCCAGGTGTGTGGAATTACAGGAACCATGGGCAGGCATCTGAGCAAGTCATTACATAAACCATCAGAAAATTATCCCACGCTGACTACAGCCCATATTTCAATTCGTAAGTGAGAGTGGAAGAGGAAAAGTTTAACTTTTCCATCATATCACCACTTTCTGGCTGTCTGTACCTAAGAAAGCTAATTCACTTCTTCAAAACACTAGATGGACCAAGTGAGAAAAAGTATGTAGTGTCATTTCTTCATCTCCACTAATCTTGTACTTATCTTGACATTTATTAACAGAGGCAAGTTTGTATTTTTCTTTATACAGGGTATACCACTTGCATAAGATCCATGGCTTTCTTCTTTTGTTTGTACTGGTTTCCATTTAGTTGGAAATAGCCTATTTTATAGATTCTAGATTTCTATATTTTATAGCCATTTATCCTTTAATAAAATTATGGTCCTGAAAATCACTACAAAAGTAAATAAGGAAAATTGGGTCATAGATAAATAAGATGGATGGATGGGTCGATCGAAAGATTAAAAAAGAGATTTATCTTTGTTTTTACTGGGTGGAGGGGTACTTTATATCAAGAAAAGACTCAAAAATTGTCTAACTAGAATTATATTAACTTTTAAGTTTAAAAAATTAACAGTGGAGGGGCGCCTGGGTGGCTCAGTCGGTTAAGCGTCCAACTTCAGCTCAGGTCATGATCTCACCATTTGTGGGTTCGAGCCCCTTGTTGGGCTCTGTGCTGACAGCCAGCTCAGAGCCTGGAGCCTGCTTCAGATTCTGTGTTTCCCTCTCTCTCTGATCCTCCCCTGCTCACGCTGCCTCTCTCTCTCTCTCTCTCTCAGAAATAAATAAAACATTAAAAAAAATTTTTTTTAATTAACAGTGGAAAAGTCAGTTAGAAAAGATCAGAAATGAGGTAGCTGGCATGCAAATTCAATTTTTAAAATATTTGCTTAAAGTTAGGATTTATCAAAATATAAAATAAAAACTCATCCATATTTTTGTCCCTTCCAATAGAATAAATAATGAGTAAAAGGAGTGCAAAAAAAACAAAAAAGTATAAATGAATTCAACAGAATATAAAATCTTTATCACCTATAGCAATTAAATTATATACACAGTGACAGCTTTGCCATAATTATATGTATGAGTGCGACTCTAAAATAAATGTTTCATGTGTGGTTTGTAAAGTTTATAAAGTAGACTCATTGTTGAATGAGAGAAATATGTTGTTCAATGAATTTTGAGGAAAATGAAATGTAAGGTATCCCTTCTATAAAAATCTTTCCAAGGAAGCTATTCAACACTTAAAGATAACAGCCATTAGTGATGAAATATGACATTTTCTATATGGTTCAGGAAAGTAACAAGATCTTCAGTCAGAATTCTCTAATTTCCAACACAACCCAGAAACTATATGACAAAAAACACAAGTGAAAAACAAAATTGATGCAGTCTTGGAATATGAATGCCATTGGTCAGATGGAATTAATTACACAAAATAAAATATCCAGTGTAGTTATTCATTTAGTTGGTATTCTTAAAGTCTCTGGGTGTCAGTTTCTTTCTGAAAAACAAACTGGTCATGCATATTCAATAAGATAATATACATACTTTGTAAAAGAGCTATAAAGCAGCATATAAATATAAGTCTAACTGTTGTAACACATTGCACAGGCACTGTACCTGTTAAATGTCTAGTAAATATCTGAGTTAATGATTGAGGCATTGCAGGTAGTCACAGAGGAGGCGCTTGGCCTGAACTGTCACAGGACTGCTTTCTTCACTCTGGCAGTGCTCTGGCTGAAAGTGTTATGTTCTTGTGAATGTTGTTGATCTAAATAGTATTACTCAGTATGACAATCTACCTTATTCTCCATTACTTAATACTATTTCCAGTATTCAAATTCACTTTCATTGGACAACTATTCATCATAAGCAATACTACTCAAAAATGAAAATGTGATCTCTGAAAACAAATCCAAGATAGCAGTCGAGAAAAAGAGACATCATCAAAACAAAAAATAAAAAACAAAAGCAGTACATAACATGTGAAGATGATTACACTTAAGAGATCAGTACTCAGAGGATGAAAAATTCTGGCCATGTATTTCCCTTTATCTTTCTGCTACTTAGATAGTAGAAACTGCCATGAGGTAGGTACTGCAGAGTTAATTCCTTCCATAACTGTTTAACCCTTTTTAGTGTACCTTCCTATAATGCAAAAACAGGACTAAAACGGTGATTCTCAGACTCCCTTGTAGCTAAATTTCCAAATATGATTCAGATCCATATGCAATTCAGACTTGGGGAGCAGTGAGATAGAGGCCACTCTTCACGCTTCAGGTCTTCCTGCTGGCCAGCCTGGTGGTGGAGGTGTTTGGATTCCTACAACTACTATATCAGAAGGTGTAGTGACTGGTCCCTTGCTTCATGGCTAAGAGAGTATGAATCCATTCTGTGGTCACAGTTGACAGGTGGTGTGATTTTAGAACCAGCAGTTGTGATGGTGGTTTTCTGATCCAAGGATTGCTACTGAGGCACCAAAAGGCAGCGGCAGCTTCCGGATTCCCAAGCTGAAGGAAGTGCCCCCTACTTGCTGGTCATCGCAAAGGATGTCATTCCTTTGGCAGGCCAGCTCTGTGTTTTTGTGATACTCATTCCTGGAAGCTTGGCAGAGAACCACACTCCAGCTCTTCTAATGATTCTGAAACCACCCAATTCTTCGTGTTAAGTCTTTCTATTTAAAGTAGCTTCAGATGGTTTCTGTTTTCTGCAAGTGAACCTAGGCCAGTACAACAGTCATGGTGCACATATGTGCAGACAGAATTGTTCTGCTTTTATGAAGAATTAAAGACACATTCCCTGAACATACAGTACCTTTATCTGTGGTTTAGTGAAAATGCATTTAACCTTTGCAACATTTGAGAGACAACCATTTGTTATCTCCTTTGCCAAGCCTGATCCAACTTCAAGTCCATTTTGCACTTTCTTGGCATTCCCCCCACAGCACATGTGTACATTCTTTCACTGTAATAATTATTATACTGTATTGTCTGTGTGTCTGCTTCCCATATAGACTTTTAGAAAGGGGTTGGGTTTTTTTTTTATCTATGTACTCCTGTGGCTAGCATATATTCTCAATAATATTGGTAAAAGGAAGAGAAGGGAAGAAGGCTCTGGAATCAAAATAACTGAATTGAATCCTGGCTTCTCCAGTTGCCATTAGGTGACGGGGGCAACTGAATAAGTTCTCTGTACCTTGATGTCCTGATTTTTAAATGGGGATCATGAAAGGATCTGCTTCATTCAATTAATATGTTTAATTATCTAAATTAATCCTCTATCTAGTTAATACATATAAAGAGATGGAGTCCTTAGAATAGTGTCTGGCACATACTATTGCACAGTAAGTGTTGGCTTTATTGTTAAAAATCAACTTAGCAGTTTTAATAGACATATAGAATTATCACTACCCTTTTACATTATGAACATTATAATATGCCTTAAGTGAATGGTAAGTAAAATTACTTTCCCAAACATATCTTCACCAAACAATATAAATCATCAACTGGGAAAAAAACCTGTGGTATTTAAATTTAAAGTAAATTATTTTAAAAATTCTCACAGGAGTAAAGATTAATAAGTCATAACCATCATATTTTAGAAGATATAGTCTATCTACTGCTGTCCATAAAATGTTAGCAAATTTTCATCTTTTATTTTTTCTTCAAGTTGTTTTCATTGCCAAGGGAGCCTAAAGAGACCTCTCTAGGGGCTATAAAAAATAAAATCCCAGTACCTCCCCTGATCATTTCTCAGTGCTAACTTTCAGGAATCTTACTTACATTTCCAATATATCACATTGTAAGAAAAAGGTTTGTATTACATACAAAATTAATTTCTATATCCAACAATGATTTATTAAAGCCAATATTTAAATCCATAAATTTTATGGACAAAACAGAGCAGGATTTGAATAAGTTTGAGTGATAATTCATTTATTACACTTCAGGTTTACAAAAATATTAAAGACAAGCTATTGGGGAAAAAACAAATAGAGAGTTTAGAATTAAAATATGCAACTGGGAAGCCTGGATGGCTCAGTCACTGAGTAGTTGACTCTTGATTTCGGCTCAGATCTCCTGGTTCATGAGATCAAGCCCCCTAACGTCACCTCCACCTACATTGGGCTGTCAGTATTGCTTGGGATTCTCCCTCTCCCTCTCTCTCTGCCCCTCCTTCTGCTTATATGCTCTCTCTCTCAAAATAAATAAACATTTAAAAATAATAAATAAAGGGGCACCTGGGTGGCTCATTCGGTTAAGCATCGGACTTCAGCTCAGGTCCTGATCTCACAGTTCCTGGGTTTGAGACCCGTGTCAGGCTCTGTGCTGACAGCTAGCTCAGAGCCTGGAGCCTGTTTCAGATTCTGTGTCTCTCTCTCTCTCTGACCCTCCCCTGCTCATGCTGTCTCTCTTTGTCTCTCAAAAATAAAAAAAAAAAACATTCAGAATAATAATAATAAATAAAATATACAAGTAAAATAAAAATTCAGTGGTGGACTCAATAATGACAATGACAAATAAATCAGTAAATAAGAAGATGGAGCAAAAAAAATTATCTAATCGACTGAGAATTAAAAAAAATTAATGAGGGGTGCCTGGGTGGCTCAGTTGGTTAAGCATCCAACTTCGGCTCAGGTCATGATCTCGCGGTTCATGGGTTCAAGCCCCGTGTCAGGCTCTGTGCTGACAGCTAGCTCAGAGCCTGGAGCCTGTTTCAGATTCTGTGTCTCCCTCTCTCTCTGACCCTCTCCTGCTCATGCTGTCTCTCTCTCTCTCTCTCTCTCTCTCTCAGAAATAAATAAATATTTCTCTCAGAAATAAAACATTTAAAACAAACAAATGAAATTAATGAATGGAATCTCAAGCATGTATGGCACATACTAAAATAGCTAACATTCATGTCATCAGAGTTCCAGAAAGAAAATGTTTGATGCAGAAAAATACTTGAAGAGATAATAGATGAAAACTTCCCAATTTGGGCAAAAGACATACAAATTCAAAATAACGTGTAAGTTACATGGGGAAAATTTAATTAAATTATTATACAATGATCTCATGAAATAGAATGGAACCATTATAAAATAGTGTGTAATTGAGTATGTAAATATGGAGTGGATTTTAAAATGTAAACAGGAAATTAGTTTTATTAGAATCATGAGATCATGGGTATTATTTGCAAGGCAATCTTTCTTTAATGTTGTGACATTATTTTTACAATAGAAACAAATAAAGGAATATTACCACTCATGAGCATTTACTTATTGAGGCATCATTTCAGTGTTCTGTTTCTGCCAAGCCTGGGTAGCTCAGTCTTTAAACATTGGACTTCAGCTCAGGTTGTGATCTCATGGTTCATGATTTGGAGCCCCATGTTGGGCTCTCTGCTGTCAGCTCAGAAACTGCTTCAGATCTTTTGTCTTCCTCTCTCTCTCTCTACCACTCCCTCTCAAACAAACAAACATTTAAATAGAGGCTTCTGTTTTCTATACTACAGAAAGATAAAATTAAAAGCATTGTTTCTACACTCAACTGTGTGTCTGTATGGGTGGTATGATTGGTCCAATGTCACCTAGGCTGTGAATGAAGACAGAAGCCTGTAGCAACCAGACATTATAGGGTTATGACAAAATACCATTTAGAGTTCCCAAAACAATTCCAAGAGCATTGACAGCTTTACTGGAAAATATGTTTCCTTAAGATGAATAGTCATGAAGATAACCAGCCCCAGATTATTGCTGTTTGTTACAAAACTTAAACATCTGCTTTCTCTTTATCTATGGCTTTCTTTCTATTTTCATGTGAAGAGGGAAAATAATATCTTTAGTCTCTGCCTAAATAGTTGAATAGATAGGTAGGTGTTGATCATTATATTAATAACTGGAAACATTGCAATACATGAAACTATTCAAGTTCTGTATCCTATCCTTTTTCACCAACCATACTCCCAACAGGCTTATGTAATTAAAAGTAGCTTGAAGCCAAGTCCTAATGTCTACAAACTCATGGAACAGTTGTCCAAGTCTCTTCCTCTTAAAGTTTTATTTTCTGATTTGGAAAATATGACTTATCGAGCCAACCTCTCATTAAACACTAAATTCTTCTCAGCCAACTCCCAGAGGGGAGGTGATTTTATTGCAGTATATGAATAGCAATACATAGAATTTGCAGATATTTGTGGGCAAGCCCCTGCAATTATTTTATAGTTCATTATACCAAGTTTTTATTTCATGAGCCAAGTTTATATATCCCTCCAAATCCCAGCCAGAGTTTCCCCTACAGGTTGACAGGGGAAAAAAGAGAATGAAATATTGTATAGCACACCTAAACTTAAAAGCCCAAAGCATATTCAAGGAAATTTTATTTCTCACAGCATGAAGTAGACAGAAATTTACTTTGAGTAGATCAGAAACTAGCATAGTGCCTCCAATTTTCTAAATGCAATCACAAGAATAAAATATCCCTAGCAAAGCAATTTGATATATCGACTATATACCTGACATTCATATTTAATTATTTACTAATTCATTCATTCAGCCACCACTTATTGAGTGGTAACTCTGAGTAAAATGCCCTATTAAGCAACAGGGACATACTGCAGAACCAAAAAAAAAGTGATTCCGATTCTCACAAAAGTAAATACAGACATTAAACACTCAATTACACAATTGGGTCATAAATACATGGTGTGAAGAAGACCTCTGGGTGTTAACAGCATGTAACAGAGAAATTTTTGAAAGGTTCCTCTGGGGACAAAAAGCACATGTGCTGAAATATAGAGGAAGTCAAATTGGGAATGAGGAGATAAAGAAGGGGAACAGAGGGTATTTCAAACAAGGGAACAGCATGGGCAAATAATATGAAGTAGAGACAGTAAACTGAAAGATGGTCAATGTTGCCAGAGTGGACAGAGCGTAAGGATAGAATGAGAAATGAGGTGGATGGGTGGGTAGAGGCAGATTGAGTCATGTCTTATAGGTCATATTAGGATTTTGCTTTTGTTCTAAGAGCAACACAAAGACACTTTTGGGACCAGAGGAATGATATAAACAGGTAGGTGTGTGTGTATATGTGTGTGTGTGTGTGTATGTGCTTGTAAACACTGTAGCAATAGATGAAAAAAGGATTTAAATGAATCAGATATGGAGGGTAGGAAATCAGCTAGCCTAAAAAAGTTCAAGGGAGAAATGATGGTGGCTTTGACTGAAGCATGGTTCTCAACTGAGTGGAATTTTATACTCCCACCTCCAAGAGCTCACTTGGCAATATCTGGAGACATTTTTGGTTGTCAAAAGTAGGGATAGTGGTACTACTAGCATATAATGGATACTGTTCAGTGCCCTAAAATGCTAGGACAGCACATCTCAACCAAGAATTACCCAGTCCCTAAATGTCAATAGTGACAAAACTGAGAACCTTGGACTAAAGTGAAGGCAACAAAAATGAAGAGTCAACACATATTTAGGAAGCAGAAATGACAAACATAAAATCATTGACTACAGGATAAGGGTGATAAAATGAATGAAAAATATCAAGAATAAATCCCAGTTTTCTAGCTTGTGCAACTGAGTGGACTGAAGACCTTTAAGTTTGGAGGCAAAGGATCAAGAGCTTGGGTTTAGATGAACTGAGTATGAAATGCCTTTAACACATCAAGTTACATAAAGTCTTATAAATTTGGATTTCAAGTCAAATAAGATGAGAACTGTACCATTTGGCAAAGTTGTTTGTTAGAGATGAGATCAGAAAAGACTAGTGAGTGTAGTTGTGACTAAGGTAGGACAATAGAAACAGTGAATACAAGGACTTCTGGAAATCTGTCAGTGAGGTCGGGCATTGGCTAGAAAAATATGATGTGGAAAAAGTTTTTTCAGAGTTTTTTGTTTGTCAACAAACAAAGACAGTTTAAAAGGCTGATAAGAAGAGAGCCAAAAGAAGCTGACCTGAAAACACAACAGAAGAAGAAATAACAAAATGACAAGATTTACCCTCTCTAAAATTCAAATTCTTCTTGATATCTGTGTTTCAACATCTCAAAAATATTTCAAATGTGATGTATCAAAAAATGAGCTATGCTCCCTCCCCTGCAAAACCTCCCCTGTGGTTTTCTTTCTCAAAAGACAGCACCATCCAACCATTTAAACAACTCAGTAGCAGAGAAGTCAGGCTTGATGGCTCTCTGTCAGCCACTCCTACACTCAATCCATCATAAGTATCTCTCCAATTATTTCATTTCTCTCCACAACCACACAACACCCTAGTCAAAGCAATCACTCACTCACCTACAACACAGAACAGCCTCATTACTGTTTTCTTGCCCTTTTATGAGCGGCTCTTGCATCCTGTACCCATGAAATCTGATTTTGTCATCCCACAACTTAAAACTCTTCAGTGACTATCTACTGTTTGTACACCCAAATCCTTACTATGGCACTCAAAGCCGTTTTTTGTGTTGTAAGCCTCAGTGGACAACAGGTTGTTCTCTTTCTGCTGTAGCCTCACAGGTCTTCTTTCAGTCATATCTCCCTCTGTCTGTTGCACAATACTGTCCCCTCTGCTGGGACCTCTCTTCATGTTTCACTATCTACTCAGCCTGTAAATAGAAACTTGAAAGCCATTTCCTCAGTGAAGCATTACCAAACTTAAGAAGTCAACCTAGCCACAGAACCATAATTTTCTCTCTTGTAGAACCTCCCCCCACAATGATTCTACATGTATTTGTGTATATGATTGTGTGTCTGTCTCTCAAGCTCTATGAGAGCACAAATCTTGCCTGATTTTAGTCTATCATTTGGCTAGTGCTCAGTGTAGTGTCTGATACACAGGAGGCATTCAAAAACCACCCATAAGAAAAATGAATGTGTCTTTATAATAACTCTATGAAATGAGTTTAGTTGGTTTTCTGTTGTTGCTATTATATCTTTGGTTTCTTACTGGTGATAAATCTAAGGCTTAAGGATTTCAGTAACTTGCACAAGATTAATAGTCCTCACTGGTGGACCAGTGTTTGGACTCATTTTTCTTCAACTCCTGAATTAATGCCTTTTCCACTCTGCCACAATTCTTCCTACATTCAGTACATTTCTAATCAAATGTATAGATCAAATAACTCTCCAGACTAACTCAAAGTTTGACTGTGTCCTTCTCAAGATTCCCATCTGGATTTTGTTTTATATCACTAACTTCTACTCATGAAAAGCTTCAAATGCGACCACAGGAGATGCAGTAGGTAACTTACACTGAAGAAAAAAAAAAACAAAAAACAAAAAAAACAAGCTTATAGCTGAGAATGTGATTTTTCTGCCAAAGCCTTCCAATAGTACTCAGAGTAAAACACTTTACTATAATTTGATAAACTGTGTTCACTTAAAATCTTAATTATCAAAAGTATAGTATCAATTTGTAAAAGATTCAGAACTAGCTTGTTTTGAGAATTAATGGGTCTAAAAACTAGAGATCATCTTTAGTAAAACTACCAATACATTTACTAAGTCATATTCAATCTGCTAAATTCTACACACCCTAAAGATAAATCAGTCTTAACCAGAAATTTCTAAGAGAGGAATTTAGAATATGCCCATGGATATGATAAATAAACTATGTCATTTGGCCAAGTTAGCAATGCAATGCATCCAAAGTACACTAAAATGCCACAAGTAATCTGGTTCCACAATATTTGGTATATTCATTATTTACAAGTTACCATTTTTCAGAGATGGAAAACTGTATAAAATATACTAAACATTAAAATATACTAAATACTCTTCCATCCATACTGGCTTCACAAAAATGCCAGGTCATGTCTCACTATAAGTTGACTCTAGCATTGCCAATGATCTCTGCTTTATCAGGATTCCCTTGCTTTTACTGTCTGCACCAGATATTAGATCCTTAGGCAATGTCTATCTTGGATTATGCACAATCATGTTATTTTGTTGAAATTTCCAACATTGTCTTGGTCTTGGACACAGCGTCAGAGGAAAGCAGCCCCCCCCCCCCATTGAGTACCTATTCAATTGCAAGCAATATGTAGGAACTCCAAATATATCATTTTATTTAAGCCTCACAAAAGCCTCTGAGAACAATGTCTCCACAATACAGAAGAAGTAGAGTTGGGGATGACCCCTACTCAACAAGTGCCCAAATTACTGATTTCTACTAAACTGAGGATCTGGGTACTTTTCCAATAATACTGCAGAAGTGTTTGACCTCTGAAGATATCACTGGCATGCCTCTTTCAAGTTGTATAAGATAATGTCCAATTCTTGGTTGATATTGATCCAAAGAGCAGTCTGACCTTTATCAGTTTTACGTTGTTTCTTACAAAAGACTCTCTTTTTGAGGGATTTAGGAAAAATAAATATTAATACCATGACTTGTTTAGGAAAATAGTATCACAAGACAAATTTTAGTCTTCTCAAGATGTCTCTGGTATCTATTTTTCATAGTAAAATCATCAACAAATGTCCGTTTGCAAGAAAAAATGTCCAGTGGCTATCTGGCTTTCAGGTATTCTTTAGGAATTAGATTTTAAAATATATAGTAAACTGACAGACCAGCACTCGCCTGTCTGTTGCTACCTTTATATCATAAAATCAACCAGGATTATTAACACAGCCTATGCAGGATTTGTCCATGATCTGAGACATGAACATATTGTTAGCCCAGTTCATCTCAGAAAATCATCCATTTTATTTGCTAATACAAATCCTCTGGTTGTATTTGCTTGTGTGATTGTTGGCTTGTTTGTTTTAAATCTATGATTCATTTTATAATGACAACCTAAGTATATGATTTAGCTAAGGCCTATAGTGAATTAATAGACTAAATTCACAGAGCGCCATTGTGTCTGGAATTAGGAAATGATTTGCCTTTGCTATTCTTGAAAGAGAGGAAGTAGTTTTGTTTTAAGATGCAGGTGCAGTGTTTTCTCAAAGAAGGCAAGCTAAAACTGATATTTAACCAAGAGAGGCTTCTGTGAACTTCTATGTAGTTTCATTGGGATTTTAGAAAGATTATATTTCCTGATTTAATAATACATATGATTGAGATGGGGAAGGCAGCATTTTAATATTACCCTGAGTCTAAATCTAATACAGAATTCTATAAAAAGAAGGGAGGAAGGGAGGAAGGAAGACAGGAAGGGAGGGAGGAAGAGGAGAGGGAGGGAGGGATGGTGGAGGAGAGAGAGAAAGGACAAAGAGAAGGATGAAGGAAAGATGGATGTGTTATTCAAATCTGCTATTATAATACAGTATGCATGTATACAGTATGCATGTAATGTTAGTGATTTTAAAGTAGCTGTCCAACAGAATATGTACTCTGTAGGCCCTTATTTTTAGATACCAATGATGCAATAATACTTATACTCATTACCATTCTTTTTTTTAAATGTTTTATTTATTTCTGAGAGAGAAAGAGACAACCTGAGCAGGGGAGGGTCAGAGAGAGATGGAGACACAGAATCAGAAACAGAGACTGCCTGAGCTAGCTGTCAGCACAGAGCCTGATGGGCTCAAACCCATGAACCATGAGATCATGATCTGAGCCAAAGTCAGATGCCCAACTGACTGAGCCACCCAGGCGCTCCTCATTACCATTCTTTAAACTCTAGTTAGAGGTCGGGCATTGTGGTAGGCATAATTATATCATTTGGTCCTTACCACACTCTAAGAAGTGGGTATGATTATCACACACACTGTACAGATGAGGAACCTGCAGCTTCCAGAGAGTAGTAGGATTTGAGGAAGGTGACAGAACCAGAACAGCAGAGCAAGAAACAGTTCTGACTCAAGAGTTCATGTCCATTACATGCTTTTCTATTCATTTTATTTCTTTCACTTTTCATTTTGTTACTCTGTTAAGAGAGGCTTCTAAAACGAAAACCATCCTTGGTTTAAGCCCTAAGCCTCGAGAGATGAGTTTACCAGGGACCGTGATTCATTCAAATCTGTTTAAAGCATGTGCACACGCGCGCACGCGTGCACACACACACACACACACACACACACCATCTCTTCCTGCACATCCTAACAAATCAGATCAAACCCTGTAAGAGAAGAGTCATGCTGCAATAATAAGACTCTGGATTTCATTTGTGCATTATTTGACTTGTCTAACATCCCATGTCTCTTCTATTGCTATGACATTTTAGGAAGTAGAGGAATGGATAATAGGAGAGAATATAAACCTATTTCACCTAAGATATGGTCTTCTTACCCTTACCAAGTTTTTCCATACTCTTTACAATAAACTATGTTTGGTAAAACATCCTCAAAATGTTACTAATAAAATGAAATATAAAGTTCAAAGAGACAATTTCTGCAAAAAAAAAAAAATCCCTGTTCACAATTTCACAAGACTTGCAGCAAATTTCAAATGAGTCTTGAAGTATGCTAAACTGTAAACATATTACATAAAGGCCAAATCACCATATTCCACAACCCTTTCTAGGACTTTTGGGGTATAATTTCTAAGAGCATCCAAATTATGTCTTTTCAGCCATGTGATCGGCTTTACCCAGAATGAAATGTGATCTTTTCTTCTATTTAAATGATGCCTACATATTAGAGTTCAGGTCTTATCCCATGATAGAATGTACTAAAATGGACACACTTTTCCACTTCAAACATAAAATTTTGAGAAATCACAACCCTTCTTCTAACAGTTTAATATAAAAATGAAAGGAAATGCCCCAAGTCCCAGAAAACAAAGGAGGAACTAATGATAGAGTGGAAACTCTCCCCCTGCCATGGTGGTGCAGTGTTAGTGACAAGTAGATCCAGATACAAGCTGAGGCTATTGTGCAGCCCCAGGCACCGATGTTGCACCAGCAATGTTCCACCCATGTTCCTTTGTATTCTTTACCTACTTGTGCACCCAACGGTCCTGTATAGTTTTCAGTTAGCATCTTCTTCATCTCTTTATTAGGAAGCTGGCCTCAGACTGCCAGAAGCCCTTGAGATTGAGAGCGCATGAAAAGCGAGAGCTCCTGGGAGTTTCCATCTCTCCTGGAGAAGACTTTAACTAATGACTGGTATATAACTACCATGGCTCCCTTCATTCTGGTAAGGAGGCTCTAAGGTGTGACCTTCAAATCTTCACTTCAGACCTAAGCCAAATCTTCCTAGGTGGGATTTTGCTTGATACCATACCCTTGCCTGGCCAAATTCCTTTTCGAGTCCCATATCTCCAAACCTATATTTTTCCTGGGATCACTCACTAATAATTACTTTCACACAAATCCTAATCTCAGAGTCTGCTTCTGGGGCAGTCAACCTAAGACACAAGATTCTGAGTTCTTACAAGGTAGTAACTGTAACAGGATATCCTGCCTAAAGCCAGGAGCCTACAGGAACAGCCTTCTCAATGCAAGAAGCACCACCAGCTTAGATATGTCATAAGGAAACTCTCTGAATGGAAATAATAAAAAGAAAACTACCACAAGAAAATGAGACCTCCAAAACATGCACCTGGGGAATCAAAATTTACATGATTTATGAGATGCAAGAAGCCTCAAGCTAAGAAATTAGCATAACTAGTATGGAGCAGGTGAGATACAGATGGAAATGAAAAACTACAGCAATATTTCCTCAAGGAATAAAACAGACAACTCCCACAGGAGTGGAGGTGGGGAGGGGCTGTGTTGGATGATTGAGAAAAGTTCACAGTCTAAAGAATTACAGACCACACACAGAAATAGGTTCACCTTGATAAAGCAAGTCTCACTTCAGCAAGTGGAGGACTCAACAATGTAAAAAAAATTATGAAATCAGTATTTTTAAAATGAAGAACATAAAAAGGAATAGGAACCATAATGAAACCACTATCAAAATAGTAGACAGATTTTAAAAAGAATGTAAGAGAACATCTATAAAAGTTAGGATGGCAGACTGAACACATGCACATAGTTTTCAGTCACTCCTGCTACATATAGGAAAAAAATAACTTTTTAATCCACAGAGATGGAGAGAGCAACAGATGAGTCAACAGTGACCAAACTGTGATAGCCAAAAAGCAGAACAAGTATAAATGACTTTGAACACCCAAGAAAGATGAATGCAAAATTAGCAGTCAGAAAAACTAAGTCCACGCTACCACAGAATCCTAAAAGATTCTGGATCAGGCAATACTAGTAACTCTAGAACCATGTGTGAAAGGGAGCTTCAGGAGCAGTTTGATTTCTTCTAGCTCAGATTCCCCCTTCTTACCTTTCCCAGACCATTCTTTGGAGCAATTATTCTTGCCCCAAAAGTTTGGAGGGTGTGTGTCTGTGTGTGTGTGTGTGTGTGTGTGTGTGTGCGCGCGTTTTCCTGGAGAGGTTAACAAAGACGGTATGGACTGGTAAATGCCAATCAGGGTTGTGTGTCTTTAAGGGAGGTATAGCAAAAAGAAGACAGTTTAGTGACCATGTAAATACTTAATGCCTAGTGGCCTAGCTCCCAGAATGCAGTCAGACCTTTACTCTCCAGTAGTATACAATAACAGAATTCTCCGGAGTCTCCAACACACCCATAAGGCAAACCTAAAGATACTGTTCACTCTACAGAGATGTTCGAAGCCTCACTCATGCACTCAGGTCTTCCAGTCAGCTTTGAAGTCCCCAGTTCTTCATCACGATTAATCAATCAAGAGACAGAGCTACACAGAAATCATCATGGAATAAGCCAACACTATAAAAGGAGAAAACTTTAAATTTAAAAATGAATGAGTCAATAAAACCATCATTAATATTTCCAGAGAGAAAGTATTTTTGAGTCCATGAAAAAGAACAGATGCTATAAAAATAAAATGGACATTCAGGTAACAAAAAAAGGAACTTTTGGAAATTTCTTTTAAATTATACTGAAAATGAGACACTCAATGGAAGAGTTGGAAGGTAAAAGTTAAGGAAATCTTCCAGGAAAGAAAACAAAAAGATATGAAAAAATAAGAAAAAAGATATGAAAACTAGAAGAGCATTCTGTAAGGTCTAAGATCAAAAAACAGAAAATACAAAAAGAGAGAAAACATGAAAATTGAAGAGATGGAAACTTCAACCTAATCTATTTGAAAACTATTGCTCCCAAATAAAGGATATGTTTCCAGATTGAAAAAGATCCAAGATTCTTATAAACATACATCACTGAGACAATTCAGAACACAGGAAAACAAAGAGTTCTACAAGCATCTAAAGAAAAGAAGGTCACATATAATGTAAATAAAGTGACCATATAATCTATCATCCTAACTAGGACAATTTAAAATTAGATAATTTTAGAGGCACCTGACTGGCTTAGTCAGTGGAACATGTGACTCTTGATCTCTGGGTTGTAAGTTTGAGCCCCACGCTTGATGCAGAGATTACTTAAAAATAAAAATATCTTTAAAAAATAAAATAAAGTTAGGTAATTTTCAAATATTTGATTGTCAAATTGGCTTATTTCTTGACAATATTAAACAATTCTATTCAAAAGCTAGTTTCAAAACTAAAGTTGCTTCTAAAAAAGTAACATGTTCATTACATTAAAGCAAAAAAATCCTTTATATGATTTTCTGAGCATTGAATAATACACAGAATGATTATTTTTGGTACTTATTCATTTAAAACTAACCATTTTCTTAGCCACCTTTGTCTCTAATAATGTGCTATTTGTATTTTTCAAAAAAGTCTCTTTTTATTATAATCATGTGATTCTAATTGTCTTCATATTGACTTTAATCTTCTACCTTTAATAGCTAATAAATGCAAAAATGTTGGCATCTTTTGTTGTTTTTTCTCTATAGGCCATATTTTTAATTGAACAACTACTTTCCCTACAGACGATGAAGTATCTGGTAACTTCAAAACCATTATAACTTTTTCCTACTGTGTCAAATTATCACTTCAGCCCATATATTTTCATTCACAGTACTCACCTGACAATTTTTTTTTTTTGAGAGAGAGGGAGAGAGCACAAGCAGGGGAGTGGCAGAGAGTAAGGGAGAGAGAATCCCAAGCACTATCAGCACAGAGCCTGATGGGGGACTTGAACTCACAAACCATGAGATCAAGACCTGAGCCAAAATCAAGAGTCAGATGCTTCACCAACTGAGCCACCCAGGTGCTCCAACAAATATTTTTACAAGATAAAATTAATCAATTAAATTCTCTCCATGACTGACTGAAATTTAAATGCTGGACAATGGAAATTCTTCTCTATATATCCCATTTCTGGTACAGAAAATAAATTACCCAATTAAAATTAGGGACTCTATCAAAAGATTCTTTCCTTAAATCAACATGATCCAAAACAAAATTATAGATTTTAAAACTTAAAAACAGCATTTGAGATCTCATCATTTATTTTGTTCAATACCCCACTTGCTTTTGCAAAATAACTGTCATCACCTTCCTATTTTCAAGTTTTATTTTAATTAATTGCAATTGACTAAACAATTCCAAAGTTAAGTTTTTGTGTTCTATTCATTGAATGCCTTGATTAAAATTTTTCCACAGGCTTTGAATGAATGCAAGCAGAAGTTAAAGGACTAACTTCTCCCCAAAATTCATATAGTTGCAGAACTTTTAGAATATGGAATATTTAAAAATACCTCAAATGTTCCAAAACTTATGAAATTGAATTGACGAAGAGCAGCAAGGAAGGAGACATGTGTGGCCATAGTAATGTTTTCTGATTAACAATGTTTTCCATTTCAACATTCTATATATGAAGTCATAATCAAATATGAGAGCAGAATCAAAATTATAGGATCTCAATTTTATACATGTATTCATTCTCTGAAGCTATTAGAAGATGTGTTCTAAAAGAAAGAGAAAAGGGTAGTGGGAGAGACAGAGACAGAGAGACTCAAGAAAGAGAAAGACATGTTATAGTAGGATGAAAAATGCCTTCTCTCCACCCGCCCCCCCCCCCCCAAAGGATACTCACTTCCTAACCTCTGGAACCTGTAAATATCACCTTAGATGAAAAAGCAGCCTTGCAGATGTGACTAAAGATCTTGAGGTGTTTATCCTGAACTACCCAGGGGAACTCTAAATACAGTCACACGTATCCTTATTTATAAGAAGGAAGCAAATTTAACACACACAGAAGAGAAAGAAATGTGGTATGGAGGAGGGAGAGATTCAAAGATGCTAGCCTTGAAGACTGGGGTAATGTGGCCACAAGCCAACAAGGAATGCTAGCAGCCAGCAAAAGGGAGAAAGGCGAGACAGATTCTCTCCTAGAGTCTCCACAGAGAACATGGCCCTGTCAACCTCTTGATTTCAGGTCAATTAAATGTAATTTATCCTCTGACTTACAGAACATTAAGAGAATAAATTTCTTCTGTTTTAAGCCACCAAGGCTGTGGTAACTTGTTACAGCAGCCACAAGAGACTAATACTAATGAGATACAAGGAGTAGGGGCAGGAAATGGGAAAAGGGAAAAGTGATGAGAACCAAAAAAGGACAGACAATAATGACCTCAAAATGACAGCTGTGCAAAAACAGAGGTAAATACACCTTCTGTATTGGAACAGAAGGATCCAAACAGCAGATACCTACTGCCATCATACTATCTCTTCACCCTGAAGAAGAATGCTTGGATGAGCCTGGCTTCATTTCTTAATTCTATTTGGCATGTCTTGACCACAGTCTAATGAAATTCCTCTCTCTTCTCCAAGCCCAGCTATTTGGGTCAGCAGAAGATAGCCATTTACCTCATGGAATTATTCTGCTCTCTTTTACTGTTGAGCAGTCAAGGTAAGCGGTGTGAATTTAAAGACAGAAAATACAAAATATCCTACTCCCTCTGGTTATCCCTATTAGAAGTTCAGTGCCTGGGCCTTCATATATCCCTGCCAGATGCTCTGTGATTCCTAAGATCCAACCAGGACTTCTGGTAGTTGACAGACCTAAACACTTTCAATGAAGAGGCAGCTGGGGTCCCGAAAGGAAGGATCCTGGTACACTGCCCAAAATGTAGACTGTTAATCCT
Source organism: Hyaena hyaena (assembly GCF_003009895.1). Classification (NCBI taxonomy): domain Eukaryota; kingdom Metazoa; phylum Chordata; class Mammalia; order Carnivora; family Hyaenidae; genus Hyaena; species Hyaena hyaena. The sequence goes on from NW_024080868.1 coordinate 1,426,749, forward strand.
TCTTCCAATTTTTCCCAACAAGAGCTATGGTCTTTTGCCAGGGTAACTGTACACTGGCAAAAAAGAAATAATAAGACCTTTGGGGGCTATTGGACACTGGCTCTGAACTACACTAATTCCAAGAGACCCAAACATGACTATGTTTATTTATCAGAGGAAAAGCTTATGAAGGTCAGGTGATCAATGGAGTTTTAACTCAAGTCCATCTCACAAGAGGCAAAGTGGGTCCCTGAATACATTGTGGGGTTTTTTTTCCCTAGTTCTAGAATGCATGGTTGGAACTGACATATCCAGCAACTGGAAAAATTCCCACATTGGTTCTCTGACTGATAAACCAAGAGCAATTCTAGTGGGAAAAGCCAAGTAGAAGTCATTAGAACTGGTTTTACCTATGAAAATAGTAAATTAAAAGCAATATCATGTTCCTAGAGAGATTTCAGAGATTAGTGCCACCATCAAAGTCTTGAAATATGCAGGAGTGGTGATTCCCATCACATCTCCTTTAGACTCAGTTTTTGGCTCATGCAGAAAAAAGATAGATTTGGAGAATGACAGTGAGTAATTGGAAGCCTAACAAGGTAATGATTCCAATTTCAGCCACAGAATCAGGTGTGGTGTCATTGCTTGAGCAAATTAATAATAACCTATAACTCTAGGTTATTAGTCATGTTCTATTTTGTTACCTAAGTGGAGAGCACATGCATTTTATACTACTACTCTAAATGTATGACACACTTCTGTGTGAATAAACCATCTGACACACAGGCACCCACACACACAAATTTAACTCAGGACAGATAAAATATCAGACAACCAGCTGAAGACAGAAATAGCAAACTAGAAGATATGTGAAAAATATTATTAAGTATACCAAAAGAATATAAAGAGATATAAAATATGAGAGATTAAGAAACAGGAACAAGAGCATGAGAAAGTTAAGCTTAAGTAAGAATTCTAGAAGAAAAGCATCTAGAGTATGGTAAGGGAAACATATTCAAAGAGATCATGGCTGGGGCGCCTGTGTGGCTCAGTCAGTTGAGCGTCTGACTTCGGTTCAGGTCATGATCTCACGGTTTGTGGGTTCGAGCCCCACATGGGGCTCTGTGCTGATAGCTAGCTCAGAGCCTGGAGCCTGTTTCAGATTCTGTGTCTCCCTCTCTCTCTCTGACCCTCTCCTGCTCATGCTGTGTCTCTCTCTCTCTCAGATATAAATAAAACATTAAAAAATTAAAAAAAAGAGATCATGGCTGATAAATTTTCATACAAAAGAAGCAAAATTAAATAAATATAAATGCATGAAATATCATGTACTAAAAAAAAGGAGCAAAAAGAGCAAAAGAAATCTTAAACGAAACAAAAAGAAAAGGGAAACAACAATTAGATATACAAGAGATTTCATTTTCAGCAAGAGGTCAAGCAGGTAAGAACTAAATGAAGTATGCTAAGAAAAAAATAACTGTCCACCTCAAACTTTATCATTAGCTAAACAAAAGCTGAAAAACAAAAACACACTGATATTAAAAAAAAAAAATGAGCTTGTTCTTTCAGACTCTGACTAGAAGAATTAGTGGAAGAACACTTCTGCAGAAAGGAAATGGAACCTTTTTATTAGAGGAGTAAACTGTAAGAAACAACACTAAATGAATAAAATTAGAATTTGAAAAACAAAATTAGAAAGTCTTAATATAAACTGTTGGTATAAATGATTAATTCGAGAGAAGGAGGTTAAGAAAACCAAGTTGGAAATAAACTATTAACTAAGTATGACATAGATTACAGGAGAGTATACTGGTAGAGATTAGCATTCTAAAATCTTTGTATTATTTTGAAGAAGGGTAAAGATGCTAATTAAATCCAAATTTTTAAGTATATACACTAAAAATTTAAGATAATCACTGAAGTAGCAGACTGAAATTTCCCAAAGTATGGAGGATGAAAAAAGAAACAAGATAAAAGGGACAAAACAGTGAGAAAAAAGGATGGTCATAAGGAAAAATTATGATGGCAGGAATATATCCAAGTATTATGAGTAAACGCAGTACATAGTAAGTGCAATAGCTTTAGCTAACAAACCCACAACCTTGGGATAATTTTAAAACTAGAGGCCCTAACGCAGGAATTGAATAGATCAAGCACTCAACAAGTAAAAACTGCATAACATCTGAACACCACGTTTAAGAAATTTGATAGAATTGACAGACATGGTCCATTCTATGGGTGCAAAGAATACCTATAACCCAACAATTAGAAATTAAGTACACAGAGGACGTTTAAAACTTTAACACAGATAACTTTACACAGAAAAGTTTGAGAAAGTCTGGCAAACACTGTCTCTTGCTTGCCCAATACAATGTCCAGCCCACTTTCCTACTAACAAAACCTGCTTTTGGGTTCAAGTCCAATACAATAAGGTTTGCTTCTCCACAGCTCCAGGAAGTGAATAATGATCAACTCAAACTAATTTTTTTTAACTACACATTGTTGGTTTACAGTTATGCAAATGATTTTTAAGGTTTATTATTTATTTATTTATTTATTTAGAGAGCAGGGGAGGGGCAGAGAGAGAGGGAGAGAGAGAGAATCCCAAGCAGGCTCCCCACTGTCTGCCTAAAGCCCAACACAGGCTTGAACCCACAAACTGTGAGATCATGACCTGAGCCAAAACCAATAGTCTGACACTTCACTGACTGAGCCACCCAAGTGCCACGTAAATGGTTTTCTTGTATTAATTCAGCAATTATATTTTTAGAGATACTTCTGAATTTTCTGTGTGGAGAGGTTTTCAGGATATCTAGTCTGCAGTGTTCCTGGAGAAGCAAATTACATTATCCAAAGATTTGCACTCTAGCCTTAGCATGTCCCTACAGAGCTATGGAATTATAAGCAAGTTTTCTTCTCTTCAAAATTATAAGGCTTAAGAAGGTGAGCTGGTGCAGCCCTGAGTTTCTTTAACATGTGATCATATGACTCTACTCATTTTCAGCTGACTCTGTTATGTCATATTGAATGCCTTTTTTTTCTGTTTTCCAAGGTTGTAGTAAATGCCAAAAATATTTATCCAGCCTCTTTCAGGGTCCAGAGTTGACTGCACATTTGGGGAGTCAGGAAATAGGCTGTTCCTAAAGCTATGCCAGATTATGTGAACTTCACCAATCACTTAAACCCCATTTACCTTTACTTCCTTCCTACTGTTGTGGAGGTTATTGCTTTAAAAAATGCATAAAAATAGCCCTACACTTAGACTAAAACTTGCAAACCCAGTCTGTAAATAGGAAAGGAAGGGAGCACCTTAACAGAAGAGAGAATGGGTAGAAAACAGGTATTCCTATCTGCCTAATGCAGCTGGTCGCCCCTTCTTTCAATTCTTCTAGTTGAATTTCACATGAAAGAGAAAACCTAGTATTTTAGCTCTGTCAGTGACCCTGAGTCATGTATGAGCAGGAGATATCATCAAGATTCTAATGGTACGGGGTGCCTTAGGGTCTGAGTCGGTTAAGAGTCTGACTCTTGATTGAGGCTCAGGTCACCATCTTGAGGTTCGGTGAGTTTGGGCCCCGTGTCCACCCTCTTTTTACCCACCCTCTTTGTACTGACTGTGCAGAGCCTGCTTGGGATTCTCTCCCTCTCTCTCTACCCCTCCCCTGCTCATGCTGTCTCTGTCTCTCCCAAAATAAATAAACTTTAAAAAATGTTTTTTAAAGATTCTAATGGTAAAAGGAGCAACTTTAGCAATTCTGAGTGCAGAACAAAACACTGCTGATGAGGTAGGATCTAAGAGGGTCAACTTGAACCAGGTTCACTGTGTCAGACTTAGGAAGGCCGAGGTAGCAGCAGGACAGGGAGCTTCCTTTCACTTTTGCTCAGAAGAGCGTTGCCATTGTTGTTGCAGAAGCACCCCACTCTACATGAGCGCCCTAAGATTGCACCCCTGCTCTCCAGTGGCTCCTCTTCACTTCAAAAGGATGAATTCTCAGTGGAAGTACAGCTGCAGCTAGACTCCACGGGGAGCACTGGAATTGGAGCAGTTCATGGAGTTATTCCACCCCCAGGTAAGGGGACTGACTGTAAGGATACCTATGTCAGTCTAGCATTAGCTGAGGACTGCTCCCTGGGGCCCGGGCTATCATATCACCCATTAGGATACGCTTCCTGTTTGATTGAGAGCTCCTCTCCCGAAGCTGGTGGCAGCAAGGCAAGCTTTAGCTGCAGTACTTACAGAACCCAGGGCTGGATTGGAGGAGTACACTGATTAGTGACGGGGGTCTGCATGAAGCACCCATATAATTCACTGCAGTTTCCAAGACTTCATGTTCCTATAGCAAAGTCTGCTTGCAGGGTGAATGTGACCCTGTGGATGGTGCGTTAAAAGGAACAGTTGGGCTTTCCCATGCTCCTAACCTTTTTTTTTTTTTTTTGGAGGCTGCCCTTGATAGAGTTTGCCATCACCTACTCAATAGTCAATACCTGTTTACAGTGGGAATTGTAAGTGGGAATTACAGTGGGAATACTAAGTCTGGAGAGAGTGAACAAAGAAGGAAGAATACTCCTAAAACCTCCTTTCAGAACTGCATTCCCCCCGCATATTTTCCTGCCTTATTTCAGGGACCTCTTTTTGAAACTCACTGAAAATACTAGAGCTAATTTCAGGCTTCCTATGTCTTGCAAAGGGCAGAATATTCTTTATAAGGAAAATATAGTTGCATTTGATTGAATTTAATTTAATTAAGCACAGCAAATTCTTTATCATCTGGGCCTAACTATATTGAACTGCCATATAAATTCAATAGACAACAAGGTAATGGCTGGCACAAATACTAGAGCCATAAAATATGTCCCACAGTGCTATAGCCTACATGTTAAGACAAGTGTTAGAGGTGATCTTAGAAAAATTACAATAGACATCTTTGTATCAAAATAGCACCATCTCAGTTCCTTATGAAAATAATAACTCTTCATATTGGTATAGATGGAAAGTTCAGATGCAAAAACACTTTGAAAAGTAATTAGGAAAAACACGTCTGTTTGCTTCTGCTTGTAGATGCATCAGTTTTCTCTGGTGGGATATTCAAGAAGCCAGTCACATTGGTTATCCAGCTGAGAAAGATGATTAATACATATGCTTTTACCTTTTTTTGCTTTTTAAATTTTGAACCACGAGAATATATTATACTTTAAACAGTTACTAAGAACATTTTATCCTTCTGAGATTCCTCCAAATATATGGATTTTGATTTTTAGGAGTTTGCTTAAAATGATTTTATATTGATACAGGTAGAGGAGGGATAGACTTTCATTGAGAAATAACTATAATGCTGTTATAATTCACCGAATGCCTATTATTTGTTGGTTACTTTGCTAACTAAGAGACTTATGTGCCTACCTATTTAATCCTTATCACAAAACTTGGGGTAGGTGTTATTTTCCCTATTGTACAAATGAGAGGATTAAGGCTTATTACAGATAGATAACTTTTCTGAGATCTCATAGCTAATAACTAGTATAACCTGTTGCTCTATAATCCAGGCAGTCTAACTATTGGGCCTCTTCTAAAAACGAGTTTAGTGGATATTTCCCAATCTGAGTCCTTTACTGGTTTTTAATTCACTTACAAACTCTGGTTAATACTTTTATAATCATTCATTCTCCTTCAAGTTAGCATTAGAAAAATTAGTGTCAGTGACTGTGTCCTGGGTGGACATCTCTAGGTCAGTCCTGAAAGATACAGACCTCAAGGCCAGATCAACCTTAGAGGCCAGAGGATGACACAACCATGAGAAGATCTCTTCCTCCTCAGATTCAAGTTCTATCTAAAATGAATTATTTTATCTATGAGCCTGAAACCCAGTTAAGGAATGGACATTGAAGCTTCTAATAGGCCCCAGGGATTGGTCAGACACATGGTACAAAACAATCACTGTTTGATCTGGTTTATCTCATTATTGCACATTTGTCAGAAACTTGCCTAACTCATGACCCTACTTTCATAAAAACATAGATATGTGGTAAGTGCTAACACATTAAAATTGGAAGGGGAAAAAGAGACTTCACAGACAGCACTGACCTGTGTGCTACATTGTTCTAATTCTGGAACTGGGAATGACTCCAGCAGACCCACCCATGGCTAAAAATATTCTGGGCTCTTGCCTCACTCACCCCAGGTGAGGAGGGTCTGCTGAGCCTGATATGTCGAGTCGGACACAGACCCTTGCCAAGGCCTAGTCCTGTAAAACAATGTACAGAGTCTGTTTGTATTGTTTCCTCATGAAATCAACCAGGAATTCCAATAAGGAAGCTTTTAGAATAATCCAGGTAAAATACAATAGAATATGATATAGAACAATGGTGACAGGGATGGAGAGAGGAGATGAACTGTGGAAGTTTAGAAGGTGAAAGTTATTGGACCTGAATTATCATAAGATGTGAAGATTGAGGTTAAAAAAAAGAGTCAAAAAACACTGGCAGATTTTTTTGTTGAGTAACTCAGTAGGTGACTAATGCCATCCTTGGAGACTCTGAGGGGGGGAGTTGAGGTTTGGGGCAGTTATTTTTGCCTTTCATTTGGTTTCACTTATGCTTGTTTGATTTTCATTTTGGTGCGTTAGAAGGTGGTTAGACGGAGGTGATTAATTGATTTCATTTCAACGACAAGCCCTATCTAACCAGCTACTTGTTTCCCTTTGGTTTCTACCCCAGTCTTTGTGGTATTTAAAAAGATGCAAAGAGGGGCCCCTGGGTCGCTCAGTCAGTTAAGTGTCTGATTTTGGCTCAGGTCATGATCTCATGGTGCGTGGATCCACGCCCTGCATTGGGCTCTGGGATGACAGTTCAGAGCCTGGAGCCTGCTTCAGATTCTAGGTCTCCCCCTCTCTCTCTGCACCTCCCCTGCTTGCATTCTGTCTCTCTAAAATAAATAAATAAATAAATAAATAAATAAATAAATAAATAAACATTATAGATAGATAGATAGATAGATAGATAGATAGACAGACTGACACCAAGAGACCCCAAAGTACCCAGGAGACAGGAATCCTGCAGTACTTGCAGCCAAAAAGTTTTCTGAGGCTAGATGTCACAAACTGGCACCAATGAAACTGACTCCAGCTCTCACAGCATTCTACATCTTGGAAATTAGTTGCCAAAAATGGAGATCCTTCATTTAAAAAGATAGATGCTTGTTTCTATATTTACAAAATTTCAGGTCCAGATACCCACATGGCACACCCAGGTAAAGCTGACCCTCTAACCAGGGTACCTGTTCTTCATTACATCACCATCTTCTCCATCCCAGCTTCAGTTTGTACATCACCTGCTGGCTTCCCTAGGTATTCTATGTTAAATCTCCTGCCTTAGGTCAAAAGCTTGGACTAGTTTGAAATCCCTTCCCCTCTGTAAATACTATTCCCTACTCCTGCCCCAGATTTGCGATCACTGCCCCTAAGGACCAACTAAAGGAAGAAAAACATTTTCCTCTTAAATATAGGTTGGATATTATTCTCCCTCTACTCACTGGATTCTGAGTCATTACTAAATAGTTTTGTACTCCATGGTAACCTGAAGCCCTCCCTCCACTTTTAGCCACCATTACGCCTTAGTTAACAGTGCCCACCTCAAAAGAGACTTGGTTGAGAGAGAAAGATGCAGAACAAGTACTGTCCAGTTGTTAAGTGTCCAGAGCCCTGGATTGAGACCAGCCCACACTTTGATAGGACCTCTGCTCTTTCCTACCCTATACTATTTTCTAGAAACCTAGACCAAACCTGACTGATTAAATAACTGAATCTATCCACCCATTACAAACACTTGATTTTGATCTCAGGATGTGCTCTTGGTACCTACTATCTCTCAGTGCCCTGTTTCCCCCCTCTAAACACCAGACATTGAACCTACCATTTCTCTCAGTGAGTCTAAAAAAATGCGGTGTGGGTTGTAGCAGATTTACATACTTGAGGGAGCAGGCCCGAAGAAAACTTCTGTTATAATTAGTTGTTCTTACTGCTAGAAGTCTGTCTAATCTGACTTGAAAATCATAAAGGGGTTTTCTAGTGACTTGATAAATAGCATTCATAATATTAGAACTAGGTAATCTGACTGATGAAATTAACAGTATTCAAAAAATGTGGATTGGCTAAAATGTTTTAGAAATACTCTCCACCATTGCCTGAATGGGATACAAGAACCCACTGAAGCCTACACACCAAGTTCCTTAGAGAGAGCACTGGTGCTCTAGTCACTAAATAGCCAGTATATAGCCAATAGTTCAGGAGGACACAGAATCCAACTTTAAATGTTGCCATGTGTGCTTCAAGAGAATTTGCCTGATGACATGTGGTTAAGAAACCTCAAAGAATAGTGCACTGATGTTTCACTAGACTTATATTTTGTGCCTGTTTCTCTAATAAATGTCTAGCAAATGTCCATATATGCCACAGATTATCAAATGAAACATGTTCTCATTCATTACTCCTAGGCATGTGCTATGGGGGGGTAGCTATCCAACCCTCACTATCCCAAAAGCTATGACTGCTCTTCTTATCACCTAAACCTTAAGAGTTGTTGGCTTAGTTAGGTAAGTTGACATCATATCTGTAAAATGAAGGTAGCAGTATTTGCCCTGCCCCCTCTTTAAGAACAAACTAGGATAGATGTACTCAAAGGATTAAAATATGTTGAAGGTATTGACTAATTTAAAGAGACAAGAGGATTCCTACAGTAACCACCAAGGTAGACGTTCCAAAATTTGCATGATCAGAAGAATACTCTAAGGTTCTGGCAAAAAATACATATTCCCAGATCCTACCATTGGAAATTCTGATTCAGCTGCCTGGGAGAGGCCCACAAATGTAAAAAGTACCCAAATGATTCTTTATAAGTATGTCAATTTGGGGAAACTCTGCACCGTGCAATGAAATATGGGGAACCCAGAACAGAATACTCAAACTCTACCTCCCCTCACCAAATTCTTCACACAAAAGAACATATCTATACCACTCCCATCACCATGAATGACTCACAGCAAATATTTCTCAGTCAGGTAGCTGCCTTCCTCCTGGAAAATTCATGTAAAACATGAATGAGACTGAATTGACAATATATGCAATACAGCCTACAAAAATATTTGAGAAACAAAGATTTGGGACTTTCAATACAATGAATTATTTTTCTTCATCGCTTTATAATCAACTAATGTCCCCTACTTGAAAATTCTTTGAACTTTTATCTTCAAAGGTGAGCCAAGTAGAATGAGTCACTTAAAGACATAATCTGGTAACTATATCTTTCTAAAGTAGTGCTTTATTAGAGTCCTGGAAGGTGTGGCATGGGAAGAACATTACGTGGACCAGGTATTAGATATTATGCTCGTTATGCTTACATAAAATATCCATGACGAAACAATCTTAGCAGGCCATCTATGTACCGTAATGTAACCGCGACATAAAGACTCCCCAGTGGTGGGCACAGCTACGCACCAAGAGTAGATGACATCAGTAAGTTTCTTACCTGGGAGTCACAACTAGCTGCATAGGTCTTCTTGAACTTCCCTCACAGAATCAGACCCATGAGCTCTGTAACCAGGTTAGATTCAGACTTAACTGCTTAGAGAATACAATCAAATAAACCTTTCAATCCAATTATAAAATCCTGCTTTAGTTTGAGGGCAGTAAGCTTCCAGATTTTATTATCCCTACAGGTGCTGAAAACATCAGGCTGAAAACACCAGTTGATTTAAAATAAGCCTGTGCTGACAGTGAATGGAGAAACTAAGGACATCTGGGATATAGTTTTTACCTTGAAGGCTGACTGAAGGAGGATGACCCATGGTGAATGTCACAGGTCAATCAGGCAGACTGTCCCAAGCGAGTCAGCACGTGCTGAGAATTTGTTGCTATTTGTACTTGTCTTTATTTTTCCAATGTGGTTGAAGCTCTGCACGTTTAGCCCTACAAACATCTCCCCCACTACTAATAACCAGAGCAAAAAATATGTTGTAATAAAATGCACAATCTAGAGATCAAACCATTTTACAAAAGCTTCAAAAATATTAACATTTTTCTTAGCAAACAGTGACATGCACTTCAAACACTTGAACATGATATTGTTCATTTTGCTCCCACTTTATTACAGATTAATTTCAGCTTAAACACACGTGATCTTTTTTCCAACTTATCTGCTTCAACTAGAAACCATGAGGGTTCTTTATGACCTGTAAAATACTTTTAAAATTGACTAATAAGTAATGGTGGTAACTATTTTATTAATAAAAGAAATATATTTTTAAGTGACTATGGTTGCCAGACACCAACGAGTTAAAAAGACATCACTAGATCCAGAGGATAAATTCACAAAGTAGTTAAATTGCAGAGTACTTACATGAAGCAATAATGCCTATTTTTTAAAAAAAAAAATTTTAATGTTTATTTTTGAGAGAGAAAGAGAAACAGAGTGTAAGCAGGGAAGGGCAGAGAGAGAGGGAGACGCAAAATCTGAAGCAGGCTTCACGCTCTGAGCTGTCAGCACAGAGTCCGACACAGGGCTCAAACCCACGAACGGTAAGATCATGACCTGAGCTGAAGTTGGTCACTTAACCGACAGAGCCACCCAGGTGCCCCATGCCTATTTTACTCTAAAATGAACACTGTGAACTGAAAAATTTTAGATGAAAGACACCTAAGACCTAAATCAGAAGTTGGTCTATTGTCCCCCTTTTTTTTAATGTTTTTATTTATTTCTGAAAGAGAGACGGCGTGAGCAGGGGAGGGTCAGAGAGAAAGGGGGACACAGAATCTGAAGCAGCTCCAGGCTCTGAGCCGTCAGCACAGAGCCTGATGTGGGGCTCAAACCCACGAACCGTGAGATCATGACCTGAGCTGAAGTCGGATGCTTAACCCACTGAGCCATTCAGGCACCCCTGTCCCTTTTTTAAAGGATAGGGACAGATGTTACACATCACAGCTCTCCTCCTAGATTGAGTGCTTTCTTGCAAATGGTTGTGAAATGCCCGCAAATGCTAACAACTACACACAACAAGCCCACAGCCAGAAGACGTCCCAGAGGAGCTTTCCAAGAAAATTCAGAATCCAAGTTCTGTTCTTGCTTTATCTCTGTGTGAGCCAGAGAGTCAATTCTGTCACCAAGTATCTCATGCCTCAGCTTCCTCACCTAATTATGGGAAGAACATCTGTGCAATGTGTCGTGAAGGATTACCAGAGGGATGCATGAGATAAAGTACAGAGGTAGCGCAATTTCAAATAATATTTCCTTTACCATAACTTTTCTGCTAAGCACTACCAGCATTTTCATTTTCAGCCCTTGTATCAATTTAGTCTGTGTTTCTCCTCTCCTAACAACCTTTGTAACCAGTGTGCTGACCTTCCTGCTTTGTGACTGTAAAGGGTTCCCTTTATTTTCATTTTCTATTTCCCCTACATAACCACCAGCCCATATAATCACTAGCTCTTAGTATACTACCCCATTCTTTTTTTTAATAAGTAAACCCTAGGCCCAATGTGGGGCTCGAACTCATGACCCCAAGATCAAGAGTTGCAAGCTCTACTGACTGAACCGCGAGGTGTTCCCAGTACCCCATTCTTGAAGCTACCTCACCAGTACCCAATGGATAGCAGGACTTTTATTTTCACTAATTAGGTACAGTAGAGCAGCATGACACAGTGGGAAAACTTCACACGTGCTCAAGGAATCAGAGCAGAGCTGTTGCCCCAGATGAGTGGCTAAACTGTGGCAATCAGAGCCAAAAGCATGGTAGCAGCATTACCACCTTCTAGTCATTAGAGATGCATTAGGCAACTTTTATCAGAAGCTTCATAAAGCAAAGGTATCCACCACACTAACCCATGAGGAAGTTTGGAGTAATGGCCTGTTTCCAAACCTGCCAAATTCATTGAGTAAATTAGAGCAAAACTCACCTACCCCTTCTCACTTCCTGACATATTTTTCATAGATTAAAGTCGTTATTTTCATCATAATTGTGAACAAGCCTTGCCTATGACACCTATGGAGAATTCATTCAATATGTTTCGGCGATTATATGGCACTGAGCTGCTCCCATTGATCCATTTTCAGATTTAAAGACAGAAATGGCTTAAAATGAAAAATGACAACAAATTACATGTGTTTGCAAGTACATGTCCTTAAAGTAGAAAACACTGTAACACAACTCTAGGACAATGAGGTTAACAAAGACGGGTGTCATGTCAGCCAGCGGTGTCACCTACACCAGGCCCGTTCTGCTGCCACTCCTGGGCAACCATTGCCTGACCGGAATCAAGCTTATTAATTTGCTCAGTGCCACTGTTTCTCAGTTAAGTCTTCCTGTAAAACACACATAGAATATACATTTCACTCTTACATCGTCTCAATTTTCTCAAAAGCCTGGCACGATAAGAAAAAGCTGAGATTAAAAAAAAAAAAAAGCAGTGAAGTAGATTGCAAAGAATATTATGAAATTGTTTTTCACTTCTGCTTTTTTAAAAAATTTGCCTCCTCTGAAAGTAACCACTGAATTACTTCATCTTTCCTTCTGTCCACACATAAGCTCTCTGTGTATATTAAGATACATAGTTAACAAATCCATTGGTTACTTCACACTTAACGCTAAATCTCAACAGAAAAGTACAAGGTTCACTATTTTTTCCCAAAGAGATATGGGGAAACTATTTTCTGTTGTTAAAAGCATAAGGGAAAAAATGAAACTTATCTACAAGTCAAGAGACTATTTTTATATGTGAAAAAAAGTGTATTTTAGGCATTATAACATCAGTAATTCCCTTTGGAAACCAAATTTCCACTCTGTAATTGTGCCTCTGGTGACTTAGAACTGAGTCAGTTCAAACGTGATCCCTCTGGAATGCCAACTGGTTGTGCAAGTGTGAAGAAGCCTGTGTGGTCGCTGACACTTGAGTGGCACTCACAGTCCTGAGGAAGGGCCATCCTGGGGGCTGTGTGACGTCACAACCAGGTAGCACACCACCACTGCTCTAAAAGGAAAAGAATGTGGATCCACCTTGCCAGGAAAAGGAATCTGACCTGCTTCCCACAGGCAATTCTTTCAAGGTGAGTCACCCATGCTCCCTGAGTGCAGGTGAAGTTCACAAGAAGGGCCATTCCACCTTCCAGGCCAGCAGGGGCCACACAATAGCTTCTGAACCCCAGTGTTCAACTCCTCTCCAAACACATTTTTATTTAAATTTCTAAACCCAAAGAATGTATCCACTCATTGCCCCCAACCTTCTCTCCTTTTAGAGGCTCATTAATTTCATAGATATGTAGGTGTCTATTATGTACAAGACATACTAGGCCTGGAAAGAGAATGGTTATGGGGCGGGGGGTGGGGGGAAGCCAACATTTTTTAGTTAAATGGGAAAAACAGAGAAAACTGAGAAAGCTCTAAGAAGGAAGCAAACAGGCCTCTATAATAGAGACTCACAGGGGGCTCTTAGTCAAGAAAGTCCCATGTTCTTTCATGTACATTCTGGTTAAAACACAGTTTGCATTTTAATGAGTCAGAAGTGGAGCCTGAGATTATGCATTTCTTACAGACCCCAAGGTCTGCTGTTGGTCCACAAACTGTATTTTTGAGTAACAAAGGTATGAGGGTTTAGTCAGTCAGTTACGGAGTAGTGGTTTTCCAAGTGTGGTCCCCAGATCAGCAGCTTCAGCATTATCTGTAAGCTGATCAGGAAATGCCAGTTCTCGGGCCCCAACCCACACCTGCTGAATCAGACACTCTGGGAGTGCCGCCCAGCAATCTATATTTTAATCGACCTTCAGGGTGATTCTGATGCCCACTGAACCCCAATACAGAAGCCACTGGCCACATCTGGCTACGGAAGACTCAAAGGGTAGCTAGTCTGAATTGAAATATGCTGTAACTGTGAGTCACACACCAGATTTAAACACTTGAAAGAAGAATGTAAAAATACCTTATTAATATTTTTTATACTGAATGCACATTAAAATGCTATTTGGGATATATTGGGCTGGACTAACTATACTGCTAACATTAGTTTCACTTGTTTTATTTTCTTATTTCAATGTAGCTCGAATCTTTAAAATTATACATGTGCTTAACATTACAATTACACTGGGCAGTGTTGCAGTAAACTGAGCACTGCTCTGTAAAGCAGTTGTTCTCGACTGGGACAATTTTACCACCCAGGGAACAACTGACAGTATCTGGAAATATTTTTAGTTGTCATAACTGGGAGCAGGGGTTCTATGGAAATCTAGTAAATAAAGACTAGGGATGCTGATAAATAGTCTACAATGCACAGAACAGCCCCCACAATAAAGAAGTATCCAGTTCAAAATGTCAGTAGTGCTGAGGCTTGAGGAATCCATTCTACCAGTGAGTCCACACATTAGAATCACTCGGTGGTTCTAATACAGACACCTTTGCCCCTGGTCTCTCCCGAGACCAATTAAATTAGAGTACCTGGTACAGGGGCCATGGCATTGGTTGTCTGTCTCATTTTGTCATTTTACATTCCCCAGGGATCCTACCGTATAGCCAGGGTTGAGAACATCTTTTTCCGGGGTGTCACTCCTTTATAAACACTCCAGGGCTTATGTACCACCCCTCAGACCCACCTGACCATTTACATTTTTATCAAGTTTCCAGGGGATGCTGAAGCTGCTGGTCTAATGTGTGTGGAGCGTTTACATACTGCTCAAAAGAGCACCAGGCATTTCTACTCTCCAGATGGCCCAGCACCCACAGAAGGCAGAGACACTCCCAGGCTCGGGCGATAGCTTCCTCTGGAGAAAAGGACAATCCCACTATCGAAGATGGTGGAATCTGACTGGAAACTGAGACTCTACCAAAGTGACTTCCTCATTTTGCTGAGGCAGATACAACTGGAGCATGGAAGGCCAGGGCATCACAGAGGCCAAGTACTCACTTAGATCCCTGCTGGCCTACACCACAAGCATGCAACAGTATTTCCAGTTGCAGGTCATCTTAGTGAAACATTTTTCACTTGACTACTCAGTTCCTGCCGATACACAAGTTAAATAAATCACTTTAAAAATAAGTTCTTACAGGTTATAAAATTGCACAGATTAAAATAACTTCTCCCTAAAACTAATTCTCAAGAAAGCAGGAGCCAAGGAAAACTAGAGCTTTAAACAATAGCTCTCTACTCCATAATTAACTTTTGAAAGTTATACATAAAAATC
Organism: Hyaena hyaena; assembly: GCF_003009895.1. Lineage (NCBI taxonomy): Eukaryota > Metazoa > Chordata > Mammalia > Carnivora > Hyaenidae > Hyaena > Hyaena hyaena. The sequence goes on from NW_024080868.1 coordinate 1,441,941, forward strand.
TAAAATAGGTGTCTCCATACAGACACCCAGATAGACAAATAGGTAGATACGCGCGCGCGCGCGCGCGCGCACACACACACACACACACACATCATCTTGTTGAGCACACAGCCCACCTGCTCTGCTCCAGCCACACTGGCCCGGCCACCAGCCTGCTCCTCCCATGTGCCAGGCAGCCTTAGAACCTTTGCACTAACATCTTTTCCTCAACATAATCTGAATAGATAACTTCCAACCTCCTTCTGGTCTTTCCTCAAACATCATCTTCCCTCTTCCATCTGGACCTCTGTTTCTCAAACCCTTTTTCTCTGTTGTACTGTTCTTCCCACAATACTTATTACATTTTATCAGTACTACACGATTTATTTATTCTGTTTCTTCTTTAGTGTCTCTCTTGTGCTGGACTCAGCTCCACAAGAGTAGAAATCTTTATTTTGTTCACTGACATGCCTCTAACCCCTAAAATGATGCCTGACACACAGGAGAGGTATGCAGTAAATATCTGCTGACTGAACAGGTGTTTTTAAAATCCAAAAACTCACAACTTTACTGCTTTTATTAAATTATTTCCAACTCTTTTTGAGGGGGGTTGTATCTTTGCTGTACCTCCAGCAAAGAATTAGAAAGCTTATTTGACAAGCCATCATCAATTTAACTGAGAATTTTTTTTTAATTTTTTTTTTAATGTTTTATTTATTTCTAGGAGAGAGAGAGACAGCGTGAGCAGGGGAGGGTCAGAGAGAGAGAGGGAGTCACAGACTGAAACAGGCTCCAGGCTCTGAGCTGGCAGTCAGCACAGAGCCCGACGCAGGGCTCGAACCCACAAACCGCGAGATCATGACCTAAGCGAAAGTCAGACGCTTAACCAACTAAGCCACCCAGGCGCCCCTAAACTGAGAATTTAAGCACCTTCTGAAACTGAAACACTGTCACTGTGACAGCACCATGGTGAATGACAGGAAATGATCATCATCAAGGTCAAAAAGATCCACAGAGGCCAGACTGTTAAGGGTCTTATGAGTCAGGGTATGGAATTTGAATTATATTTTCAGGTGATCTGGAAGCCTTCAGAGGGGTGAGGCAGTAGGTTAGGCAAAGACTGTGAGCATCACAATATGTGCCAGACGAGACCCACTGGACTGCTTTGAGAGTGGCGCTGTCCATAGTTTTATTCAATCATCTATCTGATCATCTGATGATGCATAGTTTAGCAGGCTTGGCTATGCAGGGTAGCACTGGATTTGCTAGGAATGCACAGTCAATCCATCCTTGGAGTACTCTATTTAACCTCTAGATCTCGCTACTCAAAGTGTGGTCTGTGAACCACACCAACACCATCACCAGGAAGATGAGGAGAAACACAGAATCCTGGACCCCACTCTCACTTACAGAGCTGAAATCTGCATTTTAATAAGATGCCCAGGTAACTCGGCTGCACCTGAATGTTGAAGCAGCACTGTCCCAGGGAATAGAAGATTGGTTGATTGCTTTACTTTTCAGCTCTGTGGGGACTGGAGGTAATGAGAGAACTGTCTCCCCATTTTCTAGGTTATGTATTCACTGGCTGCCCATGGCAGTGACTTATATCCTTGAATAAAGTGCCCAAAGAGACAACAAAATCTCTTTGCCTGACACTGAAGCAGATGTGTTAGAAAGTTCTCCAAGTTCATGGTTTCTTCACGCATCATCATTTTTTCCAAACTGTTTTTGCAGAAATTTTCTCTTCACCTTATTAACACTTCGAAGGGTGGTCAGGAGACTCCTGGTGATCTCCAAGGCACTTTTGGGGGGTTACAAAGTCAAAACTATTTTTACACTATGACACTGTGTCCTTTTTTCATGCTCATTCACCCATGAGTATACAAAATGCAAAAAGCCACACTGCAGCTAACTCTTCAGAAACTATCACTTTGAATGTATTGTCAGGAAAGAATATGCAGTTACCTAAAAAGGCCATCTGTGGGAGGCCGGATTTTCTTCATGTTTCTTTGCAAAAATGTAAAATACTGCCATTATTCTCATTATTTGGGGGGATTTTGGAAACGGTAATTTTCACGAAAATATATTATTTGTGTTAACATGCCACAGGTTTATTACTTTAAACAAATTAAATAAATATTTCTCAAATTTCTCTTCTAATTCCTAATACGGCATATATTACATGTACAGCTCACGTGAACAACAGCTCTTTGAGTCCTCCACAATTTTTAAGAGTATAAAAGTGTCCGGAGATCAGAAGGTTTGAGAACACCTGTTACAGCCAAGTAAAATGAAGGCTGAAAAGCATCTTGTGAGAAACAAAGCTCTTCAAGTAGACGGTTGGGTAAGCAGGATGAAGCACACTGATAAGAAAGAAGTCATCCTGCCTCTAAAATAAACAGAACCATGAGCGAGAATGGAAGTGTCCACATTAGGTTTTCAGTGTTCTCTTTATTGTGGCTATTTACACTGTCATAAATATCTGACGTGCTAAACCCAGGCATGTTCCTCACTCAGGACCCTGCTGTTCTCTCCGCCCAAGAATGCTCTTCTACCAGCTGTGCATGCAACTCAATTCTTCACCTCTCTCAAGTCCTTTATCAAAAGTCCCTATCCCAACAATGCCCACCATGACCACCCAGTTCAAAATTGCAACCCTCCGCACCCTATTCACACACATTCCCAGTTCTCTTCACCCAGCTTGACCTTGTTTTCCATAGCACTTACCACCTGCTAACACACCAGGTAGTTATGTGTTAATTATGTCTACTGATACTATTCACCCTTGCTAGGATGTAAGCTGAATTGAAGGAAGGCTTTTTCTCTGTTTTGTAATCTATCTCAATTATCTGTTCTAGAGAACTGCCCAGTACACAATGCCTTACAGTTAAGTATTGGTTAAATGAAGGAGAGTGAGTTTGGCAAATAGAGGCAATAGACCCTTGCAGATCAAGATTGGCTGTTAGACTTAAGCAAAACCTGGATTTGAACCTTGTTTGGACAATTACCAGGCTCATGCTCTTTGGCAAGTTACTGAATTTCCTAATCCTCAATTTTCTCTCATGTAAAATCTACCTCCCAGGAATGTGGTGAAAATAAGATGATATCTGAAAACTGCACAAATCACCTGGAACTCAGTTAAGTGATCATTATTCACACTACCACAGACATCACATCTTTATTAGTTATTTTATCTTTTATGCTCCCAGAAGGCAGTGTCCAGGGTTTCCTGATAGGATTAAAGGCAATGGACAGCCTCAGGTTCACCTTTGCTACTTAAAGAGTAGCTCCATGTTCCATTGCTCAAGAAGATAATATCTTTCCAGACTCAGGGATATAAATAAAAAAGTTTTAATGCATAGCATGTCTATGCTGGATGCATTATGAAAGGTCATTTAATTCAACCTTTATGTTATCTTAACAGGTTAGTAAATGGAGGCCTGAGGTGAAAAGGTTTTCTAAAAATCACATAGATGGTTGGCATAGAGCAGAACCTAACACCCAGGTTTCTGGAGGCCCAGGACAATGTTCTTTCCACTACGATCAGCATGGAAAGTGTTTACTAGAACCCTTAAAAAGTCCCAAACTGTTTCATCTTATACAAGATTAGCACAGAGCAGAAGATAATTGAGAGCATGTCTGGAATGGATACAAGATGCCTCTGTATCACTCAGTGTCATCTTGATAACTCATAATTAATGGTTTACATAAAAATAAACACTGGACAAATAAATCTTACTTATATACTGAAAGAACACTAAGTTCTGACATACAACTATCCAGAAGAGCCTGATCAAGGAAAGATAATTTAGTCAAGTAATTGCCGCAGTTTTTTTTTCAACTTTAGATCTCTTAGACTGCATCTATAAATTGTACATTTGGTCAACTACTCATTAACCAATGTCATCAACTATTGTTAGCTTTTACCCTGAATATTGTTCAAAAGTGTCAGAAATAGTAAAATCCATGGGGTTTAGTATTACTGTTGTTAGTAGTGCCTCCTAAATACATATTCAAAACTGGCCCACATGCTTTTAGGTAGGCACTGATAAAGCTGGCTCTTCCACTTGTACAGACAAATGATCAAATGACACGCAAAAGGAAGTTGTGTGAAAATTTAAATACGCAAGATGTGACAGTCTGGTTTCTGAGCAAGCCTCAAAAAAAAATTACTAAAAATAGACCAAGGAAGCAAACAAAAGGATTGTTATGGAAACATATTTGAATCACTGACTGCAAATGAAAGATTCCTCCTATTTGGCAAACATTACCAGTCAGACACTACTACACAATACAGGCCTGTGCAAATCAACATCATAAAACAATAGTATATGGAATGTAGAACCATGGTAGACTTCCAAGACAGTGCAAAACAGTGAATAATAGGAAATCTCCCACTTGTAGTTGATTATGAAGTTCCTTATCTGAAGAATCTAATCTTTAATCCATCTTAAATTCTATTTAACATATTTTTATTTAAAAATTTTTAGCATTTATTTATTTTTGAGAGACAGAGCATTAGCAAGGGAGGGGCAGAGAGAGAGGGAGACTCAGAATCTGAAGCAGGCTCCAGGATCTGAGCTGTTTGTCAGCACAGAGCCCGACGTGGGGCTTGAACCCATGAACCGTGAGATCATGACCTGAACTGAAGTCGGATGCTCAACCAACTGGCAACCCAGGCACCCCTTAACAAATCTTTATTAAGCACCTGCCAAGTTTGAAGCACCTGGAATTCAAAGTTGAATGAAATTTTTAATATATTACCCAGCTTAGAATCTAAGAAAGTCCAGACCAACTCTGTTTTGAAAACAATGAGTAGATAAGGAAATGAGAATAAAAACACCCATGTTTAGCTGGGGTAAAGTCACACAGCCCTAACCACTGGGTAAAAGCTAAATATATAATTATGCAGAGCTGATTTCAGGAGACAAACAAACAGGAAATGTAAACATTGTCCTAACAGACTAATTCTAAGTTTCAGGGGTTGGATAGGAAATGCAAGCAATAATTTTATCATAGCTAAACAGGAAATAAATGATCAAGGAAAGGTAAACACCTCTCTAGAACCAATGATAAGTATACAGAATGTGAGGGGAAGAATAAACTGTGTCCTGAGTCTAAAGAATATTGGGGCATCCACTGAGGAAACCAGTCATTCTATCATCATAGTCATTCTCCTGCATGGGCATTAGGACATCTAAGTAATAAAGTATACTTGTCCCCACCCCATTTCTTCCTCCAACAGACCATACCCAGCCAGGGCCAACACAGCATACACAAGGATTAGGTGAGACTTGGCAAGATGCCAAGTAATATAAACTAACAAAATGACTTGGGTCACTCTAGCCTTCCAAAAATCAAAAAATATATATATATAAATAAAATAAACGTTGACTGTTTAGTTCTGTAAAAGGAAGGGGGAGTATCTGACAATGCAAATTTAATTTCCTTAGCTGAAAATAAAAGATCTGGAAGGGCTCTTCAGGTTTTAGAGCCCTGGACAACCTAAATAATTAACATTTCTTAAATAATCCCCCACAAAAACAAGTTAGATATACTCACATTTATTTGCTTGCATGTTTCCCCAGTTCTTCTCCCTAAGGAGACTGTTGTGTATGTTGTGGTTAGGAGCATAAGCTCTAAAGGTAGCCTGGGTCAGGATCAGGCCCACCACTGTTGGCTACGTGATCTTAGAAGAGTTAATATTGTTGATCCTCCATTTCCTATCTGAAAAGAGGAAAGACAGCAGGATCCTACTAGTAGAGATTGTTGTAGGACTTAAAAAAGGCTACCAAATGGTAAGATTTCAATAACTCTAGTCATGATTAGCATATGGTATTCACAGCAAAGGGGAATGCAGTGCCAGTGGCCATCCCTGGCTTGAAGAGAGAGCAGTCAGCATAGTGTTTTCAATATTGTATTGTCCTTCCTACTACGCTCCTTCTTAAATGAATTCAAGTATTGATATGTATCTATATTTAGCTCATCTGTTCTAGATGGTCCCATAGTGGTCCTGTGGGGTCTCTCTGAACATCCCCTCTCACCTGTGGTGATACTCACATCTAGAAGGATTATGCCTCTATTTCCCTCATTAGGTTAGGCTCCAAGTAAGTTAGTTCCCATTCTAACACTTCTTTTGACATCCAAGAAAAGCAGATTCCACACTGAGCCCTGACCTCCAACATCATCCAGCAGGAAAATGGACAGGGGATGTCTTCAGGGCACTGCCTGCCTAAGGCAGCAAAGTGCAGAAAATTTTTCTGAGAATGGTTCCAAGAACAGTAAAGGCTTCTAGACCTATGGGGCCCAGCCGGCCATGGTTGACTCACTAGTGTGTGGACAATAAACTGTCCCTGACCACAAGGGAGAATCCCTAGCAGGGACTTTAATGATTCCTCAATGTATGCTAGGAATGCACATATTACATTAAATGTGTGATAATTAATTACATCTTCATATCATCAAGCCTAATAGAATGCTCAAAGTAAAAACAAACCTTTAAACAAAAAGTGCTTTCAGTAAGAAAAAACAATAACAGGAAGCAGAGTCATCTTTCCTGACCTCCTGGGTACCTTTTATCAGGATCTTTAATCTATACAGCTTAGAGCCCCAATACACCATGATCTTGAAACTTTGTGCCAGGTTTGTTAAAGATCCCCAGGACTGTTACTGTAGTTTGAATTATTGGTACATAGAATACAGAAATTGAAGCCATCAAATCTCAAGTTTCTATAAACCAAGACTGTAGCATCATGAAAATACACAGTTTAAAAAAAATAGAAAATATACAGTTTTGGTGGAGCTGATCCAATTGCTCTCTTCTCTGAGGCATTCTTTTTAGGCCCTCCTGTGCAGAAGGCTAAGGGATCATTTGATGGTCTATGAATCTACTCTGTTTCTTCCATAACTCAACTTCTCCACTGTTAGCTCCAGGAATGCTAGAAGTTATACAGCATATCATGCCCAAAAGAGAACTGACTTCAAGCAAACACTTTACAAATGGGGTCTTTTAAAAACCTGGCTCTCTTTTAGAAACTGCCACCATAAGAATCAAAGTAAAACACATGGGGCATCTGGGTGGCTGAGTCGGTTAGGTATCTGACTTCTGCTCAGGTCATACTCTCACAGTTTGTAAGTTTGAGCCCCACGTCAGGCTCCACACTGATACCATGAAGCCTGCTTTGGATTCTCTCTCTCCCTCTCTCTCTGTCCCCACCCCCTGCTCATGCTCTCTCTCTCAAAAATAAACTTAAAAAAAAAAAAGAAAGAGAAAAAGGAAGTGATCACCTAAATACTATAAAATACACTCCAATATTAGCAGTGTGTCTGCTATTGTAACAAGAAAAATGTCCAGTGATGAGGCAAAAACTAACTGAAGCGACCAGGTCCCAAATGGAAACAGATGTATTTACCTTCAGCTATTTCTCCCTAAAAAGAAAAAAATACATATTCCAAAGAGTTGTGTGCTCTTTCAGTAACAACACTATGCATCCAATTTCTCTGAAGGCTCTTGTTATATGCTAAGAAGAGAAGTATCTGCATTTTTTCTGTGGATAGATAACCAAAGCCAAGGAGAACATAGACCTACCTAGGTAAGACAGCCAGGTAATATGAAAAGCAAAGCTACTATCCAGGGCAGCTGGAAACACTCATGCTGAAAGAAGGCCATCTTGCTATTCCGGTGGTTCTTGAAACTTTCAGAGCATAAAAATCGCCTGGGAATACTGTGAAAACTACATATTCCCAGAGCCCTACACCTTTGAGGCTACTTAAGGAGTAAGGCCCAGGAATTTGTATTTATAACAAGTATTCCAGGAATATCATAGATATGTGATTAAAGGGTTGGAAATAGGGTCTGCAGGCAAGGGCCAAAGATGTGATTTATTTAGAAAAATTGAAACAGGATTTCATGTTATTCAAGCATTGTATACATAGATTATAGATATACATGTATAGATAAGGAACAACTAAACTAGAAAACTTCAAATTGCAACATAGATAGATAAGACAGGCTAACTGAACATTATGTTTACTTGGCTAATTATAGTCAAGAATGAAAGTTATAGACATTTCTTCTAGAAGGGTTGTAAGAATAAAGTCTCAGGATTTCTTTTAGAGACTTTTTAAGAACAGGACTTTGTAAAAACAGGGAAGACAAATAGACTGCCTGGAAAGATTTATCATCTGATCCCATGTGATTTCATGAGAGGAAAGGGCATCTTCTCCAAGGACTCTTGATGTTACTGTAGAACTGCTGTCACATATTGGCCACATGACCCCAACACTGCTTCCATCTATTTGTCCTGCTTTTGCCAATCATTGTTTATGCCTCCACATAGGTAAACAAGATATGAAAGAATTAATGCCAAATTAGGTTTGAAGAAACTGGATTTTTCCAGTTTTGTTTAACTAGATACTATGGCGGGGGGTGGGGGGAGATGCCTCTGAAGGACACTCCTGCTATTCTTAAACTCAGCATAAGAGAAGGTATGAATCCCCTATCTCTTCTTCCAGGAAACAAATGCAACCCAAGCATGTGAAAGGAGGAGGAGGAGGAGGAGGAAGAGGAGGATAAGGAAAAGAGAATGGCTAGGAGAAGAAGGGGGAGAAGATGAAAAGGAGGATGGGGAGAGAGGAAGAAGACCTTCTGTGTGAGTGAACCACATTTTCACATATAATTGCCATGACTACTGTGCAAGAATGAATAAAAGCTTTGAGAGGGGAACATGAAAATATTTTCACTTTCTGCTGATTGTCATGTAGAACATGTAAAAATTACATTAGTTCCCAATGTGTTTTATTAGTACAGGGTTTCTCAACCTTGGCACTACTGACCTTTTTGAGTCAGATAATTCTTTGTCTGTGCACTGTAGGATATTTGGTAGCATCCCTAAGTTCTACCCACTTGACGCCAGAAGCACTCCCCATCCCTAGCTGTGAGAATCAAAATATCTCCAGATATTGTCCCTGGAGAGATAAAATCATCCATGGTAAGGCACCACAGCACTAGAGCAATAATCCGTCGTGGTAACCTCAACCTGCTTCCAACTGCTGAACATAATTATAGTGCAACATAAACTAGAATGTACCTGTTCCTAGAATGCCCTAATTAGCAGCATTTCTCTTTCTCTGCCCTGTTGTTTAGACATAGCAATACATGGAAAAGATGGGCAAGATATCAGCAGGACTCATGAGTAGGGCACACATGACCAGGAGAAAACCACTGCAGAGCATAACCCACTATAGGAACTACAAAGGGAGAAAAAAAACGGATACAGCCAGGGTGTTCCCAGGTACTCACAGCTTCCACAACTGAAAACAGCCACAGAAGGAGAGCAGAGTCATGGCTCTGCCACTATCTGACCCATATTTGGACTGATCCCCTTCTGCACCGAGGCCTGAATGTACATAAAAGTGATGTAAAGTAATGTTTGTTTTGGTTGTCGCTTTGGTGACCTGGTGTTTTCAAGTCACAGACTTCGGAATCATACTAACAGCGTTCAGACCCTAGTTCTGCCTCTTACTATCTGGCGATCTTCAACAAATTACTTTACCTCTTCAAGTCCCAGTTCCCTCATCTATAAAATGGGAGTAATAAAATCAACTACACAAGGTGTGGTAAGGATGAAATGAATTAATGTATGTAAACAAAGGTCCAACATAAGCACTCAGTGAATTCTAACTTTTTTTGTAGTCACTTTTGTTGTTGCTTTTTCTCTTATTGAAATCACTGACGACATCATCATCATCATCATCATCACCACCACCACCATCAACACCATACCCTAAAGTTCTTAGACTCCAACGAGTTCAGGAAACCCAGGCCAACAACCACTGCTTGAGCCCACTCCACCTTTTCTCTTTGACATCTAAGAAATATCTATAATCTTCTACCTTAACCCCAATGAGTGAATTCATAGTAAAGTGGTATCATCTTTGTTGCTAACCCAACCACCATTGCTGATTTTATAAATATCCTTACAAGGGTGACTTCTATGTCTTAAATTGAAACCATAATCCTAACAATGAGAATTTAGATATTACAACAGATTGAAGCCAAAACTGGGGGGTTAGAAGGACCTGTGGATTGATCTTCTTTTGTAACAGCTTGGAAGAAGCCTCCCAAGAATAAGCAGAATCAGCTTTTTCAGTGTCTCCACCTTCAGTTAATGCTGGGAAAAGAAGGTGAAAGCTGGCACTGGAACAGAAAATGTGGCTAGTGACAACATGTGACTGTGAACTTTCAGTTTCAATATCCCTTTCATTCTTCACCCCTGACTACTTGCCAGAGAGACTATATACTTCTCACAGCCTTGAACAGCCATAGCCCTCTTCTCTCCCCAGAGAAATCTAAACCATGTGCCAAAGATCAAATCAAGAGTACTCCTCCATGAAACCTTCCCTGACGGCTCAAAGTTGGAGGCAATCACTCATACAACTGTAAAGCAGGAAGAAAGCTTCTCTAACTTTAGGGTTTGAATAAATCCTATGGTTTAAAGATATAATCAAAAAGCTTATGGTAGAAAAAGAACCAACTAATTCTAACTATCCACATTCTACTTGGAATTATGAATTGCTTTCCTCAGTGTTTCGGGTTTTTTATTTCATCTGCCCATGTTTGTCTCAGGACCTGCTTCCCCAGGAACCCAAGCAAAGCTATTTCATAATATTTATGCTTGTGAGGGTGTAAGGAAATAATCAGACCCACACAATATGTGGTAGGAACATACTTTTTCACAGCCTTTGAAAGGTAATTGAACAGGCTGTCAACATTTTAAAAGCAGACCCTTTGAACCAGATATTCCTCTTCTCAGACTCTCTCCTATAGTAAAGCACACAGGAGCACAGAGATGATACAAATATGAGGTGTTGTCTGTAGAACAGTATATAATGGAGAAATATTGGAGATAGCTGTTAATATTTCTGTCAAAGTATCTGTCAATAGGATAATAATTAAGTTACAAAGTAAGCATTCCATAAAACACGATGAAGCTATTAAAAAAGCATGGGTTTGATCTATATTTACCAGTAAGGAAAGATGTTTATGATATACCAATGTGTCAAATTTAAAAGACATATTGTATTGTGTTCTATATCTATTATTTTTCTCTCTCTTTCTGGAAACACACACACACACACACACACACACACACACACACACACACACACGCCTCAAACTACTAGCATGAGTACCACTGGGGAGGGAGATGACTTAGGGGTAGAAGTGGTGGTCAAGGTGGTACAGAAAAGTCATGAAGGGAAATGCCCCTGTATTTTTTTTTAATGAGTCCATATTCCCTTTAAAATTAGAAAAGAAATGCCATGCATTTGCAAATGAACATCTGAAACATTCTTTATCATTTTAATTTTTCTTACACTCCATGATCAGACTCGGCAGCAGGACTCGGAATTTTAGCTGCATGTTCTCTTTCTATCTGACAAATACTAGCATAAAATGTGTGTTATAACCAAATTTAAGTACCTAAATGATCCAAAAAGTAATTAATAAGAAAATTATCTGTTGACACTATTGTCTTGTATGATTGCTTGCTGTTTTAAGACGAGAAAAGCCACATGGACAGAAAATATATTTCAAACACTCATGGTTTTCACAAGCAAACTAAGGAAAATCTTAATTGTAAGAGCAAACAGGAAATTAAAATCAACTATAAATGTATACCTAAGCCAGATTTTTGTTTTGTTCTGTTTCTTTATTCAGGAAATTAAATGATGCTGAATGACAAAGATCTGCAGTCTCTCAAGTGTTTGTGAGGAAGATGATGGCAAAGATATTACTATGAGTGGGACTGAGTATTTTTTATTAATGCAGTGAAAAACTAACAGGAAGACCAAACTCACTGTGGTCCATGCTTTTTTTTTGTCTCTGGAATTTTGCTTTCCATAAAATTCTATGATTGTGGGTGGGTTTGGGAGATTATGTGCAAGCTAGTTACAGTGGATCCCATAATGCTATAAGAAAGACAGGGGGTAAGTGGTGAAAACTTGGGTATGTGATTATGAGCAAACAATCCTAAGATTTAACCTTCTGTAAACTGGGAATAATTATATTAAATGGTAAGATTACTCTGAGGATTAAAGGAGAAAACATATACCAAAGCACTTGGTAAGACTACTTACATGTTGATTTTTGTCATTATTCCATTTGTATTTTCTTAAACTTTTATATTGGGATGCATTATAGCATGGTGACCAAAAGATGTAAAAGACTTAAGTAATACATCATTTCTGTAAAATTATTCCTAATCACCTACAGCATGATCAATGTGGCTGGCAGGTATCTATGGAAAGTCAGGAGAAACAAACTGGCATTGACACGCAGTAGCAAATAATGTCTATCAAATCTGCTTGGTTAATGATACGAAGTCCATTCTCATTCAGCTAATATTTTTTGAGTATTAACTATGCTTCATGCACTGTGTTAGAGTCTGTGGACAGACTGTATTGAGTAAAACAGGGCTCTTACCTAATAATTAGAATCTAGTGCAGATGAAAGACATTGGTAAAAAATTTGTAATTCTAAGTATGCAGTAGTTTGTTTAGGAGACAATGCCAGGAATCACTGTGAGGGAGTGGGGAAGTGAGACATGAAAAGAAGGAAACAAATAAAGAGAAAGACTGTCTGGCTACCTTTATGGTAGAGTGGTCAACTATCCCAGGTTATGTGGAATTGAGAAGATTCCCTTGACACACGACTTTCCATACTAAAATTGGGACAGTCACCAAAAATCTGGAATGAGTTAATCACCTTATTCTATGGGAAAACTATGGTGAATCATTCTGGAGACGTTCAGAAAGGATGCATGGAACACAATTTAGAATTATCTCAAAGAGGGACACCTGAGTGGCTCAGCTGGTCAGGCATCTGACTCTTGATTTCAGTTCAGGTCACGATCCCAGGGTTGTAGGCTCAAGTTCTGCATCAGTCTTTGCACTGAGCATGGTGCCTGCTTGGGATTTTCTCTCTCTCCCTCTGCCCCTCTCCCCCTGCTTTCTCTCTCCCTCCTTCTCTCTCTTTCTCTCTCTAAGAAGAAAAGAAAAAAATTATCTCAAAGAAAAGCAAGGGAGTATATCTCCCTCAATGGTTTAACCCTCAATGTTTGAGGGAGGGTCACTGCAAAGCATTATCTTTCATTTACTCTCCATCTGTCCTGTGCATGCTCCTGTATCCAGAGAATGCTCTCCAAAAAAGACACAAGAAATGATGGCATGTCTAAGAAGTGTCTGCAGGCAAAATCTGGGGTCAGCCAAAGAGATACGGTCCGGGCACAGACACCATCTGACACATGATGATTTTTCTTCAATCTCATAAGCAAAAGGATGATTTCAATGTTATTTTCATTTGGATTCTCTATTTAATGGAGAGTTTAGACTTAACTTCATATTTGCATTCCTTTTTGAACATTCAAAGACAGTTTTAAGGTAGGTTATTTTCTTGGCCTGGGATGACTGACCTCCATAATAAAAAACAATTAAAAATTTTCACCCAATTTACCCAGAAATATGTGCATATTTTGTGGTGGGAGTAGCAGGGGGAGCAAAGTAAACTCTTTCATGTGAACTGAAGGTGAGACATGATCATTTGGTCATAGTGTTTCCAGTACCATGATCCTTGTTCTACTTCCTTCTACCTTTAAAGCAGAATTGAGATCCTTGAGTTTTGTGTGTCACATTTTTTAGGTTCCTATTGAGTCTAATTATGATCATGATTCATATCTGTCTCTCCTCCAAGACTCTTCTCACAAACCCATTTCCTCTCTGGTATATTTTCAGATCACTCCTCACTCTCCATAAGCCTGTGAACTGTTGTGGGTGTGTGGTGCCTCATTTCACTTCTGCTATGACCATTGCTGTGCATTTCTCTTGTCTTCAAGTCTCATGCACTGCAGCCTATTTTGAATTGGATTCTAGCTCACTTGTGGGGGAATCAGGAATGTTTAATGAGAAGTCATTACTGAAATCTAACACCTTCAAATCTCTTGTGTCACTTAAAACCCAGGACGTTGCTTAGCTTAAAAGCTGGTGTCTGGGAACTCATTGTATCATAAGAACATGAGCTTTGCACATTCAGAAGATAACTAAATTATAAATTTAAATTTTAGATCCTATCACTTCATTGATTAAACTCTCAAACATTCCTGCAACTACCTAAGACCTATTGCTATTAATCTTACCTAGTTTTTTGCATTCCATTTCACCATGTTTCTCAGCATATATGTTACAGCCCTTTACCAAAGCCATCCTCTGATCATGATTATAAACTGACAGTACCTTAGAATGATGATCTTTTGATGATTTTATTACTGAGCAGAAAATAATCTATATAGTTCCTATCTCATAAACAAATTGCTTAGACTTTTCCAGCTAAACTGTTGCCTCAGAAACTGGTCCTTATTTCAAAAAGTGAGCCAGTCTTTATTTTACAAATATGGCAAAAGAGGTAACAAGACAGTAGTGACCTACCTGAGGTCACACAACTTGTGGTCAAGATTAGAAGTCCCTTCCTATGATGCTTGTCCTTCATCGACATCATCCATCTTCTTCTTGTTTCTCTGGAAAGAAAAGAACATCTCAGACAGCTGTCTTCCCATCCATCCACATGACTCAGACCTCAGTGCTCCACCCTTCAACCATTCCATTTCAGAGATGGTAGGACTAGCTTCTTTGTAAAACCTTGGAGCACTGACCTCCACAGGCATGGCATGAATTCCAGCAGCACTTACAGCCTCTTCCAGACATTTGGTACTCATGGTATCCTATCTAGATATTTACATCTTCATAAATAATGTATCTGTCTGCCTAACTCAAAGTCAAGGTCCTTGAGGACACACTACAGATTTAGACAATTCTTGGCATTGTCTAAATGCCTGTCACTACGCATATGGTAGATGTTTCACAAATATTAAAGAGGGTGCTAATGATAACAATTCCATATGTAATTACATGTGTAATGTGTATATATATGCATATACACACACATATATATGCATTATATATACACACACATATATATACACACACACATATAGTTTTAATTTTTTAATCCTTAGAATCAAAGTATATTTAGTACTGAAAAATACAGAAAGAGGCATCAGCTCCCAAATACAGGGCTGTCTGTACAGAGGCCAGAGCAGATTTCAACAAGTGTGTCTATCTGAAATAAGGCAGGGAACTTATTTCTTGTATTTTGTTATGAATTGTTTTTGTTAACTAAAGAGAGGAATTCGCATTTAGAGAGCTCAGAATTTTAGTAGACTCCTGATGTGAAACGCTGTTATTCAATTTACTTCCCCAAAGATGGCAAGGTTGAAGTCAAATTCTGCAACATTTGGAAAATTGATGAAATACTAAGGCAACTTCTGTTGCAGAGTTGAGGGTCAAAGGGTCACTAGACACAGAATGACACTTCTAAGGGTCGATGAACAACGGGGCCAGACAAAGGCAACTCACATTTTTACCTTGCCACTGCTTTGGCAAGGTGTTAGGAGTTTGATATTCTGCCCAAATTTTTCCTTTAAGGTATACGTAGAGATCTCTAAGGTGAAGAAAGGGTTAAGAAATAGAACTTAAGGAGGGAAATGTATAAAAAGGAGAAACTTTAGCTAAACAAAAGACAGAGGATTTGTTGTTGTTGTTGGATTCTTTGTTTATTTTGACCATCAAGTATTTAAAGGTATGCAACAGTTTTACATTTCTACTACACTAAAACAGGTGTGAATTGCCACAGGAAGTTGGGAATTTTGTAGGCTAAGGAGGAAACACATTAGAAGAAGACTAGGTATTGCTAAATAGACGAGGTACCTTAAATGTTCCAAACTGGGTTTTATGCAAAGCAAAAGGTTTTGAGCTGCCACTTGATAGACTGGTACAAAGTGAACAGAAGTTTGCATGCCTGTGTGTGCACAAAATCCCCAAGGTAAAAACTTTAGCTTGGAATTGTAATCCAAGTTTTCTATTGCCTTAAGGAAAGGTTAATGACAAGAATCCACTGTTTCACAAGGGCTCAGGAATGGTGGCTTTTCGACAGAACACACCTAGCAGGACACTGGAGTCAATTTATTCGGCATGCCACTAGTCCTCAAACTGTCATCAAAAGGCTAGACATTCTGCCCTTTCAAGCTCAAAACGACTGTTCTGAAAGTAGCCAACAAAAGTTAATAAACTATGCCAAACTACAAAACATGACATCACAGAAAGATATGGACACTAACACTGACACCCATTCCATCCATTTGCAGCAAAGAGCTAACAAGAACAAAAAGGTCAGGAACTGTCACAGACCCTTGATCTTCATGGTTCTGTGGTGTTAGAGAGAAAACAAAAAATAGAAAAGTTTACATTTGTGAGACTGGAAACATGTACATACACATATAGTTAATAAGGTGGTATAAAGTGAAGAAATCTAATTTCCCTACTTGGACAGAGTAGATGGAATTTGGCACAATTCCATGGAAAAATAAAGTGCTAAACTTCTCAATACTCCTTATGGAAGGTGGTGAAAAAGAAATGGTCTAGGGCATAATCTGCCTTTCTCTACAAGGAAGATCTCAGGACACGAGGGTCAATATGAGACTTTGCATGGATAACACTCCTGTATTTGGTTTCAGATTCTTTTTCGGAAGTTAGTCAAGTATAAAGTATAATTTTTTATTTATATAATATGGAACTTGAAAGCTAAGCATGGAACAATGGCAAGGAAATATATTTAATCTTATCTTCATAACTGGACTTAAAAAAGAAGAGTAACTATTCTGGCCAGTTGTCCTGCATCAAAATCATATTGTCCTTCCCCAGAACCAGACATCAACTTCTAACAGCCAAAAAGCCATCACTGACCTTAGGCCCAAAAAAGAGCCCACTAGGCTGAACATAAGTAGGCTGAACTATGTTTATATTCTTAGATCAGGTTTATTATAAGTTAACCCCTGAATTTTATAATAAATTATCTCGTGCATTTTATTATGGGTTATACCATGTGGCTACTGATCAGATCTGGGACAGGTATTTCCATAAGCAAAAAAAAAGGTTATTTTATGTTAAACTTTCTCAACAGCTGAGTCAAGACCAAGTCCAGATTACCTGCAGTGATTCAAGGAAATGCAAAACTAAATATGACAGAACAGTTCACTAACAAAGGTCAACCTTTGAACTTGTGCTTTGGGTGTTCAGAAGTCACTGATTAGAATGCAAATATTCTTCTGAGGTCTTTCATCTTAGGCCTTATCAGCAGACAGCAAAGCTGTCTTGTATCTGTATTCAGATAGCCCTTTAATCAAGCCCTAAAGTATAATTTATATATATTTTTATAATTTCCTTGTTGGTTTAAATATTTTATATTTGAAAAAGTTATCTGGGATATTACTTGGAAGACTTGCTTAACTTTATAAAGTTGAATCATTATGGTCATTGAATTTTAGAAAGGATCAATGGTCAAGTATATATAAAATATCAAATTTAAGTACACTTATATTGGCCAACATCAGGATGTATTATATAAATGGCATTATTTTGAATCAAGAGTTAAGGTTAACATTCCCAAATGTTGTGTCAGATATAATTTGCAAAAAAAAAAAAAGTTTATTTGCAACATTTCTTTAAATTTAAAATAAAGCTTACATTCAGCAGACATCACAACTCTTATATGACTACAACCCAAATTTAATACAGAGCTGATGGTTTGGGATGGTGAGAAGTAGAGACCACAAGAAGCTAAAGAGAATCAAGGTCAATATTTGCCTCTGACCACTCAATCTAATCCAATGTTGAGACTTCACAAGTGTAAATTCCAGAAACAAAAAAGAACAGTCAAGAATATAAACAGGCTACCTGAAAAAAGACAGATACAGACATCAGGATCCTGAAAAAAAGTTGGGAAGGGTTGGGGAGTGGGAAAGTCATGGACAAAGGAAATCTGGCTCAAGAAAGAGATAAGGAAGTACCAAGATATAAAGTGATGAATAGAAACAAGGGGAAATAACTAATTTGAATTGGGAGGAACAAGGAATGTTGCCAGCAACCAGGCTACAACTGTTATGTCTCTCCCATTCCTTGACCTTGACCCAAGCTTGCTCTTAATTGCTTGGTCAGCCAGTCTCCTTCTCCACCGGGTCTTGACAATCTCAGTGACTATCTGGCTTCTGCTTTCATTGGCACCAGTAAATAAAATAAATAAATAAAAGACCTGTGTCTGGCCCATCATTAGCATGTGCTCAAAAAATATTCATCAGGTTTTTTTTCTTCCTCTTAACTACAAAATAAGAACCAAGGATCAAATATATTTTCCTATTAATATTAGAATGAATATATGCATAATAAAATTCCAAAAACTGTTTTCGAACAGTAGAGAGGGTGAGGCTACAACTGAAAAGTATTATAGATGTCCTTGAGGACTGAACTCTTAAAACCACCTTGTCAATGAATCTTGAAGAACCAGAAGTTTGCATAAAACTGCTTATGATGCTAACATGCTTCTGATTAGCCCCAAAACCATGTACACCCCAGAGGAGAAATTCCTGCTCTCCAGAACCTTCTTTCCATATCCAAAGAACTTTAACAATTATTCTTTGAGGCAACTTATGGTCATTGTGTCACTAGAAAGCTTCTTTCCAAATCTGTGCAGCACACTACTATGTCAAACTCTGAAATCCTGCATGTGCTAAAACAAGTCAGAGATGACTGGCCAGATTAGGGGAAAAAACTACTGTGGGCAGGCAACCAGAGATGAAACTGGCAAGAAAGGATGTCAGAGGGGATTTCCAGAGGGTCTACACTGAAGGATTGTGATAGTGATTGCAAATAATTTAGTAGTGAGTTAGTGAGGAGAACCCACCAGTGGCGGAAACTATAATACTTTTGAGAGAAAAGGGAGCTTAAGGACTATAAAAAGGAAATGTCAAGAAGGTAACCTACAACTATCAATTCTGCCCTAGAGAAACAAGGGAAAGAAAGTGTTTCATGGAAAACCATTTTACAACAAATAGCAAAATGATTTTCCTGTCAAGGTCTTACCACAGATAATTTTCATGGATACAACTTCATAGATATTTAAATCTCCATTATACTACAAAGTATTTTCTAAGGTTTGCACTATCTCTATAATATCTGATAATAGTGAACAGGCTTCCCTTTCAGCCAATAGAAGGACTCATCACTAGGACATGAATTACTCTGAGCCTAGACAAGCCACGACAAGCCACAAAAAGCCACAAAAAGCCTCAATTGAATGTTCCAAGCTCTCAAAACATACACACACACACACATACACAACACCAACAATGACAAAGACCAGAACCACAGACCAGTTTCCTTAATTTCAAGTTCTGACTTGTCATGAAGAGTCCCCTCTCTAACGTATCTCTGGGCCACAGAGAAAAGGCAAAGATGTGTATGATTCTAGCTTTATCACCAAGAGAGACCCCTTCCTTTCTCTGTGTGAAAACTGCAAGGTCTTGTCACTGCCCACAAAAAATGTACTATCAAGCCCCACAACCCTATGTGACTTTTTAAAGAACAAGGAAGTTGCTGGTGCCTGTCGTTCACAGCGGCAACATGCTCAGGCTTCTGGGTGCAAACCACAGCAGCTTCGGTTTGCTAAGAGTCCTACCACCAGAGGAAATGTGCAAAAAAGACTCCCAGCCATCAGCTACCAAAGGAGAAAACAAATACCTCACAGGGCACATAGAGAAAGCAACTGCTCTGGCAGGCATAGGGAAATGTTGCCTAGAATTTCCAGAAAAGGAAGTAACAGGTAGCACCCTAGACTCAGGGCAGAGGAAATTCTCCTTCAGCAAGTGGACCTACACAAGGCTATAACCTTGCTGATCTCACAGGTCAAAAAAATACAGCAGGTGGACTGCTTTCGTGGATAGAGAAACAGAACTGTTTGAAATGCCTTCCATCTCCAGAAAATTTTGATGTATGTAAATAATATTTATATCTTGCATGTTTATCACATGCATTTCTGCATGTTATAAGTAACTGGATTTTCTCTCAAAAATTCTATAATGGAAGCCAAGCAAATCTCCCCTTACTGACAGTGTTCACCCCCATATACAGTCATACCAAAGACATCCTTTTGAATGATTACATCCCTCTGATTTCTAATCTTTGAGTCAGAGAATTAGCCTAAACAAAGTCATCTTTAGAAAACCAGACCTTATTTCTTTAGAGCAAATAGGAGAAGCACTCTAGCACAGACGGAAGATGGCAAAGAGGAGAAAAACCAGACTCTGAGCTGACACTATCTTGGCTTTCATATTCTTTAGCTACCCATTTCTATCAGTCAGGCAGCACAGATTTTTCTTTCCAATGAATTATGAGAGAGAGAGAAAGGAAAGGAGGGAGACAGAGAGAAGGAGGGGGAGAGAGAGAAGGAAACTAGCATATCTTCCCAACTATAATATGTAAGATATCATTAAGTATATAGGAATGTAGCTTAGGACTTTCCTCCCAAGCATCTGGGGTCCAGACCAAGCCTGCAGATATTCTAGCTCCTATTGTAAGTATTTTAGGAAGTGGGTGAACAGTTTGGGGACTGAATCACTTTCTAAAGAACATTCAGTTGTACATCAACCAATCCCTCATAGCTCTGTATCACCTGGGCTGGTGAGCTGCTCTTCTCCTTGCCTGGACAACTGGCAGTTTTAGAGCTTGGAGATAAGAGCTTAAAGGACAGCTGAAAAAAGATCATGTGTTAGGAGTTCTAGGAGTACAACTAGGACTGCTTGTACTCAGCTGCAATTAATAAAGTTAAAAACCAAACTAGAAGCAGCCTACAGCAGATAAAGAAGGGCCAGAAATGCTTTGATACTCTTTCCTTCAAGAGATGGGGTCCCTTTCCCTTCACCTTCAATCCGTGCTGGCTGGTAACTGCCTATAAATAAAATGTGGCAGGAATGACACTCTGTGAGCACCGGGCCCTGACCCTAAGAGAACTGTCAGTTTCCACTTCAGTCTCTAGAAGTGCTGAGCTGCTGCGTTAGAAGTCTAACTCCTCAGTGGAGAGGTCCCGGGAAGACATGGAGAGGGACAGGAGACCAGCACAGCCCGACCTTCCAGTCATCACCATCCTGTGACCCAGCAGAGCAGCCTGGACACCAGCCGAATACCACTAAGTATCTCCAACCAATGTCACGTGGAGCAGAAGGAAATCAGCCAACCAACCCCTGCCTGAATTCCTAATTAACAAAATCATGTGATATAATGATTACTGTAAATCATCAGGCTTATGGTAGTTTGCATACAGCAATAGGTAACCAGTATACAGCCTCTGAGTACATAATTTTAAAAACAAAATCTACAATTATGGAAAACTCAATATATTACAAATTTTAAAAACCAGTTAAAAAGTGGACTATAATCCAAGTGTGTATGCTCCATAATATGTATAAGGGAAGAGGAAAGCTGGGGAGAACAAGTGTGTACCTCTGGCCTGCTGGTTAGTCTTCCTAAAACAGATGTCATGTAATACGCATATTTCTGAAAGTTGTCTGTAAGCTACATCATTGTAAACATTTGCAACAAATACCAATTGAGTAATAGCTACATGTCAGTCACTGTGTTAACCACCAAGATTATAATAATGATCAAAGTATCATTTCTGCCCTTGTGAATCTTGCTCTCCAGTAGACAACTGGCTAGTTAATACGTAAATTCTAAAAGTGGTTTACATCAAGAGTTAGCAAACCTTTTTTCCAAAGGATCAAATAGTAAATATTTCAGGCTTTGCAAGCAAACTTTGCCAAAATAGTGCAAAAACAGCTTTAGATAAGATATAAATGAATGAGAGCAACTGAGTTCCAGTAAAACTGTATTTTTATACCCTCCCTAAAATTTTAGTGTCATATAACTTGCATGTGTCTTAAAATATTACTCTTCTTTTGATTTTTTTCAACCATCTGAAAATGAAAAACTAAGTCTGTACAACAATAGGCAGTAAACTGGAACTGACCCTTGGCTACAGGTTGGCAACCTCTAGTTTTGATTTTGATCAGATGGACCTAAAGCAGATGGAACTTAAAAAGTGAATAAGTGAGTGAATGAATGAATGAATGAATGTGTAGTGCTATCAGATGAATTTACTGTTTTGGATTACCATGGATACAAATAATGATCTTTTTTCTACTTTGGATTTCTTCTGTTCATCAGGCCATGAGCCTGCAAGGCTTACATGATTTACCAGGAAGGAGCTCTGGGGAGCATCAGGGATTCAGAGGAAGGGTAAGTCAGCCTAGGAGGGAAGGAAATGTAGAGATGGAGTTGGAGGGCACATGAGCAATGGCAGCCTGAGGTTGCATGATTGTTAAGCAAAAAGCACGCAAACAGCAGAAATGAGACTTTGTGGAGAAAGATAGAATGCCAATATTCAAGAAAAATCTCCTTAGTCTGTAAATACTGACTGCCTACCCTTAGGTAAAGCTCCTCTTGGAACATACTTAAGACACCTGAAGCCTGGCAAATTGGAAGCACAGAGATAAAGAAGTGAATTTAAGAAGACATTCTTGTTGTTGAATGGCTATTTCTGCTTATTTTCATCAGGTTACCGCTCATTTTTCCTTTAAATTTTGCCATTTCACCTTATGCTCAAATAAGCTCATTTTGGCAAGAGAGTTGCTAAAGGTTCCATGCTTTGCATACTCCAGTTTTGTTTTTGTTCTGTTCCTATACAAAGAGACTTCAGAAACTACTGCGGGGCACCTGGGTGGCTCAGTCAGTTAAGCATTTGACTCTTGATTTCCACCCAGGTCATGATCTCACAGTTCATGAGTTCAAGCCCTGCATTGGGCTCTACGATGACTGTGGACCCTGCCTGGGATTCTTTCTCCATCTCTCTCTGCCCCTTCCCAGCTCATGCATGCACACATGCACTCTCAAAAATAAATTAAAAAAAAATAATAAAGCTATTGAAAAATCTAAGCAGTAGTTCTCCAGAGGAAGTCTGTTCTCAGCCTCCCTGCCACCAGCACCCCTCCACCCAGTTCCCACAGAGAGATGAGAGAGATACCTTTATTGGGAGAAAAAAAAGAGTCAAAGACACAAAAATTTCTACCCTTTGTGGTCAACAATAATGTATCTCCTAATGCATATCCTTCCTGCCTCCTGCCCATGCTCTTGCTGGCAAAAAGGCATGCACTCTGCGCCCAGGGTGGCAGATGCAACCTATATTTTCATGTTCTGATGCCCTTTGTGGCTTCCTCTTCCCCTCATGGAGCCCATGATGCCTCTGTTCAAAGCACTTTTTCCAACAGCTTATGGCTTTGTGTCAGGCAAGTCCCCAACTGTTTCGATCATCCTGTCCCCGCAGACACCCAAACAACAAGAATTAGGTAAGCACATAAACCAACCTAAGAGAGGTCTAGTCTGCTTTGGAGAATAGGAAAGTCCTGTAATGACATACAGGCAGCATTTTGCGTGATTAAAATAATATCAACTAGATGACTAATGACTTGTGGGTTTCTTCTCATTCAGGAGGTCACATGATTCTTCTCTTGGGTCCAAATCTACCACTTCCACTTTGCTTAACTTACAAAAACAAAAGCCTCCAACACTCAACTGTATCATTTTTTTAAAGTAGATTACCATGCTGTTTTTCACTTAATGCTTTAGCTATTATGGGTAAGATAAAATAAAAGTTTAAAAATATGGATGAGAGGCACCTGGGTGACTCAGTCAGTTAAGTATCCAACTTTTGCTTTTGGCTCAGGTCATGATCTCATGGTCATAAGTTCGAACCCCACAATGGGCTCAGTGCTGGGTGTGGAGCCTGCTTAAAATTCTCTCTCTCTCCCTTGCTCTCTGTCCCTCTCCTGCTCTCAAAAAAAAAAAAAAAATACGGATGAAATTTTGCTCTTATTATTAGTGCTATTTTCTGTTAGAATGAACCTGATTTTGACCCTGTATGAACCTGATTTTGACCCTGTGGACACATAACCTGTTTACATAATAGGAGTGTTGATGTTAACAATACCTTCCCAAAACATACTGACAGCACAAATTTGAAAACTAGAGGGAAATAAGAAAGAAAGGAGGGAGGGAAGAAATGGAGGTTTATTTGGCTCATGTCTCTATCTCTTTTACCTAGGATTCCAACTCTACATGTATTCCTTCCTACCTGCCCTTCTATGCTTGAGCTGGTGAAGGATTTGGCTTTTCCTCCTACTAAGAGAAAAATCCTTAGTACCTTGTTTCTCTAAAAACATTAGGACCAACTCAATGAAGTCAGCGCATAGAAGGTGAGACGTTCTCAGCCAATAAGACTTTATCAGTCCTTCCAGGTATGATAGGGTCTCTCCATCCTCATTCTGCCAACCAGCTCACAGTTCCTCTCCCAGCATCTGCCAGAATCTGCAACTGCCAAGAACAGGAGCAAGCACTTTCCATTTTAGCCTCACATCCAGTCTTGGATGACTGAGCCCTACATCCTAGGACATGTTACTTCCCTCTAATTGTCTTACTCTTAGGAAAATGTGGAGGCAGAATAAATATCTCCCCAGAACATCCATGCCCATGTCCATGCCCTACTCCCCAGAGACTGTGAATATGTTGGGTTACATGGCAAAGAGGAATCTGAGGTTGCAGAAGGAATTAAAATTGCTAATGAGCTCACCTTTAAAAAGGAAGATCTGGGGCACCTGGGTGGCTCAGTCGGTTAAGTGTCAGACTTCGGCTCAGGTCATGATCTCATGGTTAGTGGGTTCAAGCCCCACATCAGTCTCTGTGCTGACAGCTAGCTCAGAGCCTAAAGCCTCTTTCAGATTCTGTGTCTCCCTCTCTCTCTGACCCTCCCCTGTTCATGCTCTCTCTCTCTCTCTCTCAGAAATAAATAAAAAATATAAAAAATAAATAAATTAATTAATTTTTAAAAAGGAAGATCACCCTCCATTATCTGAATGTGCCCAACATAATTAGAAAGGTTCTTAAAAGTTGAAGAGGGGTATAGAAGAGGAAATCAGAGTAATATAATGTGAAAACAACTCAACCTGCCATTACTGGCTTTGAAAATGGAGAGAGTTGCAAGCCAAGGTACATGGACCTGAAAAGTTGGAAAAACAAAGATTCTCCCTAGAACCTCCACAGAGGAACATAGCATTGGTGAAACTTTGATCTTAGGTCAGTGTACTCTGCATCAGACTTTCAATGCACAGAGTTGTAAGATTACAGATTGTGTTGTTTCAAGCCACTAAGTATGTGGTAACTTGTTATAGCAGATATAGAAAACAAATACAGAAACCATTAGTACAAAGCAAGTCTATCCTACTTGGGTAGCCATCCTCCACTCATTCTAGATTCTCAGGTTGAAGCCCAGGCACACAGTTCATCCCACTTGAACATGGGGTCCCAGTCTTCCCCATGTACCCTCCCTGGAGGTTGACATGGGCTCACATCTACATTGCCTATTCCCTCTAGACTTAACTGACCTCTAAAGTTCCCTTCATAATTCTAAGGATGGTTATGCAAATTATGACTGATCAACCTGCAGAACATCCTTGTAGATGTGCAAAATGAGCCCAACTTTTCATTTATTCATTGAAAAAATACTTATTGTTGAGCCAAATGATCTCTAAATTTCCTATAGACTCTAAGACTCTAAAAGAAGCACTCATACAAGTGAAAAGATAATAGTTATTACTTCTGAGGGCAAATGTTCAAGAAAATACTTATGTAAATGTGTTTGCTATTACTTTTATTTTTCTATCATGTTGGCCTTGTCTAGAAATCTTAGAAACTGTAGATCAAAAGCCCTAAGTAGCATGTAGTTCATTGCTTTGCCTTTGTAGGTACTCACCTTAATATTAAAAAGCCCCTTGTTTGGTTGAAAGGTAAATGAGTTTCCCAGAGAACCAGCCCTTTATCGCAGGCATAGTGCAGCAGTAGAGTTCCAGACCCCACATCAGAGGGCTCAGGTTCAGAACAACCCTGGCTCTGTTTCTCACAAGCTATACACGGGGACATGCTAATTCACCTCTCACTGCCTCTATTTCCCATTGATAAGATGAGTAAAATGATATCGACTTTATAGGATACTTGTAACGTTAACTACATTAATACATACAAGGAGCTTAGAGCCCTGCCCGACATTGTGCCATTGATCACTGTCACACATTTTTACTCCTTCGGTTCTCTCATCATCAGGGTCTTGGAAGTCCTGAAAACTTTTGGTCTTGCCAAAGGCCATGGCTTTCCAAAAACAAATACATTGGTATACTTATTCCCAATAGCCATCCAAATATGAAATCCATGTTTGGAAAACTTCATGATGTTTCTTTTATGCTGCAAAACTCCCCTTAATTAAGGTTTAAAATAAGTTTCCCCAAAGGTTTTAAAGCATAGATCACTCAAAATTACCTCTCCTAAGCTATTTTACAAAATTCCCAAGGGGAGAAATTCCTCAAAGTATACAAGGCAGTCTATCAATGTTTTACAAACTGGGATGTGTTTTAAAATGTAAATTCTCAGTCCTCATTCGAGATTTAATAAATTGGAATGGAGGCCCATAAATTTGAATATTAAGAAACATATTATATATAGTATATTGTTTTTATGCATGCAAAGTTTAAGAAACATTGCCTTAGAAATCTTTGATTTAGAAGCTACCCTCATTTTATTATGCTATATAATTCTGCAGGTAAAGACAACTCTAGAAAAAGGCAAGGCTTCACTGGACTGTATTACCATCTTGTAAGATTTTTTTTAAATGAATCACCCCTCTGCTTTCTCAAGAAAGAGAAATAGAAAGACCTCGCATACTGAGCCAAGTGACTTATTAACAGAGAAAAGCATTATTACCTCCTAGCTCAGACACCACTGGATGAATTAATCCTAAGAACACAATTACATGTGGTTTTAACAGGAGACACTGAGTTATGAGACTCTAGATTCTAATATTAGAGTGTCTGAAATGCATTCACTTGTGATAAGAATATTGAAAATGCAAGTTGTTGCTGAATGCATTCCTTATTAATTTTCCTTCAACACGTGATATAATTAACTGACAATCATCACCTCTTAAAACAAGAGGAACATCGCCTCAGCAAGTTTGTTGTGAAATAAAAGGGTGACGTGTCAAAAATGTGCTAGGAATAGAAGAGGTGACATCATCTGTGGTGTGGTGATGAGCTTTTCTTGCATACCTCCAAAAAAGGAAAAGAAAACTCATGTTTTGGTACACAATGCCAAGTTTTAATACTTTTCGTCTTTATTGGTTTTTATTTTTTTTTTTACTGTGATAATTAACGTTCAACCACAAATATCAAAGGAAAATATTTGGGGACACGTGTTTTCACGTGGCTAACTTTTCACTTCTGTAAAGTGTGAGTGGTAGCCCACTGAGGCAGCATCCTCTGCTTTCCTCTTTCAAAGACATCCAGACTCAATCTCTAGCCTCTGAGGTTAAAGCCCAGAAAACTGCATTTTTAACTATCATCCCTAGTGATTCCTGCACACATTAAATTTGAGAACCACTTCTTTGAGTATATAAAATGGAATTGAAACTTAATGATGTATGTTCTCCTTATTTTTGAAGTACTTTAAAACTATCATAATAGTAAACTCCATTAACAGAAATTCAGATTAACACAAGATACCCCATTTTACAAGAAATCAAGTCTAAGACTATAGTAAGAATCAATAAATATTTGCCAAATAAATGACTAGAAATAACTAATAACATGAAGAAATGTAATTGAGACAAGGAGTTATGAATTATTTGACTCTACCAGTATCAAAAAGATAAATCATTAAAGCTGCTGTATCATCTGTATTAAACTTGTATTCACAGTCCAAAGTAACCTACAAACTTATGGATCTCAATAAGATTCTTCATTTTTTTCTCACTTGTTCGGGGAGGGGAAGATTATGATATATTCAACCAGAAGCAAAAATAAAATATAAATCACACCAACAAACCTTTGCAATTTTTTCTGTTCCTATATCTTTGTTTCGACTTTTTTAGATTTTTTTCTTGATGCAGGTGTTATTAGTATCCATTTACTTGAGCTCTTCATGGATAGGGCTGCTTGTCTATGGTCAGGGGTTAGTCACTGGTCCCATAACTCATGAGTAGAGTTCACTGATAATGCAGGTAGGAATCCTCCGACTAGCAACTGTTCCCACAACACTGGTTTGTCCTAGTTTGACTAGCAGCTCCTCCCACAACACTGGTTTGAGAAACGACACTTGCTTCCACCTAATGCCAACAGCAGTGCTCGCATCACAGCCCCTATCTAGCACCCAAACGAGGAAATGAGATATCTACGCATTTTTTGCATTTTGAAATACAAAAATATTTTCAAATTATAGAAAAAAAATTTTTAATTTTTTTTTTAATTTATGTTTTAGAGACAGAGAGAGAGCACGCGAGCAGGGGAGGGTCAGAGAGAGAGGGAGACACAAAATCCAAAGATAGGCTCCAGGTTCTGAGCTGTCAGCACAGAGACTTACGTGAGGCTCAAACCCACAAACTGTGAGATCATGACTTGAGCCAAAGTCGGATGCTTAACTGACTGAGCCACCCAGGCTCCCCAAATTATAGAAAATTTAAAACATGAAAAAAATTAATCATTTTGACATTATCCTATACACTTATCACAATCACATATGAATCTATTTGTAATTATTAATTATATTTTCTCAGTTAAAAGTAAGTCATATTTTTCATATTTATATTTAATAGTTGTATAATGTTCCTTCAAATGGACAAACCACAGTCTACCTAAACTGTCCCTATAGTTAGACACTTACATTGTTTCTAAAGTCTTACTATCAGGGCACCTGGGTGGCTCAGTTGGTTAAGCACCTAACTCTTGGTTTCAGCTCAGGTCATGATTTCATGATTTGTGAGTTTGAGACCCACACTAGGCTCCATGTTGATAGTGCAGAGCCTGCTTTGAATTCTTTCTCTCCCTCTCTCTCTGCCTCTCCCCTGCTTGTTCTCTCTCTCTCTCTCAAAATAAATAAAAACATTTTAAGTCTTACTATCATAAATCATGTTTTGATGAATATTTGTGGTGTTTTCTATATTTTGAATTATTACCTTGGCACAGATTCCCAGTTCTGGGATTAATAAAGCAAAAGTATAATATTTTTATTGATTTTTGGAAAAGGTATAACAGTTTAAAAAGCCCCAACAAAGGTATTAATAGTTTACTTTTTCACAGTATCCTTGTCAAAACTGGATGTACTTCTTTGTTTTTGCTAATTAAATAAAAAAGCAGTCCCTTTGCTGATACTGTGCTCTGCAGCCCTTTGTTGTTTTTTTCTCCAGCTATATTTACAGTAAAGCTCTTTGAAAACTAGAACTAGGAAAGCTGCAAATGAGCAGAATCTCAGTAAAAGAATGGATGCCCAAAACAATTACAACCAGCTGGTGAAGAAGGCTGGGAAGATACCAGAATAACTGCAGAAAGAGGAAGATGCAGACTGTGTGGAAACAGAATGAGTTCAGTGTCTGGAGCTCCACAACGGCCAAGTGGCCACAGGGCTGGGGTTTGGGAAGGAAGGCAGAGAACCAACATTGTTGACCTACCGTATGAACTAACACATGCACCAGCAACCATGCTAGATACTCTGGAGACAATACATGATTTCATAGAGGCAATAGTGCCGCACACAACTGTGCTGGGTTAAACAGCATCCCTCCAAAATTTCTTGTCCACTCAGAAGTTCACAATGTGACCTTGTTTGGAAACAGTGTCTTTGCGGATGTAATTAGTTAAGTTCAAGCCATACTGGCTCTTTCCTCTGGGCTGCCAACATGACATCTAGACTGAAGAAGACTGGGAAACTTCGAGGCCACGTAAGCCATGGCCACAGCTGCATCAGCAAGCACCGGAAACATCCAGGAGGCCGAGGTAATGGCAGCATGCATCACCACAGGATCAAGTTTGACAAATATCCAGGTTACTTTGGAAAAACGGGTATAAGGCATTACCACTTAAAAAGGAACCAGAGCTTATGCCCGACTGTCAACCTTGATAAACTGTGGACCTTGGTCAGTGAGCAGTCACAGGTAAAGGCTGCCAAAAACAAGCCTGGAGCTGCTCCTGTCATTGAGGTGGTAAGATCAGGCTACGACAAAGTTTTGGGAAAGGAAAAGCTCTGCAAACAGCCTGTCATCGTGAAGGCCAGACCCTTCAGCAGAAGAGCTAAGAAGATTAAGGTTGTGGGGGAACCCGTGTCCTGGTAGCTTGAAGTCACATGAAGGGAGGTTCATTAAATACTAGCAAGTGCTTAAAAAAAAAATCAGGCCATACTACGTTAGAGTGAACCCCAAAACCAATGACTAACATCCTTATGGAAAGGCCATGTGAAGACACAGAAACAGATCAACACACTTTGGAAAGAACATGCGGCACCGAGTCAGAGACAGCAGTGATATTTTATTCTGGATTTACAGATGAAAACAAAGTTCAGAGAGATTCAGTGTCCTCTAAATGCCTGTAAGTAGCAGAGCCAGGATTCAAACTGAAGCAGCCTGACTCCAACCTGTGCTTCCTTCTACATTTTGCTGCTTCACAGGAACCTTTGGTTCGAAGCCTGGTTGTATCACTAGTTTGCTGTGTGGGCTTGAGAAGTGCACATAATCTCTTTTGGCCTTAGTTCACTGTGTGTAAAACAAAGTTACTAGGGTTGTTAACTTCTTTTTTCATTAAAAACATTTTTTTAAGTTTATTTATTTTGAGATAGAGCATGCATAAACACACAAGAGGAGGAAGGGCAGACAGAGGGGGAGAGGGAATCCTAAGCAGGCTCTGTGCTTTCTGCACAGAGCCAGACACAGAGTTCAATCTCACAAACCATGAGGTCATGACCTGAGCCGAAATCAAGAGTCGGATACTTAACCTACTGAGCCAGCCAGGTGCCCCTGAGGCAGTTGATTTCTGAGGTCCTTCTTCCTCTACAGCATTCTGCAAGGTAGCTGCCCACCTACAACTCTAATCCTATTAGTACCTCCAGTGAGTGAGGCTCAAGGAGCCTGGAGAATCCTTGCCCGTGGCTCCACCAAAGGCATTTCCTATACTCAATCCAGGTCCACAACAGATTTATACGAAAGGACCTACAAGAAAGAAGCCTTGAGATCCTTAATACCATGGAGTTTGAGTCAGAAACCTCCTCATATTAGAGGCCACATTATATCTTATTAAAGAAACAGCTTAAGATAAAAGTCAGCACGCTCAGAGCAGAACACTCCGCAACCAACTCTCTTTTTTCATATCTTTGACTTCAGTGATGGGTTTTGCAAATAGAATGCCATTTCTGTATTAGGCTTCATAGCACATTCCCATGCTCTAGAATTATAAACACTTTATACTAGACTCACTACTTGTCTCCAAACTGTAAGGAACAGCCATTATGAATGGTTTCAAATCCTCTGCACCAAACTATTTAGTATCTCTCTCTCTTTTCAGTGAGAAATAAAAGAATAGCAATAACAGTTTTGAATTACAAAGTGTCTGTTGTATACCAATGAATGAGCCCTACACATCTAGCATCTCATTCAACCCTCAGAACTCTGACACTATAGTTGCTGTTTTTATTCTCATGTTTTCTAGGATGGATCTGAGGACTAAGAAGTCCAAGGCTATTGAGTCATTTAATATACGCTTATTAAACTTCTCTATATACCAGGCACGAGGGCTAAAAAGAACAAGGACATGGACGTTAAGTAACAATTTTGATTAAATATATACCCACCAAAGATAAAATCTGATGGGGCGCCTGGGTGGCTCAGTCGGTTAAGCGACCAACTTTGGCTCAGGTCATGATCTCATGGTTCATGGGTTCAAGCCCCGTGCTGGGCTCTGGGCTGACAGCTCATAGCTTGGAGCCTGTTTCAGATTCTATGTCTCCCTCTCTCTCTGACCCTCTGCTGCTCACGTTCTCTCTCTCTCTCTCTCTCTCTCTCAGAAATAATAATAAAAAAAAGAATAAAAAAAGAAATAAATAAAACATTAAAAAAAGAAATGAAAAAGAAAAGAAAAATCTGGAAAAGTGTGTCACAAAATATTCAGGGCTATAGTATTTGTATAAAGGGTGACTTTTATCTTCTACTTTGTTCTTCGATATTTCTACCATGAATCAATTATATCTATAATCATTAAATCATTGTTTTAAAGACAGAATCTCTGCCTTCAAGGGATTTATAGTGAGAGGAAGCAGACAGTATTAACAGCTTGCTCAGACTAACTGCAGCTCATAAGTGATGAAGCAAACTCTAACCTAGGGCTGTCAGAAATCCAAATTCCAGTTTAACTTTCCTACCCTCTACTACCTCTAGTGACATATTCATTTGCCTGGAGGTCTATTTATATTTACTTTGCTGTTGAAATTAAGTTATAGACTTCATTGGACAATGGCAATAGTGCAGTCAGAAAGATGTGACTCAATGTTGCTGCTGGCCCTCCCTCCTTTGCTTCTCTACCCACAGATCTTTGTACCCAAGGAAGTGCAGAGGTGGTGCCTGTGAGCATTTTATCTGATATCCTGGCCCCCTAAAGAGGTATTTCATGTGCAATTAAGTGCTTCTAAAACACTCATCACACAAATTATATTTTACCTGCCCCATCACTTAAATCTGAAATACACAACATATTCCTTAATGTTAACTATGCCATCCTAAGACTAGTTGGTGAAAGAAAAGTTCAAAAGAGCTCCAAACTCTTTCTCCTTATCTAATTTATTCATCTGCAAAAAAGTTTTCAGTGAGATCCTCTCAAAATCTGTCCTACATACCCACTGAGCCATGGGATTGGAGTTTTGATATATGTCTGCCTATGACTGATTTAATTTCTAGTCCTACAGCAATAGTCACCCGGGGATAATTAGAATTATTTTGATTTTTCTAACTTTATTAATGTTTTTGTCTCCGTTCTTATAATTAGGTTAGGGATCATGGCCAATATGGCTGCATTCCTGACAGTTGTTGTAGTTCTGAGCACAGAGTGAGTAATGGGTAAACACTGACCAACAGATTAAGTTATTATTGCAATTAGGCTTAAGGGATTTTTTTAATCTCAAAGATAGTAAAAGATAATTATTTTCCTCCTATAAACCATACAATGATTAACTCTTAATCTTGCAGTTATGTAGCAACAGATTCTCCCAAATTCCCTGCTTTACTTTTCTGATATGTTTCCCTGCCCTTCCTTTACTTGGAATTCTGAACTGCTTAGTGGAAAAAGCAAGAGTAGCATAAACATGATGCAGAATCCATTTTGGACTATTGTGTTTTCCTGTCCTCACAAAGCTCTTTCTCTATCCCATGCAGCTTCTGTATAAAATATTACTTGTCATTGAAAGTCTGTGTCAATTAGAGTCACTGTCCTCAAAACTGAGATGTGATGCAAGAGTCTAACAAAAACACGTATGGCTTAGACCAGAGGTTATGGCGCAATGTGAGTTCACTTCATGACACCACAGCATGGCTCCCCCTGCACAGTGAGGACCTGCTGATTTGTTTTCCTTTCTTATTCACAAAAAGTATGTTCCTAAAGGGAAAGGAGATGAGAAACAGTCAGCAATGGGGGAAATGGGGAACAGAACGGGGCAGCAAGAGAGGGATCATCACCTGTGACAAACACCTGACTCGGGATTTGATCGAACTCACCATAAGAATACCTCACGATGAAAACTGAACTCACTATGGAAAGATCTGCACCACCCTGCCCTGGGCTATGGTCTAAGCACAATGCAGAGTGCTGAATTTTGCTGGGGAAGGTCTGAGAAAGATAGGTGAGGGAAAAAAATTGAGATAAACATTTGAGATAAAGCCCCCATTCAGATGCCAAGTGATGCCCATCCACTGGAGTCCACCGTACAGCCCAAGACGCAGGCTTCCAGAGGAACCAATGCATCCTACAGTTGGGCACCAAAACAAGTTAAAAAGGAAAGAGTACAAGGAAAGAGATCTATAAGAAAGAAAGTGGGATATTGAATTCATTCACAAAATGGAGCTTTTTCCCGCTGATCCATGATTAAAGGGTGAAGAGATTTACAATGAGAGAGAGATCTGGTTTTCTGACCTAAGTATGGCATCAGAGGGGAATATCTAGCTGGAATCCATGGAAAAGGTTTCCTCTCATTCAATAAGGAATGTTTTCAGGTTATTGTTTCTATTTATAAGTTGAATTATTTGAAATGTTATGTACCTTAAATGAGAGAGAGAACTCATAGCCTATAGGAAAAAACATTAAATGCTATTTTAAGACCAATGATAATACAAACTCAGATCCATTCTAAAGCAGCTCTTTAAATCACAGGCATTTTCAAAGTCAAGCAGTACACTGAGGCACACTTCCATGGTGATAAAACGAGTATTTTCACTTTTATAGAATAAATGTGCTTGGCAAATTTGACACAAAACAAAATATTGTAGGACAATTCTATCTTCCCAGAGACTTGTATATTTAAATCTCACATTTAACATTTCACATTTTAAAATGTCTTTTAGTGAACTCAGTTAAAAATGACGCTAAAAAGAGATTTAGGTGACAGAATCTAAAAATCAAAGTCCAAAACAGGATCATACCCAAGGGCAGCCACATCCTTCCTCTACCCATCCCCAACCTTTCATTTGTAGGTTTTCTCTGATTTACCTCCTGTTTCTTTGCCTCATGCTTTTTTTTTTTTAATTTTTTCTTAAAACATTCTATGTTTCAACTCATGATAAGTCTTGGTTTTTTTTTTTTTTTTGAAAGTGTATTTATTTTGAGAGAGACAGAGAGGGCAAGTGGGGTAGGGGCAGTGTGAGAGGGGGACAGAGGAGCCAAAGAGGACTCCACACTGACTCCAGGCGGCCCAATGCAGGACTCGAACTTGTGAGTGCCAAGATCATGACCTGAGCCAAAGTCGGATGCTCAACAAACTGAGCCACTCAAGTGCCCCTTTGTCTTTTCTAACCCTCATCTTTCCCTACAAATCCCTTTGTACCACCCTTAATTCATAAAACCTGCCCAGACTTGGGAATCTCAATGGTGAGTCTTGTCTGGAGCACCTTATGTAACATAGATTATATTTATATGCTGTATATACTATGCTGTATTTATATATAGTATCATATTTATATATAATTATATATGATATACAATCCCATCCCAGTGGTGGGTGCTGCTTCCCAACACAACATATTCTAGACTCCATTTAAGTTTCCAAATTGTGTAAAATAAGCTAACTATCTGACTTATCATATATAAAGTATAAAAATTTTCCATGGTTGGAATTTCTTGAACAGAAACAATAATAGGTAGCTTTCACTGAGTACTTAAATTATATCAGGACCGATTCCTACATATTATTTAACCTAATGCTCACACAACCCCATAAGGGGGATACTCCACTATGCCTCACTTGCAGTTATTCAGAGGCCCCTATAGTTAAGTATCTAATTAGTAATTGCAGAGATGAATTTCAAACCCAGTCAGCCATCCCCTGGGCCTCTCATCCGACTCACTGCACTATAGCACTGAATAACTAACAAATTCCTGATACTACTACAAAGTCTTACCTCAGAAAGTAGGTACATAGCAGGCAAATCAATTAAGAATTTTTTTTTTTGGCATTTCAATTATACCCCTTCTCCCCCCTGCCATTAGTTATGAACAATTGGGTTAATATACTACTTCACAACTACCCAGTTATTCCTTTTCCAAGCCCCTGTCAAAAGCAAATACTACCAACTTGCAGTTCTGGAATCCTGGGGTTTTTACAGCTTTAAGAAAAGTATCATCAAAGCATTCAATCATTGTTTTGAGAATAAAATGATTTTCTGCTAGAACTGATACACAGCCAGTAAAATACAAGAGATGAAACACTGAAGTGAGAGTGTAAAGCCATAAATCAGAGGCCATCACTTCCATGTGCTATGCTTACAGTGTTCCTAGCCGGCAGAGATCAAAGTCCTCCAAGACCCAGCCCCTCTCCGCCCTCCTCTCCCTGGTTTCCTTCCCTCCATACACTCTCCCTCTTCCAGGGTTTCTTTAGCTTGCCTCTTGCACTTGCCTCAGGTTCTGAATTTGGTCACTTTTCCTCCTCTCACTTGACCTGAAATTGTATTTCATGCTCATATGTTTACTGGTTTGTTTCTCTCTTGTTTTCTCTCCTACTCCAGGCAGTCTGGCACTCGATCCTGTTTATTAGCGTTAACCCCAGTACCTAATAAATATCTGTTGACACAAAATAAATACCTATTGAATGAATAAATGAATGAATTAATGAACCAATTGTTCCTGACCAAGAAATGTACAGGATACTTCTTAGCTCATCACCTAGAGACAAAATTCACTTTGCTCCTAATCTCCTTGTCCATCTCCATTCATCAATGATCCTTCCCATTTTAATTCAATGCCTAAGAGCTGGAACATAGAAATCACACTCTTGCCTCACACCCTTCCTTATCTGACTCCTTCTCCTTTCTGTTAGTGTCAGCACTTAAAAGAAAGTGGTTTTTCTGTTTAGAACCGGCCAGAGGATAGTAACTTCAAATTGTTAACCATTTTTCATAGCAAAACTACTACTTATCTGAAACACGGAAGAATTATACTGCAGTTACATATCTTACCCAGACACATACATGTGCTTACAAACAGAGTGAAAACCTGCCAAACCCACCTGGGGCTACGGTGTTAAGTAAAGGGAGACACAAGAAAATATACCACAATTACATACATTATTTTACAACTGAAAAACAAGGATTATCGGCTATTCTGCAAGAGATGACATGAAAATGTCACTCTCATCAGAGAAATAACTATTTCCTAGCTACCCATATCTGTCTTTAAATCCCATCCAACTCCAGAAATAGCAAAGATACAATCAAGAGAACTATTCATGACCAGACTGGCAGGTAAAGGTAACATAGTAGTTTCAAGAAGTGACACACCCAAATTGTGAACACGTTACAACAGCCACTGATAACTGTACATACTAAACCCTGTTTTTATCTTCCAAGAAACTTGTGTCATTCACATAAATTGATGTGGATCATAAATTGTGGATAGTTGTAAAGATACAACTTTTAAAGTTTTGATGTCTTAGTTTCCAGTTTCCCATACATTGTGGGCTTTTCCCAGAAAACTTTCTGCCTCTGAGTGGCCCCTGGTACCGATTAAATGACTCGCAGCTCACCAGGATGATGATGTATCTGCCTCCTGGTGGCAGCAAGGCCTTGACCCTCTTGCTACTATTAACCAGTGGCTCCAGCTCTGGCTGCCAAGAAAATGCCAACAGATGAAGGATGAGAGGCAAAACCAGGCCACACACATAGCTTCGAAGATATTTAATCACTGCCTTTTATTTGGATTCTTCTAAAGGAAAAGCTTCTAGTCCCATTACCCTGAGCAACTCATCTTCCTTTTGGAGACAAAAACCCAAAATGCACTTGGGAAGAGACTTGCCAGGTGACAACACCAATGACTGAAAATAAAGTCAAAGGAGGAAAACTGAATGTTTACTCAGTTAATGTCAGTAATATGACTATCTCAAAACTCCTTTAAGAGATGAGTCTATAACAAAAGAGTAGTAAAAAAAAAACATAGCCACACATAGTCTCTTGATTTATCCCAGGGCATCCCCATTCCACCGTGCATCTCCATCCAGCTGGGAGAACACATTCCACCATCTCTGCTCTTACAAAAGTCTCTGCCCGGAGGATTACACGCATAGCCTCACCAAGAGAAAGGGGTAGGGAAATGAGGCAGGCTTCACTCTTGCCCCTGACCAATGTAGCTAATCCAAAGGGACATAAAAATCCCTCAGTGGAGACACTGACCACATGGAGCGGGCCCTTGCTGGGAGTAAGAGCTTTGGTCCCCTGTCCCATAAGCCCTTCAGGAAAGATCATCACATCAGCCAGGCAAAGGACAGCTACAGCTGACTGAATGTTCCTTCCCTTTTATCTCTCAACCTTCTTCTGTGGTTGTCCATGGCAACCTGAATTTTCAGGAAATTCCAAAGTGACTATAAGAGGTTGTTTTGTGCTCTTTCAATCTGCTGAAGATGTTTAATATAAGGTATTATAGTGAATTAGGGAGCTGGGGGGAAAAAAGTGTTTGATGTGTATGGCCAAGCCATTTTGATCATGCATAGCTCTTAGATTCTTTTTGATGGATAAGGTTAATTGCTGGAAATGTTGGAAATACACATATATTAGTGAATTTTTCATAACCTCCTTACCATATTATAATGAAGGCAAATCTTAGGCCCAATTCTACCACTATGCTGACTAGCTTCCTTAGTAAGCAAGAAGTCAATGTAAACTTCTCTGTTAGCTTGAAGTCCTAGCTTTCTGTCCTTCTTCATCTCAAACCACCATCTTCCATGAAAGGTTTCTGTGAGGTGGACATACCATTCTAAAGGTGAGATTCTGATGCTCTGACATTGACATTAACCAAGCAGAAATCCTCCTCAATAATGGCATGACATAGGATTATTTAGAGATTAAGTCTTGAACACCATCCTTAAAGAATGGGCTATAGAATTCACTAACTCTCAGAATTTGTTTATGCAAAAATGGAAAGTCTTAAATTATTTTAACCACTCTACATGTCTTAAATACCTTTAAGTTTATATATATGAGCCCATTTCTCATATCTATCATGTTAACAAGCCAAAAATTTCAGCAAATAAAAAAAATATATCTGACTCACCATGCTAACAAAACCTATGGTGTTTATTAAGGTACAACTAGCTGAAGTACCTGTGGTAGCAAACTTTGGAGGGTGGCTTTTCTGATATGTAATGCTTGCTGTCCAGCCTTCACGTGAATTCTTCATTAGGACACCTGACTACTCCAAGAGTCAAAACCCTAGCCAACTAGAAATAATACCACACTGCTTTATGGTATTTGAATTTGCAATATTTTAATATTGAGGCTATGATTTTTAAAATTAAGTTATCTGCATCATAACTGGATAGAGAAGAATAGAATTTAAGTAATTAATGATGAATGAGGATTATTTTCAAAGCAAATTCAAATCTCCTTCTCATTCAGTCGGCAGACACAAAACAAGGCAGTGTGGGAGCTCAGAGACCTCTGCCAATGGTCCAAAGAATAAAGCCCTCTAAAAGTGTGGTGTAAGGCCTTCTTGTGGGGTGAGGTCAGAGTGATTGATGTGTACGTGCATGGGTATGTGTGTGCATATCCACGTAGGTAAATATTTCCTTTTCATCTTTATTGTGATTTTTTGGTTAGTTTCCTGACTGGGTTGAGTTTAACTTCCAATCTTTACTCCCCCCTGCGTGGAAAAGTCCTTCCTTTAAGAAATAACTGTAAATAAGGTAAAATCTTTGAGGTTAAATTCCAAGAGACTAGTGCTTAAAATTTTAGATTTCCATTTAACTGCTTATCCTTTTGAGTTCCAAAGCCAGGAAAGAGAAATTCAATAGTACTAACAACTATTCATGAACATACTATTTAAGCTGACACTTAATACAAAGATCATTTAAAAGGCATTACTTGGAAATGTTTGCAGAACATAATTCGATTAATACAATTAAGTATGTGCTTATTATCACCATCAATGATTTTTACTATAAATATTTTTGGATTGTGAACACATTCTTTGGTCCCTCACAATTGTGGCAAATATAATCTTAGCTTTGAGTCTGAGAAGTTGTCCTGCTGAAGGAGTTTGTTCTTTGTTGTTCCTGGAGGCAACACTTAATTCAATAGGTAGAGATAACTTAAGAGAATATTTCTAATCATTAGAGTTGTCCAACAGTGGAATGTAATTTTTTAAAAAACAAAACTGTATTCTGGTCACTATAGATAAGTTGGTCTTGATTCTTTCTCTCTTACACCTATATGTGCAGTTGATTTATTCTCCTGTATTCACCTTTGCTTCCTTGCTTCCTGACATTCCCCCACCCCCATTTCCAAATACAAACCCATAAACACAAGCCCACATACCCCCTGAACTGTGTATCATCCTAAACATATAAGCATCTCGATTTCTTCTGAGACAAGATTTCAAAAGGAACTTTTACTAATTGTGTAGCTGAAGAAGAGAGAAGGAATAAAGAAAAGGCATATAAGAAGAGATTCGTTTGTAAAATATAATTGGTCTGTAAGCTAAAGAAAGGCATTTTTCCAGCTTCATTTGGGGTCTCAATGCCTCTTAAAGTCTATTTCCTACTACCTCCAAATCATCTTATGACTCTGATCTACTTTGCCTCTGCAAATTTTATTCTTACTTCTATCTTCCAAAGACTCTCTTTCTGCACTGTGAATACCTTACAATTACCTTTTTTTTTGTCTCCCTTGAAGATAGCCATCACCGGACCCCCAGCATACTATATCATACATAATGCCTGAAGCACATGTACTGGGCAGGTGTTGGCTATTTATACTTTTTAGGAAAGTTAGGCTATTTTGCCTACTATCTCACACTGGTGCTAAAAAGCCTTGATTTATAAATGCCATTCTGCCTCAAGTCTGCCACCATGTTTCTCCTTATTTTGAAGCCCACCTTCCCTCTTGGGATGCCCACTAAGTACCTTTTTTTTCCAT
Organism: Hyaena hyaena; assembly: GCF_003009895.1. Lineage (NCBI taxonomy): Eukaryota > Metazoa > Chordata > Mammalia > Carnivora > Hyaenidae > Hyaena > Hyaena hyaena. The sequence continues at coordinate 1,482,436 of NW_024080868.1, forward strand.
AAGAGGGTACTCCCAACTCTTAGCTCACTAAAAAAATTGGAGATAATTGACATATCTTGAACCCAGCTAGTTAAGACAAACATGACCCAGGATGATAACTGTCAACTTTCTCAGGCTCTCTTTTGGTGACTCAGCCCTTGGCAATTCTCAGGGAAGTGGTTTACCAAACTCTTATTTCTATAGTGTTATAATACCAAAATAATTGGTTATGTGCGAAGAGAAAGAAACATCCTTTTCCCCTAAAAGAAAAATGAAATTTCATTACTTGACTGAAATATGCCTTTCAACATAACATAATTAATAAGCAAAATAGAAAAAACCCACAGTCTTTGGCTATCTGAGAAGTTTTAAGTGCAGGTTGTATAAAATCAGTGTTAAAATCCAATATGTACGTTCAAGAACAGTGATGTTCTGCGGTGCCTGGTGGCTCAGTTGGTTAAGCGTCTTACTTCAACTCAGGTCATAATCTCACAGTTCGTGGGTTTGAGCCCCGCATCAGGCTCTGTGCTGACAGCTAGCTCAGAGGCCTGGAGCCTGCTTCAGATTCTGTGTCTCCCTCTCTCTCTGATCCTCTCCTGTTCACGCTGTCTCTCTCTCTCTCAGAAATAGGGAAAAAACATTTTTAAAAAACAGTGATGTTTTGAGAAACGTTTAAAAATCTATCACCCCTGAGCTTGAGTTAAAGGGTTGTAGAACAATCAGGAAATAAAATAAAGAGGTTCTTCTTAGGGGATCTGATGTACAAAACTGAATTCCCATGATACACATTGGAAAACACCCCTAGGAAAAGAAACAAAAAGCGAAAATCAGGAACAAAATCAGCCTAACAGGAACTTTTCAAGCAAAACTAGTTTTTGGAAAGGAAAATTAGAACAATTGTTGCTGTGGGAGAAATTGTTAGTCCTTCTTACTGCTAAAAGATATAAAGAAAAGAAAGAAAATTCTGAGACTAATAGGATTAAGAAAATTGGAGAACAAAGTACAAGACCTAGAAGAAGTTGGTTTAACATCTACATCTACCACAATGACACCTAACCAGTGGTCTGAAGCAGAAACATTTCTCAAAGGAATCTAACATTATCCATATCATCTCTCTTCTTGTCTCCCTTCCATACATCAGGGTATTCACAAAGCAGTATATGATACAATTGAAACTTCAGTTTCACAATAGATATACTCTTACATATTTAAGTATGTTTTCTGATTAATATTTTTGGTATTACTGTGTTTTGTTTCTTCTACTTTTTGAATTGATTCCTTTTAGGTATAAGTCTCCTTTCTTCTCCCCTCTGACATTTTGCTAGTGATATTCATGATACAATAAATTCAAATAATACTTAAAGAGGTCTCTCCAGTGATTTTTTTGGTATTTACTGAGGACGGTACAAAGGTAAATTTAGCATAAACAAAAATTGAAAGAATTTGTTACCACTAAACCAGCACTACAAGAAATCCTGAGGGGGACTCTCTGAGGAAAATGTTGCAAGGAATGCAAGATACCAAAGACACCACCACAAGCATGAATCCCAGAAAGGACACGATGACTCTAAATCCATATTTTTCAATAATAACACTGAATGTAAAAGGACTAAATGCCTGAATAAAAAGACATAGGGTAGCAGAATGGATAAAAAAACAAAATCCATCTATTTGCTGTCTACAAGAAATTCATTTTAGACTGGAAGACACCTTCAGATTGAAAGTAAGGGGATAAGAAATATCTATTATGCTACTGGAAGTCAAAAGAAAGCCGGAGTAGCTATACTTGTATCAGACAAACTGGACTTTAAAGTAAAGACAGTAACAAGGGATGAAGAAGGGCATTATATAATAATTACAGGGTCTATCTCAGGAAGAGCTAACAATTATAAATCTCTATGCACCGAATATGGGAACACCTAAATATATAAAACAATTAATCGCAAACAGAAACAATCTTATGGATAAGAATGTGCTAATAGCAGAGGACTTTAATACTCCACTACAGCAATGGATAGATCAACTAGATGGAAAATCACTAAAGAAACAATGGACTTAAATGACACATTGGACCAGATGGATTTGACAGATATATTTAGAACTCTACATCCTGAGGCCATGGAATTCACTTTCTTCTCAAGTGCGCATGGCACATTCTCCAAGATAGATCACATACTGGGACATAAAGCAGCCCTCAATAAATATAAAAGAATTGAGATCATACCATGCACACTTTCGGATCACAATGCTGTGAAACTTGAAATCAATCACAGGAAGAAGTCTGTAAAATCTCCAAAAACATGGAGGTTAAAGAACTACCCTACTAAAGAACGAATGGGCCAATCAGGCAATTAGAGAAGAAATTTAAAAATATATGGAAACAAATTAAAATGAAAATACAACAATCCAAACTCTATGGGATGCAGCAAAGGCAGTCCTAAGAGGAAAGTACATTGCACTCCAGACCCATTCAAGAAATTAGAAAAAGCACAAGTACAAAATCTAACAGCTCACCTAAAGGAACTAGAGGCAGAGCAACAAGAGCACCCCAAACCCAATAGAAGAAGAGAAATAATAAAAATCAGAGCAGAAATAAACAATATAGAAACCAAAGAAACAGTTCAACAGATCAATGAAACCAAGAGTTGGTTTTTTGAAAAAATAAACAAAATTGACAAACCTCTAGGCAGGCTTCTCAAAAAGAAAAGAGAGAGCACCCAAATAGACAAAATCATAATTGAAAATGGGCTTATTACAACCAACTCCTCAGAAATACAAGCAATTATCAGGGAATACTATGAAAAATTATATGCCAACAAATTGGACAACTTAGAAGAAATGGACAAATTCCTAAACACACTCCCTACCAAAATTCACATGGGAAGAAATAGAAAATCTGAACAGACCCATAACTAGTGAAGAAATTAAATTAGTTATCAAAAATCTCCCAACAAATAAGAGCCCTGGGCCAGATGGCTTCCCCGGGGAATGCTACCAGACATTTAAAACAGAATTAATACCCATTCTTCTCAAGCTATTCCAAAAAACAGAAATCGAAGGAAAACTTCCAGACTGATTTTATGAAGCCAGCATCACTTCAATTCCCAAGCCAGACAGAGACCCAGCAAAAAAAAAGAGAACTACAGGCCAATATCCTTGATGAATACAGATGCAAAAATCCTCAACAACACACTTTCAAATCAAATCCAACAGCACATAAAAAGAATTATCCACCATAATCAAGTGGGATTCATTCTTGGGTTAAAGGCCTGGTTCAATTTGCAAATCAATCAATGTGATACATCACATTAACAAAAGAAAAGATAAAAAACATATGATTCTGTTGATAAATGCAGAAAAAGCATTTGACAAAATACAGCATCCCTTCTTAATAAAGACCCTTGAGAGAGTCGGGATAGAAGGAACTTGCTTAAACATTATAAAAGCCATTTCTGAGAAGCCCTCAGCTAACATCATCCTCAAGGGGGAAAAACTGAGAGCTTTCCCCCTGAAATCAGGAGCACAACAGGGATGTCCACTCTCACCATTATTGTTTAACATATTGCTGGATGTTCTAGCATCAGCAATAAAACAACAAAAGGAAATCAAAGGCATCAGAATTGGCAAAGAAGAAGTCAAACTTTCACTTTTCACAGATGACATGATACTCTGCATAGAAAACTCGACAGACTCCATCTGAAGCCTACTAGAACTGATCCATGAATTCAGCAAAGTGGCAGGATACAAAATCAACATACAGAAATCAATTGCATTTTTATACAGCAACAATGAAGCAACACAAAGAGAAATAAAGAAACTGATCCCATTCACAATTGCACACACACAAAAAAAAAACATAAAAAAGCTAGAAATAAACCTAACCAAAGATATAAGAGATCTGTATGATGAAAACTGTAGAAAACTTACGAAGGAAATTGAAGACACAAAGAAATGGAAAAACATTCCATGCTCCTGGATTGGAAAAATAAGTATTGTTAAAATGTCATTACTACCCAAAGCAATCTATACATTCAAGGCAATCCCAATCAAAATTGCACCAGCATTCTTCTCAAAACTAGAATAAACTATCCTAAAATTTGTATAAAACCACAAAAGACCCCCAAATAGCCAAAGTAATATTGAAGAAGAAAACCAAAATGGGAGGCATCACCATCCCAGAGTTTGGCATCTACCACAAAGCTGTAATCATCAAGACAGTATGGTATTGGCACAAAAACAGACACAAAAACCAATGGAATAGAATAGAGAGCTCAGAATTGGACCCACAAACGTACAGCCAACTAATCTTTGACAAAGCAGGAAAGAGTATTCAATGGAAAAAAGACAGCCTCTTTAACAGATGGTGCTGGGAGAACTGGACAGCAACATGCATAAAAGTGAAACTAGACCACTTTCTTACACCATATACAAAAATAAACTCAAAATGGATCTGAATGTGAGACAGGAAACCATCAAAATACTAGGGGAGAATGCAACCTCCTTGACCTCAACCACAGCCATTTCTCACTTGACACATCCCCAAAGGCAAGGGAATCGAGAGCAAAAATGAACTATTGGGACCTCATCAAGATTAAGAGCTTCTGCACAACAAAGAAAACAATCCATAAAACTTATAGGCAACCGACAGAATGGGAAAAGATAGTTGCAAACGACATATCAAATAAAGGGCTAGTATCCAAAATCTATAAGAAATTCACCAAACTCCACACCTGAAAAACAAACAATCCAGTGAAGAAATGGGCAGAAGATATGAACAGACACTTCTCCAAAGAGGACATCCAGATGGCCAACAGACACATGAAACGATGCTCAGCATCCCTCCTCATCAGGGAAATACAAATCAAAACCACACTGAGATACCACCTCAAGCCAGTCAGAGTGGCTAAAATGAGCAAATCAGAGGACTCTAGATGCTGACGAGGATGTGGAGAAACGGGCACCCTCCTACACTGCTGGTGGAAATGTAAACGGGTGCAGCCCCTCTGGAAAACAGTGTGGAGGTTCTTCAAAAAATTAACAATGGAAGTCCCCTATGACTCAGCAATAGAACTGCTAGGAATTTACCCAAGGGATACAGGAGTGCTGATGCATAGGGGCACATGTACCCCAATGTTCATAGCAGCACTCTCAACAGTAGCCAAAACTGTTCTTTCTTTAGGAAAGAGCCTAAATGTCCATCAACAGACGAATGGATCAAGAAGATGTGGTTTATCTATACCATGGAATACTATATGGCAATGAGAAAGAATGAAATCTGGCCATGTGTAGCAACATGGATGGAACTTGAGGGTGTTACACTGAGTGAAATAAGTCAGGCAGAGAAGGACAGATGCCATATGTTTGCACATATTATTGGATTAGGAGGAACTTAACAGAGGACCGTGGGAGAGAAGAAGTGGAAAATAGTGGGGGAGAGGGTGGGAGGCAAACCAAGTGAGACTCTTGAATGCTGAGAACATTCAAGGGCTGAGGGCTGACGGGGGTGGGTGGGTGATGGGCATGGAGGAGGGCACTTGTGGGGATGAGCACTGGGTGTTAAATGGAAACCAACTTGACAATAAACTATTTAAAAAAAGAAAACTGAAGGAAAAAATAAAGATAAATTTGGCAGTTCCTCATTCACGTTATTTATACTCGAACCTTTAAAATAAAGCATTATAAAATAAAGTAATAAATATAATACATAATAAATACAAAAGAAATCTTGTATAAAATACAATTTAAGTAACAAATACAATATATAATAAATAATACAGCATAAAATAAAAATAACACAATAAGCATAATTAGTGAGTATACAAATAGACACAATATACAATAAATTTAAAAAATACAATATAAAATACAAAAAACTCATGCAAAATACAATAAATTCAAGAAACAAATATAATGTACAATAAAACTATAATTAATTTATATGCTAGCACAATAAAGTACCAAATGTAATACACATTATGAGATATAGAAGAATTAAGCTTTCCATTTCTCTTTTCTTTGACTCTAAATGTAAAACTCACTATTTCTGAACTTCCGTGCTCTTATCTATAAAATGATAAGACAATGTTGATCTGCGTTATCTCTAAGGCTTTTGAGACTATAAATATTCTACAGTTTTACAAATATTTGATGTTTGAGGAGGAAGATTAAGAAAGTACACTGCTCTTGGCCTATCAATGTAGAGGCCTCTTCCATACTCAAAAAGCCTCCTTTGTTATTAAGAGGACCCCAATTTTACTTGGGATGGCAATATGCATGTGGTAGAGGTGGTCATTTGAGATCCAGACAATGAGATAAACAGAAATTGCTAAGTAGAGCTTCAAGGAAAATCTTTTAAGATATGGAGACCTGAGGTCCCTGGGTGGTTCCCTCTTGATTTCAGCTTAGGTCATGATCTCATGGTCCTGCGATCAAGGCCCATGTTAAGCCCAAGATCGCACTACCCACTGAGCATGACACCTGCTTAAGATTCTCTCTCTCCCTCTGCCCCTCCCCAGCTTGTTCACACTCACATGTGCTTTCTCTGTCTCTTTGAAAAAACAAAACAAAACAAAACAAAAAACCATAAGGAGACTTACAGTATATGCATTTTTATATTCCTGGAACATGTTTATGAATCTGGACGTGCAGCAGCCAGATGAATTGGCAAGCAAGAGGTCAAAAGTTTACATTTTTGGAGAGAATAGATAGAATTCTCCTAAGTGCCTATAGCATCCCTGGATTACCTTCCCTCAGATTTGTCTGGTGCGGTGTGTGTGTGTGTGTGTGTATGAGAGAGAGAGAGAGAGAGAGAGAGAGAGAGAGAGAGAGAAACTGAGAGGGAGAGAAAGGGAGAGAAATACAAAAAAAAAAATCCTATTTATCTAAGCTCAGAAATAGGCAGGTACTATGAAATTTTGACTTATGAAATTAGATTCCCTATCTGCTAGTCTCTCAACAGAAACTTCTGTGCATCATGAGTTATTTTTTCTCCTTTCTGTGTCCTATACCTAAATAAATAAGGCTTACTCAATACACTAAGCCTCTATTAACTCCTGTCTACGTAGTAGACACTGTTTAGGATCAGAAACAAAAGGGATAATACACAGCCCCTTCCTTTGAGAAACTCAAAAAGTAGCTGAAGACATGGATGTTGCCACACGAGTATGAGACACTGTCGTCTTTGCCACAAGAAAGCTGAGAACAATGTATTACGGAAATAAAGCTAAGTCCTGTCAAATATGATCTTCAAAAACTTAAATATGCTTCCAGCACAGGTGTGGCTCTCTTGGTCAGGTGACAGTACGCCTGCACAAATATTTTCTGGGTACAACTGAATTTATGCACATTCTCTAGCGCTCACCGGATTGTGCTACCTTCAGGCTTGCAAAACAGCTATGGTGGGTTTATTCTTAGCATTGCCTTAAATACAATGTTTCCATTTTGAAAACACTGTCAAAAGTAGCAAGTAACATTTTCACTTCTGTAGTGGGATTTCCCCCATGCTTCTCCAGAGACAACATCAGTGGTTTCTCCTTCCACTCTTTCTTGGACCAAACCAGTGAGGTATCCTCTACAGTAGTTCCTACGTAAATAGCACCACACCATGGGCTACCACCCACCAACTTGGCTACTCCCACCCAGTTTTTATCAGTTAAGTTGTCAGCCTGGCAAACACTGACTCAGCAATCCCTGGTGCCCTGGTAGGAAAAGGGCCATCACCCTCAGTATTTCTCAAGAAGAGAATCATTTGGTGGTTAGAACACCACTGAGTCACAGAGATGCTAATCTAGCCCAAGCCCTGACTCATTCTGTGACCCTTGCCCTACACTCTCCACCACTGGGGTTCCCAAAATACTGGGGTACGCTTCTTTATTTACATGTCACAAGGAATGAAGTTTATTTAGAGACTATTTGCAAATTAGCTCAAGCTGTGGGACCTAACGCGGCGGCAACTATTTGAGATATTCAGAAACATAACATAGCTGTTCATATCAAATCGATTTTTCAGTACTTAAACATCTACCAGAGAAAGGATTCAAATTTAGAAATTAAGCAAACATCAAAGTGTACAAGAATCCTTTCTGGCTGGTCACCTTTACCTCTTGCCTTGCACAGATGTGTGTGCCGAAGCCTAGAGTGGAATGGCCTGCCCCACGAGGCACAACCCTGCAGCACTGGATCCCACATCAGCCAAGAGAAATATAACACAAGTCACAAATGTGAACCACATGTATAACTTCAAAGTTTCTAGTAAAGAAAGTTTTACAAAAGTGAAATTAACTTTAAATATATATTTTATTTTGCCTAATATGTTCAAAATATTATCATTTCAACATAGAGTCAGCTTGTAAAAATTATTCACTAAGTACCACGTAACTACTTTATGCCTGTCAGAGCACTGTTCTGGCCTATTCTTTATTCCCTTATGACCCTGTAAAAAAAGAATCTCATCTTTCTCTAGAGCTCCTCCTCTCCATCCCATTCTGGTACTCTACTTTGATTAAATCCCTCTGAAACTCCCTTTGAAAAATTCATCTTCTGTTTGCCTGAGTGTGTCTAGGGGAATTATCACTAGGAATTTTCTTATTCCTTATAAGTTACCTTTAGTTCCTAACATTTCTGCCTGTCTGAAAGCATTCTCAACAGAAACCAGTCACAGAACCAGCATCTGTGACTTCATGTTGGTGACCTCAGTTGGTGTTCTCATAAGGAAAGCTGAAAAAAATGTTAACTCTTATTCTCCTAGAGGTTGATCTATGTCAACACCAGGTTCATTCTCAACAATATTATGCCTTAAAATGATACTTCCTTGAATCCTTAGAGTAAGGCATGATTCCAAGCTTAGAGATTTCCAATGATGAATATGTTGAGTTGAATTACAATGAACCCAGATATCCACAAAAGGTTAGGTGGTGACTGGATCAAACCTAGGGAGCACACTCCTTTCTCTCTACTTTCCAAGAGAGACCACATTCTTAGAACTGTCACATTCACAACGGACAGTTAGAGGGCTACAATGGCCACAGTAAGCTATTCAATGTGCAACATGGCTGTATTTCAAATTTTTCTTGGCACTACCTTTTTCTGTAACTAAAATAGGCCATAAGCAAAACTGGGAAGCCTACAAGACTGGACTCCATGCCACAAGAATTCATTTTCCCACTTACAAACCACTGTCTAATCAAATTACAGATAAAAAGCTGGAATCCAGCTGAAGGTTCACAAGTCCATGGCAGCAAGAAAAGGGGAATTCGGGGGAAGGCTTTCAAAAAACGAGGAGGCAGAACAATATGTGTCTCAACGAAGAAACCATCTCTATAGCTAACAGAAGTGTTTGTATGCACGTGTTTAGAAAAGGAAGAGAATGATTTAAGACTTTTTTAAAATGCTGGACCCACTAGCTCTACAAAACAAGATATGGGATGTCAGAAAAGAGGCATGCATCAGGTTATCGTGAGCTCCTAGAAAGGTATGCTGGGTAGAGAACACCTGGATTCTGCCCACAGTTCTGTCTTTAAGGGGTCACATGATTTAGATCATGTAGTTGATCTTCATTTGCAAAATCTAATAAATTTTTAAGTTCCCTTAATGTTCAATAATGTAAAATTGTAAAAAGAAGGACAGAGATGCTGTAGAGAAAGAAAAGTTTGTGGGACAGAGGTGCGGCAATTGGCAGGAAGGAAACTAAATGTTGTTAATACCCTCCCATGTGTTTCTGACCACACCACCTCCTTTTAGAGAGAAGTTTTCTCTTTCTCTGGCACCCAGCTAGATCTTGGCAAAGTTCGGGGCAAAAAAAAAAAAAAAAAATCCCCCTGCCCCCTCAATTCACATCCAGCTACATTACAGTTACCAGGGAGATCCTGGAAACATAAAGATCACATAACAAGAAGACGGGGAGGCAAGGCTAGGCAGGGAAGTCCATGTGAGCACAGTAACAAAATGCTTGTTCCTACCACCACCTCCCCTCTCTTTCCATGTAATTCATGCCCACGTTGCCTATTTACAGAGCCATTGTGATTCTGAAAGCACCAAATACTGGACATAAAATGTAAACATAAGTTTTATTTTCATACAATTTCAACTTCATAATCTTTAAATCTATAGTTGACACCAAATGTAATAACCACTAACCAATCAGAATGAAAGATATTCTTTAGTCATTAGCATTAGCTCCAAAGATAAATTTACCCAGCTCTGGTCCTTGGAGAAAACCTGCCTTAATCCTTGGGGTCCCCAAGGAATAACATAAAGCATTAGAACTTCAAATAATACCCATAGTCTGAGAAGCCCGAAACATCATATGATTAAAATCTGCTTGTCTTTATTTGCCACCATGATATGAATTCCCCTTCTCTGTGGTGCTGCTGACTTTACCCTTAATATCTGTAGTGCTTTGAAATATATGGTATGCCCAGTAATAGAAACTATGGAAAGGCTTCAAGGAAGCCTTATAATTTCATAAGATTTGTGGCCACAAAAGTTAAACATTTAATTTGGCAGGAACTCAAAGTCGATACTGCCTCTAGGTTTTCAGCAAATTGTGTTCTGAAAGTAAGCAGATTGGTTTTTTAAACCTGAGCACAATTGCAGTGGAAACAGTACTGTGAATGGTGGTTAGTTTCCTTTGCTAGACTACAATGCCTGCTGTAGCTGCCACACTATATATGTAGAGTAAATATGGCTGGAAAGAATACTACTTTTAAAATTCCATAGAATGATTCAGTTCTGTATATGCCCCTGCTTCCAACTGCTTCTTAGAACATTGGAATAAACCTTCATCCATTCAGGTTCAGTACATTAATTCAGTATAAGCTATGACAAAGAATAGTTGAAGTTCTCTCATCTGATACAGGAACTGGTATGTATTTTATTTTTAAAATATCCAAAATTCTTCAGACTCAGAACCAATAAATCAGTTAATGTGAATGATTTCTGATGCAATCTTCAAAATGCAATTTTCACACATATTACTGATTTCCCCAAAAGTATCTTTTAACAGATAGTATCAAAACACAAGTTTTAGAACTTAGCAATTGTAGCATTATGCTGTATGTTAACGTCAGGTTTTTTCTAATGTTTATTTATTTTAAGAGAGAGAGAGAGAGAGAGGATCCCAAGTAGTCTCCATGCTGTCAGCACAGAACCAGACAAGGATCTCAATCTCACAAACCATGAGATCATAACCCAAGCCTAAATCAAGAGTCACTTAACAGACTGAGCCATCCAGGCATCCTGTTAAGGTCACTATTAAGAAAAGGCAATGTTCGTCTGAATGTAGAATTTTGAATGCTTTTGTTTTATTTTTATAGTCACATTTCATCTACTGTAAGAATATCTAAATTGTTTTAACAACTACATTGTAAAGATGTAAAGAGATAATCAATCCTATGAATTCCATGACCTAAAATACTAAGTTACCTAACCAGCTCCCTCACACTCAATATGAGAGGATAGGTTCATCCCATATGTTAACTCCCAGCCCCCAACTCCATACAACTCTTCCCTAAGAGAAAGAGGAATTAGGAAGAGTCTTCAAAGACAGTAGATTGCTCAGGAGTAGGAGTGTGCCCAACACTTAGGTGCAAGCTGATTTTACAAATTAAAAGGACAGCCACTAAATACTCTGACTTGTCCTCAGTAAAAAAACAAAGTATCCTTTTCTGTATGTAGCTTATAACTACAAAACAGGAAAAAAAAAATTGCTTTGAGGGACGCCTGGGTGGCTCAGACTGTTAAGCATCCAGCTCCGGCTCAGGTCATGATCTCACGGTTCGTGGTTTCCAGCCCGGCGTCGGGCTCTGTGCTGACTGCCAGCTCAGAGTCTGGAGCCTGTTTCAGATTCGGTATCTCCCTCTCTCTCTGACCCTCCCCTGCTCACAATGTCTCTCTCTCTCTATCTCTCTCTCTCTCAGAAATAAATAAAACATTTTAAAAAATTTTTTAAAAACTGCTTTGACTCCAAACAAAATATGGACATGGGTTTTTGTTATGCTTCTTTTCTTTTTGTTATAGTTTATTGTCAAGTTGGTTTCCATATAACACCCCGTGCTCATCCCAACACCTGCTTCTTTTCCTATAGCTAAAAGTCAATAAATAATTAATATTTTCAAACTTTTAAGGATTCAATTTACAGAAGGTTTCTTCTTGGGTGATTATTATTCCAATATCAAAGAATTACTATTTCTATTATCAACTCCCTCCTTTGGATCTGAGTAAGGACCACACAATCACCCACGAAATCACTTTTCTGTGGTAAAGATGCTTCTATATTTCTAATTAACAATGGTCCCTCTGTGAGAACAAGCTCCTTCTCATATGCACAAAGCCCTAGATAAGCAGATACAACAAATTTGGGGTCATTAAATTTATCATAATAATATTTGCAAATGTGCCTTAAAATGAAAAGTGGCCGGCCTAAGTTAAAGACTCCTCCAGCCAAAGATGTAACAATATAGACAGAATTGAAATAGCTTGATATATTTCTAACTCTAAAAATGAGGAGATTTAACTTGCTATTGCATATTTAAAATTCGATACTACAACAAGAATACTTGGAGACTTCAATACACTACTTTCAATAATGGACAGAATAAATAGGAAGAAAATCAACAACAACAAGAAAAAAATAAGAACACTTGAATCACACTACCAAACAACTGGACATAATTGACATCTATAAAATACTCCACCAAACAACAGCAAAATACATATTCTTTTCAAATACAGTGGGAACATTCTGCAAGATAGAACATGTGCTAGGCCATATAATAAACCATGATACAAAGTATGTTCTCCAACCACAATGTAATAAAATTAGAAATCAGTAAAAAAAGAAATTTAGGAAGCTCACAAATATGTAGAAAATAAACAACATACTCCTCACCAACGAATGGGTCAAAGAAAAAATCAGAAGAGAAATATCAAAATATTTTGAGATAAATATAAAATGAAGATATATCATACCAAAACATACTGGATTCAGCTAAAAAAAGAAAAGTGCTTAGAGAGAAATCTATGGCTGTAAATACCTGTATTTAAAAAAAGAGAGAGAGAAAGATAACAAATCAATAACCAAACCTTAAAAGAAAAACAAATTAAGCCTAAAGCAAGAAAGAAGGAAATAATAAAGATTAGCATGGAAATAAATTATTTGTAGAATAAAAATAGAAAAAAGTCAATGAAATTAAACATGGGTACTTTGAAAAATCAACAAAATTAACAAATTGTTAACTAAATAGATCAACAAAAAAAGAAAGAACACTCAAATTACTAGACTCAGAAATGAAAGATTAAATATTACTAACAACTTTATAGAAATAAAAAGTATTATAAAGGAATACTGTAAATTACTGTATGCCGATAAATTGGATAATCTAAATAAAAGGAACAAATTCCTAGAAAAATACATATTATAAAAATGACTCAAGAAGAAATATACAAGCTGAATAGATCTGTAACAGGTAAAGAGATTGAATTAATAATTAAAATACCACCCAATTAAAACCCAGGCCCAGATGTTTCCACCAATTAAATTCTGCCAAACACTTAACAAAAAAATTAATACCAACTCTTCAAATGCTTCAGAAAACAGAAAAGGATTCAGGAACACTTCCTAACTCTTTTTATGAGGACACTATAACCCTGATGCCAAAACCTGATAAAGATATCACAAGAAAAGAAACTACAGATCACTATGTGACTATGTGATGTGGATGCAAAAGTCCTCAGCAAAACAGCAAACTAAATCTAGCAATCCATGCCAAGTGAGGTTTATCCCAGGAATCCAATATTGAATTAACATCTGAAAATCAATTAATTTAATATGCCATATCGACAGAATAAAAAATAAAGCTACATGATCTTTTCAGGAAATGCAAAAAAAGCATCTGACAAAATCTAATACCCTTTAATTATAAAAACACCCAACTAACTGAGAATAGAACTTCTTCAACCTGATAAAGAGCCTCTATGAAAAACCCACAACTAGCATCATACTTAGTAATAAAAGACTGGATTCTTCTCGCTAATAGGAGGAACAAGGCAAGGACACTATCAAGAAAGTGAAAATATAACCCACAGAATGGGAGAAAATTTTTGAAAATCATTTACCTGATAAGAGACTTGTATATAGAATAGATAACTCTTACAACTTAGTAATAAAGGCAACCCAATTTAAAAAGGAGATGGGAGGCATGAGGGGATAGGCAAAATAGTGAAGGGGATTAAGAGATACAAACTTCCAGTTATAAAATAAATAAATCATGAGGATTAAAAAGTGCAGCATAGGGAATATAATAAATAATATTATAATAAGTTTGTGTGGTGAGAGATGGTAACTATATTTCTAATGGCAAGAATTTTGTAATGTATATAACTGTCAAGTCACTATGCTGTTTATCTGAAACTAATATTATACATCAACTACACTTCAATTAATTTTTTTAAGTGGATAAGAGATACGAATAGACACTTTTCTTTTTTTTTTTTACAAATAGTTTATTGTCAAATTAGTTTCTACATAACACTCAGTGCTCATCCCCAAAGTGCCCTCCTCCGAATAGACACTTTTCAAAATGATATATAAATTGCCAGGAAAGCTTTAAAAGGGAAAAGAAAAGAAATGGTAAAATCTATTGTTCATTAAAATCTAGGTAATCTACTGGTACAAATTCCAAAACTGCCTACACACTCTCACCACTTTTTCCATAAGAATGCAAATTTGATTCTACATCTCCACCGTCAAAAATCTGTGCGGGTTGTACTTGGTTCACTGAAGACTAGCCTTGTGCTGAACTGATATGGTATAAATTAAAAGCAGATACAAAGATAAATGAGGAATTAATCCCCAAGACTCATGGATACCTAAGGAAGAATGGGAAAGGAAGAAAAATAGCTAAGGATGAAATCATTTGGGGGCCTGTAAAGATCCGCAGCCATCAGATCCATCCTCTTCATTTTACCCATGAGAAAACTGAACCCCAAGGACATTCAGTGTCTGATTGAAGGTCATACAAGTAATTGCTGACCAATCATCCCATTTTGCCTGGGACTGGGACAGACAGGGGAAAGAGGTTGGGGGAAAGAAAGGGAGTTCCCACTGCCAAAACTGGGGAAGTCCTGGGCAAACCTTGACAAGTGGGTAATGTCAATCAAACTCCACAGTAGCTCCTAACTGCAAACCCCAGTGTTCTTTCTTCAAGGTCATGTTCTCTCAGAAAGAAAGCTCTCGACTTTGAAGAAACTTCTGAGCCTACTTTCCAAAGACTGCCCTCTGGATGAGAATTTTTCACAATCGAAATTAGATGGTGGGTTAATTTTATAACATGAATAAATACTTGTATTTCAAGACCTAGTGTTATTTTTGGCCATGAGTCAATCATTTTACCAAGATATTTAATATAAACTGAGCATCCTATCATTTTTCTTCTCATTTGTCACATTAATTCCAGTGAGATTTAAGTTTTCATATGTCTGGAATTGATGTTCCAGCTACAGCACGCTGCTGTGGAATGGGTATGTGGTCTTCGGAGTCTTTGTTATCACTGATATAATCTACACTGAAAACACAGATACATAAACAAAACTGTTCTGAGTGACTAATCCACTGGCTTCCTTATAAACTGCTGTTATTCCATCACAGGCACAAAGATATTTATATGGGATTAGTTTCTATTTGTTCACCTTAAACAACCACCCATCTAATGCCCATATGGCCACCTTAGGATCAAATCTACAGGAAAGCAAAATAAAGCCCTTGATGTTCTAAGACTACATAGGGCTTCTTAATTGAAACCTACAGACAGGGTAGGGAACTATGTGGAGATTGTCCAGCACATGAAATAATACATCAAAATTTTCATGTGTGCTTTGTAATGTGGAGAGAAGATCTAGCATTTGTTACATTCTTAAAGGGGTCATTGAATCAAAAAATGGTTAAGAAGTTAAGCCTTAAATCCTTCCTACATCAAGATTATCTCATACCCCTTGTACAGAACACAAGGAGAGTTAAGTGATTAAGCTTGACCTAGAGGGGAAGATTGATTAATCCTTGATTAGTTCTCCAGAGGCTACAGAAAGATGAACACACTGAGTAAGAAAACGGATTGGGAATAAAAGTACTGAGAGATGGAACAGAAACAAACAGAAGCTTAAACCCGTTTTTAAGACGTAAGGGAAAAAATTAGAGTGAGGAAAAAGATATAGCTACTGTTAAGAAGTTTGTCTACCTTCAGTGATTGAGACAGATAGTTGGGACTATCATGAAATCTAATTAGGAAAAATAAAAATGCCCCAAAACACAATGAGAAATTGTTAATACCGACAGCTTTTATCTAAGAAACCACTGTAAGTGATTTCTCATCACTTGAACCTTTAACTTTCACTCTTAAAAAATACATTTCAGTACTGAGATAAAGAGCCTCCTTTCCCTAAGTCTGGAGAAGGCAAATTGGAAAGCTTTAAATCTCATGAGCAATTGAAGCAGGCAACAATTGTTTCTGCCCAAACCAATCTTTGCATAATTGTGCCCAGAAGCAAGGGTAGAACTAGAAGATGATCAAGTTGTCTTTCAGACTTTTATTTTCTGAGTGATTGATATGAAAAAGAATCAGTCAACCATATTCTCATCAAGTTCTCTTGTGTCCTCAAACATCTAAACACAGATTGAATATTTGAGTTACAACATCGTGAATGCGCAAAGGAATATTAGTCACAGCCAAGCAATTGATGTTGGAATAAAGAAATGTTATAAATTCAACACTAATATTCAACAAATATGATCTAGTAATGATAAATTTCTGAATATTTTATAAACCAGACTTAATTTTTATTCCAAGGCCTTCTTTCATCTCCATATTTTCATTTTATATTTACTTTCATAAACCAGTGGTTTCAACTAAGGGTTTTTCAGCATACATTTTCTAAAATATATGCATAAACTGTTTATCACCAATGACTGCCTGAATATGTTTACTATACTTGCAGAGTAAAATTATGTATGGCTTTTTACAATAGTTACAAAGGAAAACATAAAATTCTATTATAAATCTTGGCCCTTATAAAAGGAGATTATATTCACTCGGTGTAATGTTGATGTAAATGTAATTTTATAGAGGGCAGATAATCTATCTTTTGAGTAATTTATGCCCAGTCTAATTCCATGCATACTCAGGCACTTACCATTATTCAATGAGACATAGCATTATAATGATGCTGGCTCATTGATATTCGAACACTTTTTAGGCTGATGCTTTTCCATACTAGCGGCTGGAAATTTCAATGAGAACATTACTGTAAAACCAAAATCTGAAGAAAAAGCTCAATTCAGTTTAACTAACCATTACTGGGATATTACTATGTGCTGAATGCTGTGTCAAGTGCCATCAAATTTACAAAAGCAGTATGCAATATTTTTTATGCTCTGTAGTAGTTTGAAAGATCATTAAAAATGCAGAGAAACACAGGAAACAATTGGAAAATAACACAAACCAGTAAATTCAAATGTGAAATGAAAACAGCAAATGCTAGAGAATTCAGAGCAGAGAGACATCTCATGAGCAAATGAAATTGAAGAAAAGTCTTGGGGAAGAGGTCAGAGGAGAGCTGGCCTTTAAAAAATAAAAATGATTTAGAAATCTTAAAACATAACCCAGACAAAGAAATGAAATTAGTAGATCCAAGCATGGAGCTAGTGCACCAGGGAGGATGAAGAAGAAACTGACCAGAAGAAATAGGCTCCATTCCAGCAAATGCAAATATCAAGCTACAGGGTCAATAGGTAACAGAGGACTACAATGGGAGCAACTCCCAGAACTAGAAGATAAAACCCAATAAATAAGACTTGAAAAGGGCTCTAATTCTCAGTGTGTAAAGTGTCATAAAGTACTCCTTTGTTTAATACCAAGAAAATCTCTCTATGGAAATTCTATTTTAAAGTGGACTGTTACTCAGAGAAAGACAAATACCATATGATTTTACTCATATGTGTAATTTAAGAAACTAAGCAAAGGGAAAAAAGGAGACAGACAAACAAAACAGACTCTTGAATATGAAGAACAGGGGCGCCTGTGTGGCTCAGTCGGTTGAGCAGCGGGCTTCGGCTCAGGTCATGATCTCACGGGTTTGTGTGTTTGAGCCCTGCATCGGGCTCTGTGCTGACAGCTCAGAGCCTGGAGCCTGCTTCAGGTTCTGTGACTCCCTCTCTCTTTCTGCCCCTCCCTTGCTCATGCTGTGTCTCTCTCTCTCAAAAAAAAAAAAAAAAGCAAAAGTTTAAGATGAAGAACAAACTGATGGTTATCAGAGGGGAGGTGGGGGGATGGGTGAAATAGGTAAAGGGGATGAAGAGTACACTTATCATGATGAGCAGAGTAATGTACAGACTTGTTGAATCCCCATATTGCATACCTGAAACTCATAGATTAATATACATATAATCTATGCCTGTGTTGGTATCTAAAACACCCCTCTAAAACCATGCACCAGAACCTCTGGAGGGGAATATAGTGTGTCTAACTGAAAAAAGCTATACGTATACCCTAACATCAGATGAGAACTATCACAGAGGATCTTGGAAGACCACATAACAAAACAGCACTTTTAAACACCACCACACTGTAGGACTAATATATTTTCTTAACCCAATGTGCTCAATGTTTACTTGTACAGCGTAGCCTTCCCCACATCCTACTGTTCTAGCCAAAAACACGGCTTGGGTTTTGTTCTCGGCTGCTGCAAAGAAACCAAACATCTTAACCAGAAGCGAGCAACTGAGGTTGAGCAATGTGACACCATCAGAACATAATAAAATCAGCTAACATTTAAAAAACTACTAAAGGACAGTTAGAGGTCAGAGACACCATAGGCTTATAGCCTATGTTAACCTTCTATGACATAGATTTTTTGCATCATCTCTGGGTATTAGTATAGTTCTTTAAAACTTAGAACTAGAAGGAATAATTTATCTCTCATTGAAAGGACATCTAATAGAAACATTATAAAACAGATGAGCTTTTCTTACTATTTATCTAGTAAATAGGTATTTCATTAACTGTAAGGTTTAGCCAAGCATTTAGGGATTTTGTCTTTGTCTTTTATCTTTACAGAACTTAGACTATTCTAGGTTGAAGTGTATTAACTAATGTAGGGAAATACATAATCATACTATGGATACCCAGAAAATACCACATTGTGAGTTGGGGGCCATCAGCACAAAAAACCAATGGACCTGCTAGTTAATAGGGACTAGGGAAAAAGAACCCTTTATCTCTTTTTCTTAGTGGGCTTGAGGAAGCAGATTCAATTCAAAACAGTAAATGGTGGGGCACCTGGGTGGCTCAATTAGTTGAGCGTCCAAATTCGGGTCAGGTCATGATCTCGTGGTTCATGAGTTCGAGCCCTGCAGGGAGCTCTGTGCTGACAGCTCAGAGCCTTGAGCCTGCATTAGATTCTGTGTGTGTGTCTCTCTCTGCCCCTCCCCTGTTCATATGCTATCTTTCAAAAATATTTTTTAAATAAAAGGGTTAATGGTGGAGAAGTTTTGAACAAGTACTTCATTTCCTTGATTCTAAGATACATTCATCCTATATTAAAGTTCCTAAAATTGGGATACCTCTTTCCATAGGCACATTCACTTGATAGAGAAACTTTTCCCTGATGATATTATTAAATTGATGGTGCATATTAATTTTTATAGCAACTTATAATCAAGGAATTTTTTTAAAAGATAAGAATATAAAACAGAATTTGTGTGGTCATTTGTGAGGACACAGCAAAGACTGGGCAGGTCAGGTCCATGGTCAGGTTGATGAGTTTCTATTGTGGCTTCCTTCCCATCTCTATCCTTCAACTTCAAGTCTAGCTGATGTGATAAGAAACCATTCCTAAAATGTCCCCTCACAGTCATGTACTTATGATGAGCTCCATCTCACATATGGAGAATCATGCATAAGTGAGATGAAGTGATATTAGCAATCCCCAGGGGTAAAAAGCCAGGATCTTAATGTGGGGTTCCGACCTCATCCTAGAGGGAATAATTACCTCTACCACCTTACCTCCCATTCATGTGATCAATTATCAATCCACCTTACAAGTAATGTAAACTTTTCCCCCCTCCTGTTTCAGTCAAGAGAGTCATGGGAGCAAATATCAGGTCAATGCTGATATTATATTGGTGATCAGAATGCTGTTTTAGAGAGGAAAATGATCTTGAGAAAGAGCAAATCTCAGGAGACAAAGACCTGGGTTTCAACTCTGGCTTCTTCAGTAGGGTTTTATATAAATGACTTAACCTTGCTTTGATTCCTTCCCCTACCTAATAAAACATCCAACAGAGAAAAATAAAACATTGATTCACTTCCCAGGGATGTTTTAAGCAGCAGTAATATTTTCAAAGGCTTTTCACTGCCATTATTGAAGTTTGAGCTTTCAAAACCAAAATAGCTTAATTTTCTTTAAGCTACTTGCTCTTATAAAAGCACAATACTCTTACACTTAATAGAGAATTTCATCAGAGACCAAAGTTGAATTTGAAATAGTTGGGGGGTGGGGTGGGTAGAGAAGGCAGAATAGAATATGTAGGAGAGGAAATAGTTCTTTCTAGAAGCCACATTTTAAAGTTCATATGAATGATACACCATCAACTATGAGGTACTTTAAGCAATAAGCTTCCTTTCAAGTATAAAGGTTCTTAACCACCCTCCACAGTCTGTAGAATTCACAGATCTAAAGCTTAGCAGCTGCTGAAATCTGATAAACAGGGCTTTTATTTGTGAGACTGTGCCAAGATCTGTTCTTGAAAAACTTAAAGTGAAGGGCAAATAACTATAAACAGCAGTCAATTACCTTGTGACCACTTTGAAACTATTAACATAAATATAGAATCTCTCCCTGAGGAAAAATGTGGGAAGTAATCATGACTGGATGGTCTTCATATGGGGAAAACACCCTGTTTAAATCAAGCAGCTATTGGTAGATCAATATCAGATCCAATCAAGGAAACATTTCTGTATTCAAATGAGTGTGACTTTGTGACAAAATCAGCCTTACTCAAGGTTAAGAGGAAAGTTTAAAAGTTCAAGGCACACATAAAGTTTCTTTCTTCTTAATTGCCAACCTGATTATTACTTACCTGGTATCTGTAAGCTACCCTCTTGGATAGATAGATACCAGCTTACTAGAAGACTTTCTACTTGCTATGATATAAAATTAGAAATTATTGCTTGAAGTACCTTCATGGTCTTCCAACAGTTCTTCCTTCAACCTTGCACAACTCTCCCCTCAATATTTCTATGAGAATCAAAAATATGAAAAATACATCTGCCTTCTCTCTGTCTCTCTCTGTCTGCCCCCCTCCTCATATACACATATACCTAACTCATGCTTCCCTGAACTTGATGTTTAATACATACTGGTAAACTGGGGTGCTTGGATGCCTAAGTCAGTTAAGCATCTGACTCTTGATTTCACCTTAGGTCATGATTTCATGGTTTGTGAGATCGAGCCCCACATCTGGCTCTGTGCTAACAGCATGGAGCGTGCTTAGAATTCTTTCTCTCCTTCTCTCTCTGCCATCCCTGCTCTGCTCACTCTCTCTATCTCTCTCAAAATAAATAAACTTAAAAATATTTAAGTTTAATATTTAAGTGAATATTTAGGCAAAATTTTCTATTTTCCCACACATAACGAACTTCTCTATTTTATCAAAAAATAACTTAAAAATAGTGAAAAAATTCATTAAAGGAATTAAAATGAATAGAAACTATTCATTTAATGTAAAAGAAAGCAGCAAAGGAAAAACATAAAAGACCTGAGATATATAAAAAACAAAAAGTAAAATAGCAAATATAAATCCAACTATACCAATAATAGTGTTAAATGTAAATGAATTAAACAATTCAATGAAAGCCAGAGATTATCAGACTGGATAAAAAAAACAAGATCCAGGGGCGCCTGAGTGGCTTAGTCGGTTAAGTGTCCGACTTTCGCTTAGGTCATGATCTCGCGGTTCGCGGGTTCGAGCCCCGTGTCGGGCTCTGTGCTGACTGCCAGCTCAGAGCCTGGAGCCTGTTTCAGAGTCTGTGACTCCCTCTCTCTCTCTGACCCTCCCCTGCTCACGCTGTCTCTCTCCCTCTCTCTCTCCTAGAAATAAATAAAACATTTTAAAAAATTAAAAAAAAAAAAAAACAAGATCCACCTATTTGCTCTGCATATTCAAAGATACAAAAGATTGAAAGTAAAAGCATAGGAAAAAATATGTGATGCAAACAACCACCACAAGAAAGCTCCAGTAAGTATATGAGTATCAGCCAAAATAGATTTTAAAACAGCAACAGAAAAGTTACTAGACATACAGATAGACAGTTCAAAATGATAAAATGGCCAATTCACCAGAAACATATAACAATTATAAACATATGCATTTAACAACCAAACCCCCAAAATACATAAAGCAAAAAGTGGCAGAATTGAAGAGGATAATAAATGATTCAACAACAATAATTGTGTTTCTTTCTAAAAATATGGAAAAACTAGAGAGAAAATCGAAAAGAAAACAGAAGAATTGAACAACACTACAAAAGTAGACTTAAAATGCTCTAACCAACATCTGTAGAATACATATTCTTCCCAAATACACATGAAAATTTCTCTAAGATCCACCATATATGCTAGATGAGAAAACAAGCCTCAATAAATTTAAAAAGACTGAAATCATACCAAGTGTGTCTGCTAACCATAATGGAATGAAATTAGAAATCAAGGACAGAAAGATATTTAGAAGATTTGAAAATATGTACAAATTAAATAACACCTTCCTAAATAGCCAGTGAGTCAAAGAAGAAATGAGAAAAAATTTTAAATCCTTGAGAGGAATGAAAATAAAAGCACAATACATTAAACTTATGATATGCAAATAAAGCCATGCTTAGAGGGAAATTTATAGCTGAAAATGCATATATTCAAAAAAAATTCTCAAAGCAGTAACTTAACCTTCACCTTAAGATACTGAAAAGGGAAATTAAATTAAGCCAAAGCATGCAAAAGGAAAGAAATGAAATGATAAGTGTCAGACTGGAAATTAATAAAATAGGGAATAAAAAAAATTAACGAAACCAAAAATTGGTCCTTTGAAAAGATAAACAATATTGACAAACCTTTAGCTATATTAGCCAAGAAAACATGAGAGAAGATTCATATTACAAAAATCAAAAATGAGAGCAGAGACATCAATACTGAACTCACAAAATTCAGAGGGATTATGAGACAACTATGAACCCATGCCAGCAAATCAGATAACTTAGCTTAAATGGAGAAATTTTTAGACAGATACAAACTACATTGGGGTGCCTGGGTGGCTCAGTACGTTAAGCAGTCAACTTCAGCTCAGGTCATGATCTCACGGTCTGTGGGCTCAAGCCCTGCTTAGGGCTCTCTGCTAACAGCTCAAAGCCTGGAGCTGCCTCTGATTCTGTCTCTCTCTCCCTCTCTCTCTCTCTCTCTGCCCATTCCCTGCTTGAACCCTGTCTCTCTCTCTCTCTCTCTCTCTCTCTCTCTTTCTGTCTCTCAAAAATAAATATTTAAAATTTTTTTTAAAAAGACACAAACTGTGAAAACCAACTTAAAAAAAAACCTCAGAAATTCTGAATAGAGCTATTGAAAGTAAAGAAATAGCATTAATAATTCTAAAACTTCCCACAAAGGAAAACCCAGGCACAGCTGGTTTCACTAGTGAATTCTACTAAAGATTTTTTTATATATTTTAGTTAATGTTTTTATTAATTATTTTTATTATTTATTTTTGAAAGAGAGAGACACACAGAGTGGGAGAGGGGCAGAGAGACACAAAAATTAACTCCAAATGGATAGTAGACCTAAATATAAAAGCTAAAATTACAGAGGTTCTAAAAGAAAACATAGGATTAAATCTTGGTAACCATGGATGGGCAAGGCAAAGTTTTCTTAGATACAACACCAAAAGCATAAGTGACTAAGGTAAAAATAGATAAATCAGACTTTATCTAAATTAAAATCAACTTGTGCTCTGAAGACATCTTCAAAAGACAATCCACAGGATGGGAGCATATTTTTGCAACTCATAGATCTGACAAAAGACTTGTGTCTAGAGTATATGAAAAAAACTACCTACTAATAATAAAAAGACAAATAACCCAATTAAAAATGGACAAAGGATTTAAGTAGATATTTTTCCAAGGAAGATATGCAAATGGAAAATATGCACATGAAAAGATGCTTGACTTGTTAGAGAAATCAAAATCACAAAGATATACCACCTCACACCCACTAGGATAAGATATAATTAAAGACAGACAACAAGAGTTAAAATTGGAACCCTCATACACTACTAGTAAAAATGTAAAACGGTGCAGTTGCTTCGGAAAGCAGTTTGACAGTTGTGTATGGAGTTATGATATGACCCAGAAGTTGTACTCATCATATACCCTAGAGAGATGAAAACACAGGCCACACAAAATCTTATAGAAGGAAGTTCATAACACATTAATTCTTTTTTTTTTCCACTTATTTTTTTTAATTTTGGGGGGAATATTTTATTTTATTTTATTTTATTTTTGAGTGCAGAATCTTTTTTTAAAGTTTTTTAATTTTATTTTTTTAAATAATTTATTGTCAAGTTGATTTCCATATAACACCCAGTGCTCACCCCCACAAGTGCCCTCCTCCATGCCCATCACCCCCCTTCCCCACACACCTACCCCGATCTGCCCTCAGTTTGTTCTTGGCATTCAAGAGTCTCTCATAGTTTGCCTCCCTCCCTCTCCCCCACTATTTTCCCCCTTCTTCTCATCCACAGTCCTCCGTTAAGTTCCTCCTAATCCTCCTATACGTGCAAACATATGGTAACTGTCCTTCTCTGCCTGACTTATTTCACTCAGCATAACACCCTCAAGGTCCATCCATGTTGCTACACATGGCCAGATTTCATTCTTTCTCGTTGCCATGTAGTATTCCATTATATAAACCACATCCTCATAATCCATTCATCAGTTGATGGACACTTAGGCTCTTTCCATGTTTTGGCTATTGTTGAGAGTGCTGCTATGAACATTGGGGTACATGTGGCCCTATGCATCAGCACTCCCGTATCCCTTGGGTAAATTCCTAGCAGTGCTATTGCTGGGTCCTAGGGGAGTTCTATTGTTAGTTTCCTGAGGAACCTCCACACTGTTTTCCAGAGGGGCTGCACCAGTTTACATTCCCACCAACAGTGTAGGAGGTTGCCCGTTTCTCCACATCCTTGCCAGCATTTAGAGTCCTCTGATTTGCTCATTTTAGCCACTCTGACCAGTGTGAGGTGGTATCTCAGTGTGGTGGTAGAAATAAACCAAATGTCCATGAACCAATCAAGAAATAAGCAAAATAGGATAGATCCATACAATGCTATATTGTTTGGCCATAAAAAGTCACAATATACTGATACAAGCTACAACACAGATAAACCTTAGAAACATTATATTAAGTGCAAGAAGCCACATATGAAAGGTCATATATTATTCTATTCATCTGAAATGTCCAGAATAGGAAAAACCATAGAGACAGAGAATAGGTTAGTGGTTACTTTGGACTGGGAGGTTTGGGGGGAAATGAGGTATTATGGCTGATAGGTATTCGGTTTGTTTGAAGGATGATGAAAATATCCAAAAATGGATTATAGTGAGTTTCACAACTCTATGAATATGCTAAAAAAAATGAGTAGTATAGTTTAAGTGTGTGAATTATTTGATATATGACTTATATCTCCATAAAGCTGTGGGGGAGGGGGGGAGGCGGGGGAAGAGGAAGAGAGAGAAAACTTAGAACTTAACCACATCTTTCAGATCATGTCCAAATTGTGCCAGTCTTTCAGGCCCCTCCCTGCTCTAAAATCACGTCACAAGACCTCATTCTCCTTCAAAATTATTTCCAACTGTATTAGTTATTTATGGCTCTCTAACAAACTACCCCCAAATGTAGCAACTTAAAACAACAAACATTAATTATTGCATAGTTTCTGTGGGTCCGGAATCTGGGAATGGCTTAGCTGGGTCCTCTGGCTCAGCCTCTCAGTATCTTCCAAGGCTGCAGTCATCTCAAGGTCTGACTCAGGAAGGATCACTTCCCTCACTCACATGGCTCTTGTGGTACCTTGGATCCTGGTGGCTGTCGACTGGAAACACCCCACCAGCTCCTTGCTACACAGGCCTCTCTACAGGGCAGCTGACCATTCCTTTAGAGGAAGTAATGGTGCAGCAGAGGGAGGAGGAGGAAAGTCAAAGTCTCATTGTCACGTAATCTTGGAAATGGCATCCCACTGCTTTTGCTAAATTTTGTTCCTCAGAAGGGAGTCACTAGTCCCAGGCCATGAACAAGGACAGAAATCCCAGGAGGAGTCAGATGGGGGCATCTCAAAGGCTGCCTGTCATAGCATGTTACACCATCTGATCCCAATGGGCAAGTGTGCTCCCATTTTCCAAGCACCGTTTGAGCATTCCTGCCTGGTACCTTCACGCTTCACTCACCTTACCCCTTCACCTAACTCCTTCACCAACTCAGTCAGACCATTATTCAAGATGAGCTCAAATCCCATGTGTTCCATGAAACTTTCCCTGATTACCCTCATTATTCTCAACTCCTT
This sequence comes from Hyaena hyaena, assembly GCF_003009895.1. NCBI lineage: Eukaryota > Metazoa > Chordata > Mammalia > Carnivora > Hyaenidae > Hyaena > Hyaena hyaena. Next base: position 1,509,062 of record NW_024080868.1, read on the forward strand.
CATATCTTATAATTACACTACATAATTTGCCCCTTAATTGTCTGCTGCCTTGCCTCATTATTCAAAGTATGCCTCCTCTGACAGCAAATGCTTCACCTGAAAGTTTGTTAGAAATACAGACTTTTGGGCCTCATCCCTGACCTACTGAATCAGAATCTGCATTTTACCAACATTCCCAGTGATATTCATGCACATGAAAGTTTGGGAAACACCATGGAATTTTACCAGTCATCACTGCAAGTAGACCCGTAGATGTCTCATATCCCCAACTAGGTTAGAAGCACTTAGACAACTCATACCATATCTTATAATTTTTTTGCTGTCTCTCTCTCACACATATACAAGCATATTAAACAGCTGAGTGTCGAGCACATTCTATGACACAAATTTAACCTGTCAGAGAGGAAACACCATACTATGAACTAACTGAATTTTAAAAGATTAGAATACATAAATGAATCAAAAGACCTAAATTGTAATCTCAGTTCTGCTACTCACCAGTCTGAGTGACTTCAGGCAAGTTACGTAATTATTCTACCTTTCCATTTCTTTTTCTGAAAAATGAGGTGACTACCATGGAACCTCTGATTTTCAACTTATTTCTAAATATGTATTAATCCACAATAAAACCTGAATGAATATCATTCGGAACTGCTTAAGGAATAAGAAAATATTCCGGAATCTTTTAGTGCCTTACGGCCATCAACATGAACATCAGTGTTAACTGCACCGTAAATGTGGGAAAATGTTGCTTAGTCCAGGACTGTTTAGGAAAAACCATGTATTGTTTGTCCTATATTTCATTCCTCTTCTAACTTAGGCCATACCAAATATTTACTCAACTGAAGAAATAAAGCAAATTGTTAAAGAAGCTTAAAATGAGCTTTTGGCTAGAGAACAAGGGACGAGCTAGGAGGACAAATGAAATCTCCCCGATTTTACACATCGGGAATCTCCCCAACACGCCTTAGCTCAGACCCAGGCTCTGGCTATAAAATTCAGATTAGAAACAAGAACTTGCCTTCAAAAAGAAAATCACAAATTTCTATCAGGCTCCAGCATATTCTGTCATACAGAGAAGAGTAATATTTGTTATCTGCAGCAGCAGCACAAGGCTGAGCGAGAGTGGACACATAAATAGTTCTGTGCTTTTTTTTTAAGGCATTCAATTAAATTTCCTCTTCTACCTGAAAGTAAGGTCCAATCCCACCCACAGAGTTTAAATTGGCACTTCCCCAAGGACCTGGACTCCAATTACATCTTATCTTCCAATCTCTAAATCTCTTCAAATTCAAGGCCTCCACCTACTCTCCAAGAATAAAGGGGCCCTCTTCCCTGTCCGGGCTCCCCCAGCTTGTGTTCTCTTCCCTTACCCTGGAGAGGGCACGAATTCCCCAACAGGATCAGTTTACTTTATGCATTTCTCTATGTTCTTTACTGTTAGAACAAGCCCTGGGTGTGGTAAGTTGACTTCACAGTGATAACAAAGCTGGTGGGCAGGGGAGCTGAGAGGGTGGTTTGAGCTGGAGACGCCGAGTTACCAGGCCAGCACGCTCCCACACTTACTCTCCTACATTCTTCGTACCTTTTACTTCCTGCAGGACTGCTCCCAGAGACAGCACCCAACCACCTAACTGTACGTTTAGGAGAAAAAGAATGGTGGCAGTGATGATGATAATAACAATAACGGCACTGGTAATAACTGGCTGCCTCTGAACAGAAGCATATTTTTGGTTTCTGTCCTCAGGCTCCAAAGTGGTTCACATGGTGCAAACCGGTTAAGTGTGCTCAGCACTTCGGCATTTTCATGTCATCTGCCCACTCCCGGACCCTCTTGGCACTGACTTGCACTTTGAAATGTATTGCTTGTTCCTGTGCAAACTGAACAGTGAGAACTACTACAAGACACTGAGATCATTCAAGATACGTGGGTTCCCAGGGATCATTATCCTGGAAGCAAAAAGTCAAGAATAAACATGGATGCTCAACTCTGCCTAAAGAAGAAAAGTCACATCCCCTTTTGGCAAGTAAACTGTGCTCGCAGTTAAACGATGCTTTGGTAAAGTAGTCCTGTGAACTGCACCTCCTATACAGCCAGCCTCAGACACCTGGATGGAAATGGCAGAGCCATCACAAAGAGATGAGTGACAATAACACTGAACCAGGGACCAGGAACTGGGTTCTAGTACCATTTCCACCACTAACTCTGGCCTTGAGTGAGCGAGCTATCTATCCCACAATGCACTCAGCTTTCTCAACTGTGAAATACAACAACTGGATACCACAGTATTTCCCAACTTGCCTATCCATAAATATCTTGTAAAACACTTGTTATAAATTAAGATTTCCATACTGCTTCTTTGGAGACACTGGCTGAGTAAGTCTAGCAGTGAGGTCTCAGGATCTGCATTTTAAAAAATGACCCCGGAAAGCCTCTAGAAAGACCAGTTTAGAAGACAGTGGAATACATGACATCTGAAAGGTCTTTCAGGTCTGTATTCTCCAGAAGACAGCTGGTCACTGTTAAGCTTCCACTCCCTACATAGTCCTGCTAGGTCATCAAGACGATAGATAAGAGTAATAGCTACTACTTATATAGTGCCAGCCACTACTCTAAATGCTTCACATACATGAACTATTTTAGTCTTCACAATAAACCTGTCGGAGGGTACTATTATTTTTTTAAATGTTTATTTATTTTTGAGAGAGAGAGAGAGGGAGCACAAGCAGGGGAGGGGCAAGGAGGGAGGGAGACACAGAATCGGAAGCAGGCTCCAGGCTCTGAGCTGTCAGCACAGAGCCCGACGCAGGGCTCAAACTAGGGAACAAAGGGATCATGACCTGAGCTTAATTCAGACGCTTCAGGCACCCTCAGGCAGGTACTATTTTTATCCTTATCTTAAAGATACAGAAACAGGGGCGCCTGGGTGGCTTAGTCGGTTGAGCGTCCGACTTTCGCTTGGGTCATGATCTCACGGTTCGTGGGTTCGAGCCCCGCGTCGGGCTCTGTGCTGACTGCCAGCTCAGAGCCTG
>NW_024080868.1:1512255-1630061 GCF_003009895.1 Hyaena hyaena
AAAAAAAAAAAGATACAGAAACAGAGGTATAAAGATTAAATGATTTGCCACAGACAGCTTGAATAATAAGGACCTAGGATAGGAATTCAAACCCAGACATCCAGCTACGGTTTAAGTCCAACAGATGTAAAATAGTTCAGAATCCTTCAGTATTAGGCACTTGGTAAACTGTTTAAAAACCTCTGTAGCTGGGGCACCTGGGTGGCTCAGTTGGTTAAGCATCTAACTTCAGTTCAAGTCATGATCTCATGGTTCGTGGGTTTGAGCCCCTCGCCGGACTCTGTGCTGACAGGTCAGAGCCTGGAGCCTGTCTTCAGATTCTGTGTCTCCCTCTCTCTCTGACTCTCCCCTGCTCATGCTGTCTCTCTCTCTCTTAAAAATAAATAAAACATTAAAAAAAATTTTTAAAGCCCTGTAGTAACTAATATTAGTAATTTAGCAATCATCTACTTAATCTGGATCAGTGTCTCAAGAGCCAGAATAGGTGAAACAGGAAAGTCAAGCCAATGCTCTGGGCTCCATCCCTGCTTCCAGAGTAAACTAATTTTGTCTGTGGGATACACTAAGGTCCATCTCCTATTTTATTTGGTGCCCAGGAAAAGGATTCTTGTGATTAAAAATGGGGTATTAAAAAATCATTGATCTAGTCTACCTTTTTCATGTAAATAAGAAAAGTGACCCCAAATGATTAAGAAATTTCTTCAGAATCACACACTAGGTCCCTACCAGCTGCCTCTAAAGCCCCAGGTTTCCAGAGTCAAATGGACTTGCCAATCTGATGGACTTGAACCCACTAAAATTAATATAGATTAGCAAAGTATCCATCATAAAACTGAAGATCAGATGAAGAAATCAGGGCAGCAGCATTTGAAATGTGACATTCATAGTGACACAAAAGGGAATGGAAGGTGACCCATGTCAATGGCTGTGTTTACCCTACACTATCTATGAAGTCAAGATCCATGACTGTCTCATCCAGGAGCTGTATCACTAAAAATCAGCAAAAAAGCCCCACCAGACTGTGCTGAAGTGGAAAAATGATTCGCATGAAGTTAGAAGGCCTGAATATGAACTCTAACTGTGCCACTTGCTTACCAATCACTGGGTAATGACACGAGGGATTAGACAGGCCACTGAGGCTTTCATGAGACTATATATGTCAATAAGCCTACCAACATAAGGGTGTTTGATAAACATAAACATCTTTTAGATTGCAAGCTTCAGCTCACAGCTTGATTTTACTGGCTTGAACTTATACAACAGAAGAGATCTGCTAATACAACTGTTATGTCATGATACTGAGAGGAGGGCTGACCACATACAGGAGGAGAAGAGAATTCTCGGGAAATTTCCCTGAGCTATCCCTTGCCTTGATCTTCTGTGGGCATGAAAACCATAAAGAAATAAAGAGGGAATTCTGCAGTGTTTGAGCACTGATGAGCTACCAAGTAGATGCTATGACCATTATCAGTGTGATTCAGTGAATGACTCAATTATTCCATCCAGACACCACCCAGAGGTCAGCAGAGGCTTAAAGGTTAATGGGCACTTGGCATGGACATCAGTACTGCTGATACTACACACTTTTCCTGCTCACCTCTGCCTCTGGTTAGTCGGCAAGGAGAGAGCTGTATGTCAGCCTAAGGGCAGGTTGCAGTGGAGAGGCACTGGAACACCGAAGCAGTGCCACCATCAAGGTTTCACTGCAAATCAGGCAATATATGTTTCCCCCTATGCCAGAATGAGAGTTCTTAGAAGGAACAAATGATAAAATATGAAAGTCCTTCATCCATTCGGAATTTTCATTCACTTTTTTAATATATGGATTCAAGTGTTGGCTTAGTCCATTCAGGCTAATATAACTAACAACCATAGATGGGGTAACTTATAAACAAGAGAAATTTATTTATGATACTTCTGGAGACTGGAAGTCCAAGATCAGGGTGCCAGCATGACTGAGAGCTGGTAAGGGTCCTCATCTAGGCTGTAGACTTCTCAGGGTTTCCTCACATGACAGAATGAGGATGAAATAAAGACACTTTCAAGCAAACATAATACTGAGCATTGTCCTCTACCAGTTTCTGATTAAAGGGTGTGTGTCAAGAAAAGGGAAAATGGTCCAGAAAGAAAATCTGAAATATAAGAAGAAATGATTAGCAAAGAAAGTGGTAAATATATGACAAAATTTTAACATAAGCTGTAAAAAATAGTAATAGTACTAGGAGAAGGATGGTAAAAATCAAGCAATCTAGCTTTAGCTCTAAAATACTGGACAATATAACATAAACCGGGAAGCACTGACTGACAGCTGGTGTTCAAGTTTTCTAAAATCTTTGTTATTGTTAGGGAGGAATATCTGAGGTCCAATTTCATTTGGCAATAGTGTATAGCAGCTTTGCTTAATAAAATGGCCTGTCAGATGCAATGAGGAAATCCTAGAGATAAAATAAATACCTCACACTGATATGTTGACCAAAGTAGAAAAAGAGGACAGTTGATGGAAAGCAATTTTCAAGTGAGAATAGAAAAGAAAAACTTCCATTCTCAAAATTCATTTCATAAAAGAATCCTCAGAAAAGAATAGGTCAGGACATCAGCAAAATGGCAGAATAGGAGGTTCCCAGTTCATATCCCCCACAGAAATAATGACTTGGCAGCTACTCACAGACAGAAGTGTCTGTGCAAGCTTTGGAATGTAGGTAGAAGACTGTGAAAGCCCTAGAGGAGCCAAGGCTGAGGAGGGCTGCTTTGAGAAGGCAGGCACATGCTTAGATGACAGGCTTGCTTAGTCCCAATCAAGGACCAGAAGCTGCCCCAATCCCCAGTGAATCTGGCTCCACCCCACTCCACCATGGTGGAGGAGCTGTCCTCCACCCCTGGTTATAGACCTGCGATCTGTAGACCCAACTGTAGACCCAGAAAGAGCCCAAAGCCTAAGTTAGTAGGAGGAAGAAAATAATAAAAATTAGAACAAGAAAAAAATCAAATAGAGAATAGAAAATAGAAAAAATCAACAAAAGAGTTGGTTTTTGAAAAATAAACAAAATTGACAAACCCTTAGCTAGACTAAGAAAAAGAGAAGACTCTGATAAATAAGAACAGAAATAAAAGACACTGCAATAGATGCCTCAGAAATGAAAAGGACCATAAAGTATTGTTATGAATAATTATACTCTAATAACTTGGATAATCTAGATGAATGGATAAATTCCTAGAAACATGCAACTTACCAAAACAGAAATCAGGAAAAAATAGGAAGCCTGAATAGACCAATAACAAATAAGAAGATTAAATTAGTAAACAGAAACTTCCCAACAAACAAAAGCCCAAAGCCTGATGACTTCACAGGTGAATTCCATCAAACATTCAAAAAATAATTAATAGCAATGCTTTTCAAACTCTTCCAAAAAAGAGAAGAAGATGGAACACTTCCAAACTCATTTTATTAGGCCAGAACCACCCTGATACCAAAGCCAGACAAAGACACCACAAGAAAGAAAACTATAGGCCAATACCCCTGAACATAGATGCAAAAATCCTCATTAAAACACTAGCAAACCAAATTCAATAGCACATTAAAAGGATCACATACCTTGACCAAGTGGGATTTATCCCTGAGATGCAAGGATGTTTCAACATATGCAAATCAACCAATATGACACACAATATTAAAAGAATAAAAGATTAAAAACCACATGATCATCTTAATAGATACAAGGAAAGATTTTTACAAGATTCAACATCCAATCACGATAAAAACTCTCAAGAAAATAGGTATAGAAGGGATTTATCTAAACACAATAATAAAGAGCATATATGAATAGCCCACAGTTAACATGATACTCAATGGGGAAAACTGAAAGCTTTTTCCCTAATATCCATTACAACACAAAAATGCTCACTCCCACCACTTCTATTCAACATTGTACTAGAAGTCCTAGCCAAAGCAGCAGGCAAGGCAATGAAATGAAACTATCCAAAGTGGAAAGAAACAAGTTATTTTTGTTTGCAGATGACACGATCAAATGTGTAGAAAGCCCCAACTAAACAACAACAGCAAAAACTATTAGAACTTAAAAATGAATTTTGTAAAGCTTCAAGATAGAAAATACAAAAATCAGTGGTATTTCTACACACTGATCCTGAACTTCTGAGAAGGAAATTATGAAAACAATCCCATTTACAATCAGAACAAAAATAAGAAAATACTTAGGAATAAACTTAACCAAAGAAGTGAAAGACTTGAATACTGAACATTATAATACACTGAAGAAAAAAATTAAAGAAGAAACAGATAAATGGAAAGACATCCATGTTCACAGATTAGAATAATTAATATTGTTAAAATGACCATTATACCCATTGTGATCTACAGATTCAATATAATCTCTATCAAAATCACAATGGCAGTCTTTACAAAAATAGAAAAAAACAATCCAAAAATTCATATGGAACCTCAAAAAGACTCCAAAGAGCTATGCAATCTTAGCAAGAGGAACAAAGCTGGAGGCATTACATTTCCTGATTTCAAAATATATTACCAAGCTAAGGTGATCAAAAACAGTATGGGAATGGCATAAAAACAGATACATAGATGAATGGAATAAAATACAGAGCCCAGAAATAAACCCACATATTTACATTCAACAGAACTTCTGCAAGACTGCCCAGAACACACAACAGGGAAAGGAAAGTCTCTTCAATAAACAATGCTGATAAAACTGGATATTTATTTGCAGAAGAATGAAATTGGACCCTCATCTTACACCATATAAAAAAATCAACTCAAAATGGATTAAAGACTTAAATGTAAGACTTGAATCTGTAAAATTTTTAGAAGAAGACATAGGGAAACACTTCTTGATATTGGCCTGGGTAATGATATTTTACATGTAACACAAAAAGCACAGGGAATAAAAGCAAAAAACACAACTGGAATTGAATCAAACCTAGAAAGCTTCTGCACAGCAAAGGAAGCAATCAACAGAGTGAAAAGTCAACCTACAAAATGGAAGAAATTATTTGCAAACCATATATGTGATTATCTGATAAGGGGTTAAAATTCAAAATATCTAAGAAATTTATACAACTCAATAGCAAAATTAATTAATTAATTAAAATTAATTAATTAAAATAACACAATTTAAAAGGGACAGAGGACCTGAATATACATTTCTCAAAAGAAAACATACAAGTGGCCAATAGGTATATGAAAAGGTGTTCACCATCACTAATCATCAGGGAAATACAAACCAAAACTACAGTGAGGTGTCACCCCACACCTGTTAGAATAGCTATTATCAGGGTGCCTGGGTGGCTCAGTCGGTTAAGTGTCTGACTTCAGCTCAGGTCATGATCTCACGGTTCGTGGGTTTGAGTCCTGTGTCGGGCTCTGTGCTGACAGCTAGCTCAGAGCTGGAGCCTGTTTCAGATTCTGTATCTCCCTCTCTCTCTAACCCTCCCCTGCTCACGCTGTCTCTCTCTTTCCCTCTCTCTCAGAAAAAAAAATTAAATTAAAAAAAAGAATGGCTATTACAAGAAGACAAAAAATAACAAGTGTTGGCAAGAATGTGAAAAAAAAAAAGGGGGAACCCTTGTACACAGTGGAAATATAAACTGGCATAGTCATTATGGAAAGCTGAATGGAGGTTCTTCAAAAATATAAACACAGGGGCACCTGGGTGGTTCAATTGGTTAAGTGTCTGACTCTGGCTTAGGTCATGATCTCACAGTTCATGGGTTCAAGCCCCACATCAGGCTCTGTGCTGACAGCTCAGAGCCTGGAGCCTGTTTCAGATTCTGTGCCTACCCCTCTCTCTGCAGCCTCCACCTCCCACTGCTTACACTCGGTCTCTCCCTCTCTCAAGAATAAATAAAACATTAAAATATATATATAGTAAAAGTACCAAATGACCCAGATTTCCCACTTGGGGTATTTATCTGAAGGAAATGAAATAGTATCTTGAAAAGATAACTAACAGTGAATGTTCACTGTAGCATTATTCATAGTAGCCAAGATATGGAAACAATCTAAGTGTCCATTGACAGATGGATAGAAAATGTGGTGTTTGTATATATATGAATATTATTCAGCCTTTAAAAAATAAGGAACTCCCAACTTTTGCAACAACATGGATAAACCTGGAGTATGTTATACAAAGTGAAATAAGCCAGACACAGAAAGACAAATATATGATCTCACTTATATATAGAATCTCAAAGTGTCAAACTTATAGAAGCAAAGAGTAGAATGGTGTGTACAGGGGTAGGAAAGTGGAGGAAACGGGGAGATGTCAGTCAAATGGTACATTAGAGCTGTACCAGATGAACGGGTTCGAGAGCTAATCAACAGCATGGTGATGACGGTTAACAATACGGTACTGTATACTTGAAATTTTCCAAGAGCATAGATAGATCTTAGCATAGAAAGAATCAACAGAAAAATGGTAACTATGTAAGGTGATGGATATGTTAACTAGCTTGATTGTAATGAACACTTCACAATGTATATGTATATCAAAACATTAAGTCACATACTTTAAAATACACAATTTCTATTTATCAACTATACTCCAAAAAGGCTGGTGAAAAAAGCAAAATTCACCCAATTTCTCAAAAGTAAAAATGGTAACTTCCATCCTAGCCCAGAGAACTGATATAAACCTTCACACCAACTCAGACCTCATCTACTCTTTCATAATTAGACATATGTATATGTATGAGGAGGGTTGCTTACATGATTTTTATCTTCTAAATTCTCACCAAAGTTATATAAATCTCTCTAAGCACTAGAAACCTCTTGTGAACCCAGGCTTCTTACACTGGAGTGGGAAAGGCGGCAATTTCTTAGGAAAGTGAGTTCTGACACCCAAATTGTGACATTCTGGGCTTTTACAAACTATCAAATCTGATAAAAATGCTTTCACCCACATAGATCTCTTTTAAAAAATAACAATTATAATAAATCACCTGCTCTCTTAATGAGAAACAATCTAAGTGAACAAAAAAATACCAGATTGAAATCAGTTTAGTGTAGTTACATTGTAGTTATATTCTGTATCTTAAAATTATGTCCCTAGAAGGTGTTTCTCAAAATTCATAAAGGTGTATCTACCGGGTGTTGTATAGAAACAAACTTGACAATAAAATATTAAAAAAATAAAATAAAATTCATAAAGGTATCAACTTTGCATTGTATAGAATATCTAAGTTGAGGTATGAGCCTTATTGGACAGCCTGGATTTGAATATCAGCTTCACTTCTTACTACCTCATCCTGAGCCTCAATTTCATCATCTATGAAGCAGAGATAATAATGCCGGTCACATACAGCTGTTGTAGAAATAATTGAGATATGCACATGGATTTCAGAAAGAAGCTGACCACAGAAAGCAGTCAGTGTTGGTTGTATCAATAACTGCTGACAAAAACTGAGGACTGATGGATGTGGGGGGGAGGGGGGGAAGGGCATGGAGGAGGGCACTTTGAGGATGAGCACTGAGTGTTATGTAGAAACTAATTTGACAATAAACTATTTGTAAAAAAGAAAAATGTATCTGGTTTAAAAAAAAAAAAAAAAAAAAAAAAAAAAAAAAAACAGTAATGGAAGTAACATCATGTGACTAATCTGTACCAGGGGCCAATTTAAATGTCACTAACAAGGGACTTTGGAATGCATAGACACATAAAATGTAGAAGGTTGAAGGGATTTAAAGAGCCCTCATCCCAACTGTTATTTTCTAGATGAAGATTTGAAGCCCAGAGCAACTCAAGGACTTGTCCAAAGTCACACAGCCAGTACAGGCAACTCAAATCTGAACTTCAGCTTATGGGCACTGGTATGACACTATTTCTTCTTTATCAGAGCTCTTCTGTTTTCTTTTATCTTCCCAGCAAATAACTTGTGAGGTTAGTATAATTAAAATTATTTTTTTGCCTTTTCCTGAGCACTACTAAGCATTACTCCAGTAAATAGAAGGAACATGGTGTAGAATGGAATCTGGCTAAGCAAACACCGAGTTTGAGAAAACATGTGTTTGGCCTCCCTGGATGTAGTTCACCACATTGTGAAGCAAAAGAAAACAAAGAAGACAACTATTATACGTGCATCTCCATATCCTTTAGGCCTATTCATTCATAGTATGTTCTATTTCATGGACAAATAAATAATCCTATCTCTTCAACAATCATATTTTCTGAATCAAAAAAAAAATCTGGAAATACATACTGACAATGAGACGAAATATTTAAAATGCAAACATATTATTCTTGAAAATTCAGGTCACAAAATTTCACCTACCAACCATTTCTGTCATCATCATTTTTTTTTTTTTACTGCCCTCCTCATTTGAGAGATATTTCTTAAAATTTTAATTTTGGGGCTAGTCTCATTCCTTTTGCTTTAGCTACTTTGGAGCCCCATTTTCTTTTTATTGACTAAAGTGACTGCCATCATGAAAAACCAACTGAGCATCCCATAATATCACCCTGATAGCTATCTAATGGAAAATTACACTCATTATGACTGAGTCCCAACTTAGCATATCATTATTTTCAAATTGTGTTGTTTATTTTTTGAAGGGCTATAGTTATTGTAGGTTGAACTGAGTAAAGAATTTTTCCATCCTAACTGTGGAAGGCCCTAGCATCTTTTCGTTCACACCCAGAAAGACCTCTCCTCGCCCCAGTACCAGAGAATGCACATTCTGCTGAGAGCCCCAGGACAAGTTCAAAAATCATAGTGCAGCTTCTCAAATAGGGGTGGGTGAATGATCAGTGTACCTGGTGCTGAGACATATTATGTCAGCTCCAGGTGGCAGAGATCACTTCAAAGGTGGCCAAGCTCCTTCTAGTAATAAAATCCACAGTAAACTGCTAAATCACCTAATCTAACCCTCTCATGATACGGAAAGATCTACCAAGGTCCAGAAAGGTGAAATTACTCACCAAAGATAAACCTCGATCTCCTGACTCTTAACCCAGGGCTTTGACGTGGTGTCACTAAATCTATGGCATCCCTCCCAGCTCTCACTTCTGCTCTGATGCCTCCACAGAGTCCCAGGGGATTCCCTGAATCTCTTCTCACTCACCCTTCCCTGGACTCAACATGACTTCATTTTATATATGTTTTCATTATAATCTTCCTTCAAGTAGCCCCCAGTCTTAACTACATGAAAAACTGATGTCTAATGAAATCATTAATATAAAGCCACAGGATCACTGCTAAAGGAGAATGATAATAGTGACCTGACTTCCAGAGAAATGGAGAAGTGATCAAACCACACTGTTATTTTTACCTGTCTGTAATGATAAAAAGATGTTTACAAGTATAAATGAACACAAGGTCACATGGACAGTGAGTCAGAGCTTTCAGAAAACTCAGGTCACATTTAAAGCACTAAATTCAAAAGGTGCTGATCTCTTTCTTCTGCCACTAAGTTATATGTCCTGGGAGTGTTAACACACGAATCTGGGCCTTGATTTTTTCATCTATAAAATGAGGTATTTGAAATAGGTGAAGATGGTCAAAACATACAACTTTCAATTATAAAACAAATAAGTCCTAGAGATATAATGTACAGCATGGTACCTATGATTAATAATACTATATTGTATATTTGAAAGTTGCTAAGGGATTAGATCTCAAAAGTTCTTATCACGAGGATGAAAAGTGTGTAACTATGTGTGGTGATGAATGTTAACTAGATCTACCGTGGTGATCATTTTGAAATATATACAAATATCAAATCATTATGTTGTACAACTAAAACTAACATAATGTTATTTATCAATTAAATCTCAATTTTAAAAAAGAAAAAAATGAGATATTTAGACTACATGATCTCTAATTTCCCTTCTAGGACTAAATTCTATGTTCTAAAAATAAAATAGAGGTATTTCTTCAAATTTAGTCTTCACCTTTGTTAATGAGCCAAGAGGTGTTAGCTCTGATCCACTCAGACTCACTCTCTTTCTTATCTCTTCCACCATTTTACCTATTGGAATGTAAAAGTTCAAGGGATGTGTATAAATATTGATGTAAATAATGATAAAGGGTTAAATCTGAAATCCTTCACATTTATTATGAATCAATTTAAGCAAACAATTAAGATGATTCTTCTAACATCTAGTGAGACTTTTGGTGATTGATCCATTTAAGAAAACGTAAAGTTTTGACATCAGAGAACTTAAATGGAAAACAGGTCTTTGTAGAGGGACTCGGGTGGGGGGCTGGGTCACAGTACTGCATGGGTAGGTAGTAAGACAACTATCCAATATATAAAGAAGCAGAAATAGGGTCTGGAATATGCTGCACACACAGTGTTTCTGAGGCCTTAGTAGGAGCCACCTTGGGCTTTAGATGCTTGCTCTGCCTGCTCTGAACTAAATTCCTGGGATGTGTGGTAGCAAATGAGGGGGTTTAGCATTGCCTCAAAGTCCTTTCACTTCCATTTTACCCTGGGAGGCAGAGGCAGAAAAGCACTTTATGGTCCAGGAAAGAGTCCTAGGGTCCAAGCAACTGATAATATCACAACACCTGAAGAACATCATGTGCTTTGAGAACTACAAAATTACCAACTGTAAGGAACATCACTCTAACATAATCATTCATTAAGCAACGGACTAACAGACTAAATTTCATAGACTGTCTGCAAAAATACTCACCTCCATCTTTCACAAGTCATTCAACACAATCCTAAATCATTTAAAAGAGAATTCTACTATACCTTCATGACCTCAAGAAACAGAAACAGAAACTCATTCGACCTAGCTAATGCAAGAAAAACAGGGGGAAGTGCTATGATATATGAAGTAGACTCTGTTACTCACCTACCCGATTACCCACTCCCTTATTCCAACATTAGGTAATAGGTACTGATTGCCTTAGCCATACACACTTACCCCACTTTCTCAACTTCCTCTTCTGCCAGGAGTAGTCATGTGATAGCCATGTGATCCAGTTTTATCCAGTACAATAAAAGGGGAAGTCTGCTAGGGAAGTTTCTGGGAAAGTTTTCCTTCCCTGATAAATAGGGCAGATAAAGAGAGTGCAATCCCTTCCTCCTTGAGCAAAGACAAGATGTTTGGAGTTACAGCATACATCATGTAATTATGAGGGGTTAATGTATGAGAAAGAGAACCACAGAGATGCCACTCTGTCACCACTGAGCCCCTGAATCTATGCCCCCAGTCAACTACCTCCAGACTACCTATTTTCAAGGCAAAGTAAATGCCTATTTGAGTGAGCCTCCATAACTTAGGATCTTTTTTCCTATTTTTATTTTTGCTAAACCCATTCCTAACTAGTCAGGGAAATCTCATAACACCCAAGGCCAAAATTGAAGCAAACCTGACTTAATTTCTTGATACCAATTACATCCAATGACCTAACCCAACTTCAAGTCCAGCCTCTCTTGACCTTGCTGATTTTACTCCTATTTTGTTCATCTCATACATATACTACCCATTTTTTATCTTGCTTCTGAAAAAATATTGAAAAAAAGAAGAATTTACCATCTAGATCTTTATGAAGAGACTGGATTATTTCTCATTTGGGGAGAAAAGTGTTAGATTTCAATTTATTTTAACTAAATTTAGTATAAGATAATATTTGTTTCTTTTTATGAAGAGTACCCCAAGCTAGTTGAATTGGATGGCCCTGTGTTTAACGTGATGCATAGATTTCAAAGATTTGTAATTATACTAACATTTTAAATGCAATCAGCAAATATCAAATACCATAAATTACTTGTATAATTCTTCACCAATAGCGTTAGGCATAGGTATTGATTAACAAAGTTCATTAAAAGTATCAACTCTGCCATGCTGCCATTCCTAATGGGGTTGTTGAGGGTCATCATATAGAAATTGTCTTTACCTATGAGTTTCTAAGGAACATAGGCTCAGAAAGAAGATATAGAAAAGAAGGATATTTTTTTCCATATCTATAAACAAAGAGACAGAATGGCAAAAGGACAGGTCCAGAATTTCAGTATGTGCCAATATCTCTCCGAGGGAAAGACAAGAGAAGTCTGCCATCAAAATGATAAATTTTGGCTATCATGACTACCTGGGGTTACCTTGCAGGAAAATACTGCATGTAACTTCTAAAACCTCTCCTTTACTCATGAAGAAATCATACATATGACATAATGTGTCTATATTCCTACATAAGCTAAGAAGGCCTTCAAGTAACAAAGAAGGCATCCACTGATATACTACTACAAGCTTCCCCACAATCTTTATCTTAATTTCATTATAAAACAGCTAACATTTATTAACATTCTCTATGTATTATTCCATCTAAATCTCATAAAAATCCTATGAGGCAGGTACTACTGATAGGCTCATTTGACCAACGAAAAAACTAGAACCTAGAATGTCAGGTAACGTGTCAAGGGCACAAGGATGGAAAATCTGGAATTTAGATTTAAACCTATGGCATTTAGTTTTGGAGTCAGGAAGCTAAACTACTATGCTATGGAGCAACTTACATATGTGAAACATTTCAGTGATTACCTCTAAGCAGGTTACTTCAGAGGGCAATTCAGAGATGGGTATTTTCACAATAGGAAACAATCCTCTGATCTTGGCTTCCTAGCCATGTGGTGCCCAACCATCGGGCACAGAGCCGACTGTTCATCAGACTACCCACCACACAGATGAAAGCAGGAGGTGAAACGGGATTCCTGAAAGGGCTGCTGAAGGCCTTGCCTTTATGCTGAGTGTTTTGATGCCTACAGGTTCTGTTAGCACTTGAGCTAGGGCCCGACAGGAAGGCTAAACTCATGGGAACTCATGGGGAGAAGATGAGCTGCCCTCCACCCCCGGCTGCTCCTTTGTGACAAAGATCCATTAAGGTTATTCACCTTCTGAGTCTTCTGAATGGAATAAGCTCTTCACAGGTGATGAGAAGGTCACAAAAAAGTACCAATCTGTATACTATAAATTGTTATATCTATCTTAAGCATTCTCAACAGTCCTTTACCAGATAACTCTATCTGAAACGTTAGGAGAAAAGAAGGAAAGTAGTATTTCTGTGTGGAGAAAACAAGGAAGCAGACAAACTTTCACTGCTTTACAGTTCAAGCTAAGATTGGCCCTGGTCACGGGAGACTAACAGGCCTGAAGAGTTACCAGGACATGAGGTTTTCAATGCTAAAATCAGCCACTGTGGACTGGGATCATCATATGAATGGGAACCAATCACTGGATTGGTTGTCCTATCACTGGTTCAAGTTTGTCCATCTGTCTAATGCCCAAGAAAACTTCTCAGTTATCAATATTCTGAAACCAATCTAACTGTCCCTTCATGGGTTAATGGATAAACAAACTACAGAACACCCATAAAATAGAATAATACCAGCAATAAAAAGGAACAAATTATTGATGCATGCAACAACTGAGATGAATCTCAAAGGCATTATGCTGAGTGAAAGAAGCCAGTTTCAAAAGACTACATGCTGCATAAACCAATTTAAAAGACATCCTTAAAAACAAATAGTGATAGATAACATGTCAGGGATTGTCAGGGGATAGGAAGTAGGAAAGTGCATGAATATAAAATGATGGCAGGAGAAAGTTTTTCAAGGTAATATTATTCTCATTCCTGGTGATGATTATACAAATCTATACATGCCTTAAAATTCATAGAATTTGGTGGCACCAGGGTGGCTCAGGTGGTTGAGCATCTGACTCCTGATTTCAGCTCAGGTCATGAACTCACACAGTTTGTGGGTTCAAGCCCCAAGTCAAGTTCTGCGCTGGGTGTGGAGCCTGCTTAAGATTCTCTGTCTCTCTCTTTGTCTCTCTCTCTCTCTCCCCTCCAGCCACTTGCACTCTCTCTCTGCTCCCCTGAAATAAACATTTAAAAAATTAAAACAAAATAAAATTAATAGAATTCTACAACAAAGAAAAAAGCCACTTTTACTGTGTGATAATTTTTAAAATCAAATAAATTCATTCATAGAGAATGTTCATGAAAAGAAAAAAGTTTCTTCACATACCTATCTATGACATAGGACACAGATCACTTACTGCACAAGAAGTTAGGAAATACGAGTTTTTGACCCAATTCCTTTCAACTTGATGCATGCACTTCATTAAATCACTGAATTCAAAGCTTCAGTGTTCTAGTCAATCACAGAGCCATGAACTAAGTCTCTAAAATGTATCTGACATAGCTCTAAAATTCTGAGGCTAGGATCTTGCATCATATGGAATTCCCCGAATTGTTTGTCTTAAACTCTAGCAAAGACTAAAATTAGCTAAGGGTAGGAGTTGGATGGACAGACATCAAATGAGGGTACTTCCTAATTTAAAATGCTCTCGAAAGAAGAAGTTAAGGGCAGAAGTCTTTCCCTACTAGAAAAAAAAGAAGAAGAAGAAAAAAAAGAAAAAAAAGATGAACTTCAAACTCAATAAACCTTCTTAAGCATTTAGTCACACAAAGGACCCACTAGCTAATGTCATGTAAAATTTTAAATCCCTTCTTCCCTTCTTGCTCAAAACAAGACATACAAACTAAAGGACAAGAAAGAGAACATCATAACTCTCTCTGCCTGTAACTAAGACTTCAAATTTTGATTTTCCCACTCTACATTAGAGATAAGATGGAGAAGGAAGAAGGGACTTACTGCCATTAAGAGATTTGAAATTATTCAAGTGGGTGTGTATTCAATCTAAAAGCAATCAAGCTGCTGATAGCTTCATACTGAAATTTCAGAACAGAAAACATTTCTATTTCAGCTATATTGGAATGTCCCTTAAAGTTTTTATCTCCATTTCTAACCAGGAAATTCCTGTGGAACAGAAGGAAACAGAAAGGTCACTATATACAGGACTTAAGAATCCCTAAAGGATATTAAAGGGAAATGCCCTAACAAATCAGTGTTTTGATGGTACCGAGAAGGGATTTCAAAGAAGATTAAAGGGAATTGTGGAAAATTAAATTCTTAATCCTCTTAAATTCTGTTTTGATTTTTGGTGTGCCTGGGTGGCTCAGTCAGCTAAACTTCCGACTTTGGCTCAGGCTATGATATAGCAGTTCTTGAGTTCGAGCCCCGTATCGGGCTCTGTGCTGACAGTTCTGCCCCTCTCTCTCTGCCCCTCCCCTGCTCACAATCAGTCTCACTGTCTCTCTCTAAAATAAATAGGGGGTGCCTGGGTGGTTCAGTTGGTTAAGCATCTGACTTTGGCTCAGGTCATGATCTCATAGCTTGTGGGTTCGAGCCCCGCCTTGAGCTCTGTGCTGACAGCTCAGAGCCTGGAACCTGCTTCAGATCCTGTGTCTACTTCTCTCTCTGCCCCTTCCCTGCTCACACTGTGTGTCTCTTCTCTATATATATTAAAATTTTTAAAATTTTAATTTTTAAAAACTTTGCTGTCATAGATTTGCTCCAAATTGTAAACCAAGTAACAGTGAACATCAAATAAAAAGAATATTAAATTTTGTACATGGTGTTCTGATTCTTTTTTTTTTTTCTTTTTTTTTTTTTAATGTTTATTTATTCTTGAGAGAGAGAGAGTACAAGTTGGGTAGGGAAAGAGAGAGACAGAGTCACAGAATCTGAAGCAGGCTCCAGGCTCTGAGCTGTCAGCACAGAGTCAGACACGGGGGCTTGAACTCATGAGCTGCAAGATCATGACCTAAACCAAAGTCAGCCTGTTAACCTACTGAGCCACCCAGGTGCCCCTTGGTGTTCTGATTCTTAAAACCACTGGAAAGCTTTGGAGTATTAAAAAATGTCAACTCACATACTCTTTATTTCACTTATGTCACAAAATTATAGTTTCATAAGAGCCTCTTCATGTGCTAAAAAGTATCATGACTTTATGGGTGTATTGAATTTTCCTGCAACCCTTTTATCTAGAAAGGGTCATCAGATACAACCTCCAAGCTGACACGGAAATTCCACTGTAGCCCCCTTGCTGGAACACTTGCTAGAGCAAACAATCTGCATCGAAAAACATACAGCACAAGACAAAACTGCATCATTGTGAAATAACTTCAATCCAATGGCCACCCCTTCTGATGACTGAGCCTGGATCTGTTTCCAGAGACTTCCATCCCCTAGAACAGGTTCTGCCCACAAAGATACAAAATATCTTCTCTTCCTTCTACACATCTTCCCTGTGTCTATAAAAACTGCAACCATGTCTCTGCTTTGGTTTTCTTTTTCATATTAAGCATCAAGTTCCCTTTGAACTAGTCCTCCTGTGACTAGATTTTTAGCCTCTTTTCATCCTGGCTACCCTCCTCTAAATCACTAGTGACTTACATTCTGTATACCTAGAGCAGAACACAGTGCCTGCAGTATACCCAATTGGCCTAGAGTCCCTACCTTGAAATGAACAGTATGCTTCTATTATTGTGCTGTTGATGGCATTATTATTATTTACCATGGCAGGGATATATTCCTTAAAGAGATCTTCCTTTCAAAGAGGAAATTTCCTCATCTGTAAAATGAAGAGGTTGCATGAAATAAACAGGGGATATATTTCATCATTAAAATCTCATGTTTTTATGTGAAACATATGCTAAAAAGCTGGGCAGGGAGTTTCCTTGTTAAAAACAGGGTATGCAAAGTAATCTAAAAACCCAATGCAATCTCTATTAAAATTTCAATGGCATTTTCCACAGAAATAGAACACACAATCCTAAAATTTGTTTGGAACTACAAAAGACCCCCAAAGAGCCGAAACAAACTTAAGAGCCAAAACAATCTCAAGAAAGAACAAAGCTTGACACATCACACTCCAGATTTAAAACTAGATTACAAAGCTTTAGTAATCAAAACAATATAGTACTGGCATACAAACAAAACAGACACACTGATCAATGAAACAATAGAGCCCAGAAATAAACCCATGCATATAAGGTCAATTAATTTACAACAAAGGAGCAAATGGACGTTTGGAGAAAGAACATTCTCTTCAATAAATGGTGCTGTCAAACCTGGATCATCACATGTAAAAGAATAAAACTGAACTACTATCTAACACCGTACACAAAAACTAACTCAGAATGGATTAAAGACTTAGAACATGAATTTAAACCATGAAATTCCTAGAAGAAAACATAGGTGGCAAACTATAACCAACATATGGCCAACAGGTACCTGAAAAGATGCTCAACATCACTAATCATCAAGGAAATGCAAATCAAAACCACAATGAGATACCATCTCACACCTGTTAGAATAGCGGTTATCAAAAAGACAAGAAAAGGCAAGGATGTAAAGGAAAGGAAACCCTTGTGCACTATTGGTAAGAATGTAAATTGATCTAGCCACTATATCAAACAGTATGGCAGTCTCTAAATTTTTTTTTTTTAATTTTAACAAGAACTACCATATGATCCAGCTATTCTATTTCCGGGTAATTATCTGAAGAAAATGAAAATATTAACTTGAAAAGATACATGCACCCCTCCCAATGTTCACTGAAGCATTATTTACAATAGCCAAGACATAGAAACAGCCTAAATGTCCATCATGGATGAATAGATAAAGAAAATGTGGTCATACACATACAAACACACATGAGTATCACACAGCTATAAAAAAGAAAATCTTGGGGCACTTGACTGGCTGAGTTGGTAGAAGTATGACTCTTAATCTTGGGGTTGTACGTTTGAGCTCCATATTCGGGGTAGAAGGAAGGAAGGAAGAAAGAAAAGGAAAAGAAAGAAAGGAAATAAAGGGAAAGAAGGAAAGGGAAAGAGAAAGGAAGAGATATAGAGGGAGGGAGGGAGGAATGAATTTGTAACAATATGGATAAAGCTTGAGGGCATTATGCTAAGTGAAGTCAGATCAGACAGAAAGACATAGTTTGATCTCACTGTATGTAGAACCTAAAAACAAAAACCAAACAGAGCTCATAGTCACAGAGAACAGATGAGGGTTGCCAAAGGTAGGTAGGAGTGGAGGGGGGCAAAATGGGTGAAGAGGGTCAAAAAGTACGAACTTCCAGTTATAAAGTAAGTTATGGGGATGTAATCACAGCATGATAACTATAGTCAATAAAACTGTATTGTCTATTTGAAAGTTGCTAAGGGAATAAACCCTAAAAATTCTCATTACATAGGAAATAACTTTGTAACTATGTATGGTGATGGACATTAACTAGACTTATTGTGGTGATCATTAAGCAACATGCACAAATATCAAATCACTATGTTGTACATCTGAAACGAATATATGTCAGTTACACCTCAATAAAATTTTTTTTTAATTTTAAAGTTTTAAAATAATGTTAAAGCAGGGGTTTGGGTACAATGAGGGAGGTTGGGTGTCTGCCTGCTTAAGCATCCCCTTACCATAATCTCTACCTTCAGGCTTCTCAGATGTTTCACTTAGGCTAAGATCCGTGATCTGAAAGCCCAACCCCAAACTCATGGTTTCTGGAAAATGAAAATCTTTCTAACTTGAGTGGTAGTAGAACAACAAATAGCAAAATAATTTACATTTTCCCATCCTGGGTATTATACCAACACCTCACTGTTCACTCTTATCTTATTAACAGTAAGGGGGAGGAACTTTTTTTGTTTACTTGGTTCTTCATTTTGGTTGCTTTATTTTTGGCTTTGCAAATCACTTTCACGCAGGAAAAAGGAAAATCAGGAGCCATACACATGGAAATCAATTTAACTCCACTTTCATTTAGTGTAAAAGGAATAAGCCTCTGTTCATTAAGAATTAAGAAGAATGTTTAAAAAATCGAAGAAAAAATTTAAAAGTAAAATAAGAGATATAATATGTTTGGTCTAAAGAATATGGGAAAAACAAAAAGAGGAAAACATGGGGGAAAGAAATGAAATGGAGAGAGAAGGCAATCAGAAGCAAGAGAGGGAGAGAAGGAAAGGGGTAAAGCTGGAGGATGGGGAGGGAGCAGACGGAGATGGGGATTCCAGTGAAGCACAAATGGGACGTAATTTTGTTTCTCTGCACACCAGTCTAAGAACAGAGCCCTAATTTCCTGGGCACTACCTTCCAGCGGCTCATGTTAGTGAGAACCAGCCCTCCTGGAAGAGATCACCGGCCTTCTCATGGCTGCAGGGAAGTGTCCATCCCAACACTTAACCTTCCCTGGTCTGGTCACCCACCATACAAAGAATGCTGATAAATTTCAGTTTATACTTTTAGGATTTCTGGGTTTTGTGGAATTTTTCACTCTCCTTTTAAGTTTATTTATTTATTGTGAGAGAGGCAGAGACTGGGTGAGTGGGGGAGGGTCAGAGAAAGGGAGACAGAGAATCCCAAGCAGGCTAAAAAAAAAACCCATGAAACTGTGAGATCATGACCAGAGCCAAAACCAAGAGTTGGACACTTAACGGACTGAGCACCTGGGTGCCCCAAGGATTTTCACTCTCTTAGTATAATATACCAAAAATGCCTTAAATGTCTAAAAGATAATAACTACAGCCATTTAAAGATGAAAAACAAGTCTAAAATAAAATCTGCAATCTCTCATGTGCAAATGGGGAAACTGAGGCTTGACACTGAGGTGAGGTCTTACAGCCTGGGAGCGGGGTGGCCACAAACTAGATTAAAGAGACAGCAGAGTGTCAGTGCCACCAACATGAGGGCAGAATCATTTTCTGAAAAATGGCACTGCTAAAGCAGCCGGAGACTTTGCCAGCCCCTTCTCCACTCTGCATCTGTAGGCTTGGCTCTGTCATGTTACCACTTCCTGGTACGCAGACTGTTTTCCTTTCAAAAATAAATAAACAGTACAAGCCAATAAACTCTAGAATGATAAATGCCCTCTTGTCTCAATATTCTTTTCCCAGAAGATGGAATATGACATGCAAGGAAAATTCTTTTCACCAAAATAATAAATATTTATCGTAATACTCAAACAGGACACTAAAGAAAGCCTTGGGGTGATTTTATTTTCTGTCAGTGCAACATTTTCCCCAAGTCCTTGGGACTGTCAGCCTTGGACTGTGTGTCCTTGGACACACAGAGTCAGGCTGGATGACTGACTCTGAACACCACTTTGTCCACCTTCTAAGTCCAATCACCCACGGGGGATGCGACCACAGAGACACAGTGCTGCAGAATTTGTCCCACTCAAGCAAATTCCAGGCACAGGCTGCCTGCCACCAACGCACCCACCCCCAGTGCCAAATGCAATTCCCACATCAACCAGAAGTCCCAAGACCTACTCATTCTTATGTCTCAGAAGAGACTGGTCATAGAAGGCGCCGATAGAGGAAGTTTCTACACTACAAGACAGGTCATTTCTGTGAGGTGTTACAAGCCACTCGGCACCACTCAGCCACAGCCCAGGATCTCATTCTACTCCCTAAGGAGATGATGGGCCTCATTATTATCTTTAGTCCAAACCCTGTCTACGCATTAGAGACAACACTGAAAAATCCCGTGATTCTGATCTCAGAACTGAAAGAATCTCAATCCAATGACTCTTGTCTCACAAATACACTAAAATGAATAAACAGGTCATAAGCACTTATTGAATACCTACTATGCTCAGAGCACTCTATTAGGGGTTACACAGGCATGGCTAGGGGAGAGTGAATGGCAACTGCATCTGAACAAACTGTTTTAATTACAGTTTTGTAGAAGTTGCTCATTTAACTAACAGTTGGCCTTCTTGTTCCCATTCCTAGATGGCTTTGCTCACTGTTCTTACTAACACCTAAGAAGGTCACATGGAAACTACAGATTAGGCAAGGAAATTCAAAAGAATCTTTTGCTACTATGAAAGTCACAAACTATATAACTCTCGCCTTGAATCCCTCATTACTCCCACTGGTTTGGCTCTGAGGGCTGGCGCCATCACAGAACATCCCCTGTGGCAGTGCAACATACCTCCCAAGTAAAGAGAACACACTTAATACTGGTTATTACTTCACACTCTGGGCCTCAGTGCTTCTTGCAGAACAGGTGCTGATGTTTCTTCCTTCCACTGATCCTTTCATTTTCATAAGGACCATGTCTGCCGACCAGCCAAAGAAGACATGGTGCCTTTTGTTGACTTAACAATCTTCTACAAATAAATGGCCAATGCACAGAGAAATGATTTTTGTGATCTAGGACGCAGTGGTGAGGGAACATGTGTGCAGGGGGGCATCCCCCACAGTGCAGGTGCAGCTACTCCTGGTCACCTTGGAAGTACAATTGCAATAGACTGACTTAAATGTGATCCTGCCAAAGGCAAGGAACATACTAGATACCGTTTGATGAGTTTTTGTAGCCTTATAAATCTGATTCTTGACTCTTTGCCCCTAAGAGATCTGAAATTAAAGGGATCAGCATTATTGAATTTTGTAGAAAATACAGCCACAGGAGTGATGCACTTAACTTCCTTCACTGAGCATTCTATTGCAAATAAAATGAATAACTGTGATTCAATAAGCCGGGGAAACAGGAGGACAAAAATGTGGCTAACATCTTCTGCTAAAGGTCAATATGAGAAATAACTTATGTTGACTCTTTCCCTGAAGTGCTAATATTTTACAGGTAAAATTTCCCAAGATTATTTCGCTGCTAAGATATATGAAGCTCCATTCATACACATCACAAGGTACCAAGTACAGCAAGTCAAGAACAAAGGACAATAGGGCCGCCTGGGTGGCTCAGCTGGTTAGGCGTCCAACTTCAGCTCAGGCCATGATGTCGTGGTTCATGACTTTGAGCCCCATATCAGGCTCTGCACTAATGGTACAGAGCCTGCTTGGGGATTCTATCTCCCTCTCTCTGCCACCTCTGCACTCTCTCTCTCTCAAAATAAATAAACTTAAAAAAAGAACAAAGGACAACAGTATGAAACTGGTCACTGACTTAAAATGACTGCACTTTTCAAATGATAAGCTTGCATCAATTGGCCAGTATTTCTCAAAGTGTTGCCTATTGATCCTCAGCATCAGAATGACCATAAGAGTATTGCAGAAATGCAGAGACCTGGGTCTCACCTAACATCTAGCATTTTAGAATCTCTGAGCAAAGGGCTTTTTCACAAGGTTCCCTAGAGACTGTGAAATACACTAAAGTTTGAGACTGCTGCCATACAAAACATCTCTGAATCTTTCAGGAGATTCCAATGCAGGCCGAGAGGAGAGAATGACTCAGTCACACGGGGTTAAATTATACTAACAGACTCATCCTCTTATTTCTATCTTATACTCAAGCTCACATTCTAAAGGAATTCCTTTGGCTCTTGTGTTTGAGAGGAAATTGCTGAATGTCCCTGAATTACCCTTACTAATAGCTCAGCCACACTTAAAGAGCTGAATATAGTAATGTGTGATTAACTTGGACCTGTTAAAAGAGAGGTTGCATTAATGTGGGAGGGGCCAGATTCAGTGGACCTTTCTGATAGAGATATTTTTTCCCTGTGCAATAATAATGTATTCTAATCACAAATTAAGGCCAAATTTTAGATCTGGGCTTTTGGCTTTGATATGGGTTGAGATGTACTGTAATATCTCCCAATCACCTATGCCATGGTCCATCATTACCAATTGTTAGGGATGTTTCCCCCTCAGGTTTAACAAGCATTCTCATTCTGAATTTAAATAACTAATGGCAAAGAGAAGGAAATAACTGTTATTAAAACACACACAAAAATGAACACATCCAATGCAATGATTTCCCCCAGTTCTTTCTCATATCATTTATTCATCATGATCATAACTTTGGAGGTAGATAATATTAGCCCTACCTTAAAGTTGAGGATAGGAAATCACAAAGCTACTAGATGATAAAAACCAGCTATGATGACAGGACTCAGATCTCCAGATCAAGAAGCTGCATTTATTACATCAGGCATCATCTTCTTTCAAAGCCAATATACTTGAAGGAGGCCACATGTTTGTCACACTAGGTAATAAATGATGTCATGGGGAAAAGAGTACTTTCAAGTCCATCAGATTGAGTTTGAATCAAAAATGCATTTCTCTAACTAAATGTATAACCTTGAGCAAAGTCTCTTAATCTCTCTGTGGCTGTTTCCTCATCTGTGAAAGAGAATTCCATCTATTCCCTCCTTATGAGGAGTAACTGAAATTAAGAGGTAACAATTGGGGCGCCTGGGTGGCTCAGTCGCTCAGTCAGATAAGCATCTGACTTCAGCTCAGGTCATGATCTCATGGTTCGTGGATTCGAGACCTGCATCGGGCTCTGTGCTGACAGCTCAGAGCCTGGAGCCTGCTTCAGATTCTGTGATTCTCTCTCTCTCTATGCCCCTCCCCTGCTCAAGCTCTGTCTCTCTCTCTCTCAAAAATCAACATTAAAAGTTTTTTTAAAAAAGAATAAACATGTCCTCTTGAAATCTGAATTTTTACTCAAATTTTAAATTGTATTGCTGAAACATGTTAAGAAACTTTCTCCTTAATACCATACCCTACACTGTATTCTACAGCTAGCAAAATACTTCTAATTTGGAGAGGTCACCTGATTAATAAGTTCCACACCATGAGGCTATCAGATGGTAAAGACATTTCTCCATAACACATGTCTCAGCCAGTACAACACAATCCCCAAACAAGAGAAGTGTTCCCGCCTCATGTTCCAAGTGAAAGAACCTAGCCTGCCCTGAGCTTGTCACACCACCTCAGAACTCATGAAAAGAAGTTTCCAGAGTTCCTCTGTGCCCGAGGTCAGCATACTGAGGGCTCTTTCACTACTCCCTCAGCCATGCCCCTGCTGAGAGCTGCAGTAGAGAACACCTGTCCGATGGCACCATGTCACCCTGGTTGGCATTGAGTTTAATACCATCTTCCCCAACATCCCTGTTGCCTATTAATCAGAAACCTGAGCTCCTGTGACATCGATCATCCCAAGCGTTGTGTAAATCTAGTACTCTAACCCACTTTCCCAACCATCCTCTACCTCCAAAATCCTTCCGTTATATCTTCCTGTCTGTCATCAGCAAACACTCTTATTATGGGTTCAATTTTGTTCCTCTCTTTACCCAACTTCATCTTGTGAAGTCCTAACCCCAAGTACCTCAGAGTGTGATCTTATTGGAAACAGGGTGATTGCAGATGTAATTATTCAATTACATAGAATAAGGCGATACTAGAGAAGGGTAGCCTCCTAATCCAATAGGACTAATATCCTTATAAAAAGGGGATATTTAGAAACAGGCATACACACAGGGAGGATATCATGTTGGAGTGGGGCTGTCATAAATCGAGGAACTACCAGAAGCTAGTAAAGGCCTGGAACAGATCCCTCCCTAGTGTCTTCAGAGGGAACATGACTTTGCCAACAACTTGATTTCAGACTTCCAGCCTTCAAAACTGTAAGACAATAAAATTCTGTTGTTCTAAGCTACCAGTTTATGGTAATTTGTTATGCAGTTCCAACAAGCTAATATAATTCCTCTCTGAACACTCCCTTCCCTGGCTGCTGTCTGGTAACAGTCTCCTTGCGGCCCTCTTGAAGGAAAGAGCTCTTCTTCTCTTGCCTCTCTGTATGTCAAAGTCTGGCAGTGGAATAGGAGGAGGAGGCATACCAGTTTCCTGACCTATTCATCAGAATTGATCTTGCTCTCAATCTTACCTCCAGCACACACTTTGTTGGTTTTATTCTAGAGCTTGTCATTACTGACAGAGATCCCTAATTTCAATTTCAAGGATACCATTATTCTCTAATCTCTAATTTACTTTCTCTCTCATACTTATTCCAAAACTCTGTTGGCCCCACTGGGACATCTAATCCATTGGTCCTACCACCTACTCTTCTCAAGTCCCTCCTTCACCTCCACCAAATTTAGGTCCAAGACTCATGAGTTTAGTCACTCTTTGCCTACATGCTCATCTATTTTTCATCTTTTAGATTTGTTCAACAAAACTACAACCTGTTAAAACCTAACTGTATGCACACTACATATCTGCAACTGAGCAGCTGAATGTGGCTAAAGAAAAACTTGAATCACTGCTGACTGGTCTTTCAAGGATGACCTCAAATCTCAAAAAGGGTAATACTGCCCAGAAATCTTCTATATTACTCTTATTACTCTACTCTGCAGGATACTTTTCATATCTTTTCTATCCCCAACCTCCACACTAACTACATTTACTCATGGCTAAGAGATCTGCCTCTTATTTTCCTAATAAAATAGAATCACTTAGAAAATATTCCTATATCCTTCTTACACCAAGTTTACCAGCCTACCTCCATCTGTACCCATACCCTCTATCTTCCCTCCTATCACAAGGATGAACTTGTTCCTACTCCGATCTAAAGCTAACCTCTCCTTTAATTATCTGGATTCCACTCCTTTACCCCTAACCCAAAGACTTTGCTCCTACAATTATCCCCTCTCCTATCTGTAACACCAGTTTTCTCATCAGTATACAACTATACCGTACTATCTCCTGTCTCAAAAATACCACCCGATCCCACAATCTCCCTCTAGCACCTAGACCATTTTTTAATTCTCATTTATAGAAGAACTCTCCAAAAGAGACCATATGATATTTGCCTTCATGTTCTTTTTTAAAAAAATTTTTAAATGTTTTATTTATTTCTGAGAGAGAGAGAGAGAGAGAGAGACAGCATGAGTGGGGGACAGTCAGAGAGAGAGGGAGACACAGAATCGGAAGCAGGCTCCAGGCTCTGAGCTAGATGTCAGCACAGAGCCCGACGCAGGGCTCGAACCCACGAACTGTGAGATCATGACCAGAGCCGAAGTTGGATGCTTAACCGACTGAGTCACCCAGGCACCCCTTTGTCTTCATGTTCTTGATCTCTATGATCAGAATGTTAACTCAACATTCCACTAAGCCCACCCACATTGCCAAACCCAACCATCAGTGTTTGGTCCTCAGCCTATACCAACTTTCAGCAGTGCTGAACACAGTTAAACATTTTTTTCTTGAGACACTTTCTTTTCTTGGCTTCCAGGACAACACCCTTTATTGTTTGACCTCTAGCTTCGCAGACTGTTCCTTTTCTATCTACTTCATAGAATCCCCCTTCTCTTCTCAATGCCAGTGCAGTGGAGTGACAAGGGTTCAGTTCTAGACTTTCTTATCTAAGACTACTCCTATGCCCCAGGCACTCTATTCTAGTCACCTAGCTAAATATTCTATCTATATGACAATGACTCCCAAATCACCACCCTGAGCACTCACTTAAACACTATGCATATCCAATCATCTACAAGACACCTCTTAGTATCCCCAAAACCCGACACTTGATTCCTACTGTATAGCCTCTAAAATGTCTTCCTCTCCAGTCTTGAAATAAATGAGAGACTGTTCCATTATTAACCCCACTTATCCAGCCAAAAACCTAAGAGTACTTTTTTTTCCCCTTTCTCAGGGGAATCCATAAGTAAGGCTGATTTGCAGTATGATTTCAATACATGTGTATGGAATGAATGAATGGATGAATAACAAGCAAGTGTATGGAACTGCTTTGTGCCAAAAGTAGAAATCATTAAAAACTACCCCTTACAGAAGTTCAGAGATACAACCAACAGCATTCATTCTGAATGTGCCTTTTTAAAAAACTTATGAGAAAATGAAACCCGTAATAAAGATGCTGAGATTTATATCAACAGTCCTCACTTCCCCTTAAATTACTGGAATAATGTGCCCAGTGCTGCCCGTTTGGAAGGTCTGATTTCTGTTAACTAGTTTAAATAATTTCTGACATGATGCATTTTTAAATCTTTGCTCTCCAAATCTAATAAATCCCTAAATTTATGTAAAATACTAGTTTCCAGCCATTGACTTTGTAACTGCTCAGGTGAAAACCTGGAAGCAAAACTAATTAAGCTAACTTCCTAGACGAAAGGAGCAACAGCTTCGGTGTACCAGAGCAGGAAGATAATGAGCCACATCACATTATCCAGGAACATGTTCTGAGGGTGGAATAAATAAGGTGTTTTCCTGAACTCAGTATTTTAATCAAATACTTCCTTTTTGCTTTTCAAACCCAAATTTAATTAAAAATGTAAGCAATGTTTTTAGGAATGAGAAACAACAGTTCACTTTTCTTCTGCACACAAAGTACATGATTGCCTATAAACATGGGCTGAGGTCATTGCTTTTTCAACAAAGGAGCAAAATATTGGGTTGACTCACATATCTGATAGCATCTTACGTTTACTGACCATCATCCACATTCCTTTTATGTTCCTTCAAATTTAGAGAGAACTTACCAGATGAGAAGTGTACAAACAATACACTTTTATAAAATGTTGTCTGAGACCCAGGTTGTAAATTCACTCCCCACACTGACAAGTCGGTCAGGAGACAGTCATCTTGACAAGGCCTCCCACAGAGGTACCCAGTGGTCACAAGGACAACTGGAAAGTAGAAAGCACATTCTATGTGCCACTTCTGGAACATCATTTCATAACACATATACTCTTGACAGAAGTTTGCATATTATTTTGAAAAACCTCTCACCAAGGTAATAAAGCTAGTCATTTCTTGGGTTTTCCACCTGCAGTCTGACAAAGCTGGTGCAAATGAAAAGATACGGAAATATGCTGAAAAGAAGCAAATGACTTGAAAAAGAACAGAAACTTTGAATTCAAGAAGCTGAAAATGGTAGAGGATCATCTGTGTCTACTTAACGCATGACTCAACATGTTAGATAAAGCACACTTTTTAACTTCAGGAAGAAATTCCTGACAATAAATAGACAGACACTGAAGAAAGTTATTAAGTAAAACTTGTGGCGACTCCTTTACTGGACATCGGAACACAGGGTTGAGAACTTGGGTTCTTGGAGTCATTTATGACAAAAAAAAAAAAAAATTAACGAAGAAAGGAGTTTGTGCAGTTGCTTCCTGAAGAAATCATGAAAAACTACCACTTAAAGTCACACTGCCCTATATGACTAATTATGTGACCTTGAACAAGTTATTTAACTTCTCTACCTTCAGTTTTCTTCCCTGGAAAATGCATAATAATAGCACCTGCCCCATGAGGCTGATTTGAAGGTTGATAAGAATAATAGCCAACACTTATTAAGTGTTTACTATGTGCCAGGCACTATTAAAGGAGTTCAGTAGTATAAATTCATATAAGGCCTACAGTAAAGAAGAAGTAGATAGATAGTAATTTTGTCCTTATTTTGTGGAACAGGAAACTGAGGCACAGAAATGTGCTCTAGAGACAAGAAGCAGCAGCATTACTTGGGAACTTGTTAAAAAATGCAGAATGTCAAGCCCCACCTGAGATTACTGAATCAAAATCTGGTTTTTAATCAGATCAACAGATGATTAAACTTTGAGAAGCACGTGACTAAAACCACCTGATTGTAAGTGGTGGAGGGGGTTTGGACTCTACAGGTCTCCCTCCACAACCTGTACTGCACTGCTTCTTTGCATTAGAGAACAGGTAAAGGACCTAGCATACCCTCTTATAAATACTGGTTATCATTATAATATTTTAGGAGTGGCTGACACATAGTTCTACTTGTAGGTAAAAGAATACACACACACACACACACACACATACACACACACGGCTTGCACTAAAGACAAAAACAAACAAACAAACAAACAAGACACCAAAGAGCTAAAACTATCACCTAATTCTTAGCATGGACAGGAATTTGAATCACAGATTTCTAGAACTTCAACACTGAAAGGGAACATGAAGAGCCAACAATTCAAATACCTTACTTTATTTCTATGGAAATGGATGCTAAGAGAGGGAGACAAACTAATATGACAAAGGTCAGCCAGTAAATTAGGACCTAGCAAAGACTCCAACTTGGGCCTCATAGTTAGATCTGCAATCATGCAATTATTACTGACTTCTCCTTATTCCTTGCTCCTGACTGCACAGGTCAAAAAAAGACAATTGAATAAGTAAACAATTAGCAGATGCAAGTGGTTTCACATTACTGTTTAAAGTGCTCTGCTGACCACAGAGGCTACTTCTAATGTCTATGAATACAAAATATCTTCATAATGTGCTTCTTCAGAAACCAGTTGTTTACTGGCTCCATAGATTTTCTCATGGGTGTTTTCCTGGCATTTGGCCAGAGCACTGATGCAAAATTGGTGTTGTGTAATATGCTAAACTTTGGGCAATAGTATAACTAGCCTTCACTAACAATCCTGCTTTTCCATCCAACATTAATCCTTACCATTCATAGGACATTTTTTTAAGGGTGACAATGCTGTGAGCCTCTCTAAATTACATTATATTCTTCCCCACATACACAGGAGTCCCATTTTGCAAATATCTGTCTTCCTATCAGTCCAGGCAAATTTTATTTTCTGTCTGCCATCTCCCTTTCTCCTCTTCTTTCAAATCCTTCCAAGATAATCATGCAAAACATATTCAAATTATTCTTTCAGCAAGCTACTTTATTAAGCAATTCTTCAAATTGCTCAAAATTCATTTTTCCCCAAAAGTCTCCTCTTTACTAACATGAACTGTTGAGGATGACTAGGGTTCTTTTTTTTAATATTAGGCATTTTATTAATCTTTACTATGTAATCAGCAGTAGAGCTCTTACATGATAATCCCCAACTTCACCTCCTCTGGAATAGTATCTATACAGATACCAGCTATCCCTCAGTTTTAATTCGGATGGTTTTGTGCGTTCACATGTTCACTGTTCCTGATCTCTCCTATCCCCATGTGTTCACTGATCTCTGTGGTGATTCAGGATATGCTGTGGATATCTGTTAAGAAGCAAAAGGTTTGACTTCCTGTTGAAAGTAGGTAAAATTTAGATCTACTCATCCCAGACTATATTTTTCCTTTAAGTGAATTTCCTTCAACTGTTCAAAGAAGTAAAAAGCTTAACGTATGCTCAACAGTATTTTTTGAAATAACAGGACAAAATTGGAAAGCTATTCAGCAAAATACTAACAGTTTGTATTATGGGTGTTAGTAACCTACTTATTTTAGCTTTTCTGTCTGTTTCAATATAAACAAAAAAGCATATTAACACTAATTTTGAGAAAGCCAAAGTTATTACAAACATAAGTTTGGGTTCATACTGGCATATGGAAAGTAATCCCCAACATATTAGCCAAACATCACACTAAAATACAATAAAAAAAAAAAAACAATAAAAATTAGTTTTTAAAAAATCAACCTGATAGGTGAAGAATAGTAGGTTATCCCACAACAGAAGAAATTAGATGAAAATAGACCTACAAAGGATTGTACTCACAGCACATTCCAACTTGACATCATGAAATAGGAACCACGAGAAACAAGAAGGTAGAAATATTTTTTCTTATTTCTCTTCATATATTTCCAGACTCAAAGACCCAAGATATTACAAATGAAGAACAAGGTCAGTGTGTCTTTTTGCTTTCTCTATTCTACCCTGTAAAGAAAATAGTAATTATACCCATTTACCCTCCCCACCATCAGATATTCTATTTAGCTACAAAAACAAAATAAAATAAAATTCTTTTAACTCAAAGAGCAAGAATTGTCCAAGTTACACTTTCTCACCACAAAACAGATTATAATAGTTGTTTTTTTTTTTTTTTATTTAGGTACCATTTGGAAATTAGAAGAGGAAAGTTACTTTTAAAAAACTCTGGGATAGAGATGTCTGGGTGGCTCTGTCGGTTAAATATCCAACTCTTGATTTCAGCTCTGGTCATGATCCCAAAGTTGTAGGACCCAGCCTTTGTCAGGCTCCATGCTGAGTGTGGGGCCTGCCTAAGATATTCTCTCTCTCTCTCTCTCTCAAAAAAAAATTAATAATTAAAAAAATAACCCTTGGATGAAACAAAAAACCACTATAACTACAGACCATTCAGAAAATAAAAAAATGAGAATACTACCTATAAAAAGTTGGAAAATACTGCTGTACACTCAAAGAAAGTTGCTTTAAATGCTTTATTATTAATTTGTAAAAAATAAAATAAATGGCCAAAGTAACTCAAGTTAGAGAAAATCAGAACAAACTTTAGGAAAACAAGCAGAAATTAGTAAAATACAAATCAACAGGGGCTACTGGGTGGCTCTGTCGGTTGAGCATCCAACTTTGGCTCAGGTCATGATCTCTCCATTCATGAGTTCAAGCCTCATGTCAGGCTCTGTGCTGACAGCTCAGAGCCTGGAGCCTGCTTCAGATTCTGTGGCTCCCCCCGCCCTCTGCTCCTACCCAACTTGTACTCTGTCTCTCTGCCTCTCAAAAATAAATAAACATTAAAAATTCTTTAAAAAAAATAAAATACAAATCAATAAGTTAAGAATTAATAAAATAGAGATAAATTAGAATTATAAATAATTTACAAGCTAATTATTTTTAAAGAATAACAGAATAAACCAGTTTGGTCAAATATAATTTAAAACATAAAAGTGAAGGAGTGAAGGAGCAAAAAGACCACAGACACATTATCTGATATCAGAAAAAGATCAGGGGCGCCTGGGTGGCTCAGCTGGTTAAGTATCTGACTCTGGATTCAGCTAAGGTCATGATCTTACAGTTTGTGGGATCAAGCCCCACATGGAGCCCACTTGGAATTTTCTCTCTCCCTCTCTCTCTCTGCCCTCCCCCACTCACACTTACAGGCACACACTCTCTCTAAAAATAAATAAAGTTTTTCTTTTAAAAAAATTTTTGGGAAAAAAGTTAAAGATTAATAACCATAGGATGGGGCACCTGACTGGCTCAGTTGGTTAAGCTTCCAACTTTGGCTCAGGTAATGATCTCACAGATTATGAGTTTGAGCCCTGCACTGGGCCCTGTGCTGACAGCTCAGAGCCTGGAGCCTGCTTCAGACTCTGTGTCTCCCTCTCTCTCTGCCCCTCCCCAACTCATGCTCTGTCTCTCTCAATAATAAATAAACATTAAAAAAACTTTTTTTTAATAACCACAGGATAAATTAGGGAAAGCCGTCAAAAGAAAATCCATCAAAAGCTAATATATGGCCCACACCCATGTAAATGGATGGGTAAATGTTTCTGTTCTCTCAAGTAACAAATGATTCCTTTTCTAGTTAAGTTGTTAAAAAGTAAAGAAAAAAGATGCAATGCCTCATAATTAATTTAGTCAATCTAAAATAATCCTTATACAGAAATCTGACATAGCAGATAAAAGAAACCACAAACCCATCTTACCTAAAAATATTATTATAAGGGGCACCTCAGTGGCTCAGTCAGTTAAGCATCCGACTTCAGCTCAGGTCATCATCTCGCAGTTGTGAGTTCTAGCCCCACGTCGGACTCTGTACAGACAGCTCAGAGCCTGGAGCTTGCTTCGGATTCTGTGGCTCCCCTCTCTCTGCCCCTCCCCAGCTCCCACTCTGTCTCTCTCTCTCTCTCTCTCAGAAATAAACATTAAAAAATATTAATAAAAGATTTATAAATATGATATTAGCAAATACAAACCTTTTCATATAATATAAACATTAAAACAAAAAAGACCCCACAGTCAGTGCGAGTTAGAAAACATTCCAAGAATTCTAGGTGGGTGCTTCTTTCACATATAAAAGAAAATCTTTACTGCAATTTATCAGATCAGGGAACCAAGGAGATAGAGCAACCATCTCAACAGATGCTGGAACAACATTTGTAAATAATTAAACATTAATTCTTGGTAATTTGAGAAAATATTAATAAAATAGAGAAAAATGTTCCCAATCCAACAACTAACAGTCAATTTCATGCTTACTGTCAAAACACAAGAAAAATTTCCAATGACAATTGTGCCTGAAGTCACAATTTATCACTGTTCTAGTAGTCTGACCAAAACTTAACAACATAAAATAAATTGTAAATTTAAAAACAGCAGAGACAGAATCACTACTATTATTTACATGTAGTGTGTTATTTTTTTTACCTATAAAACCCAAGAGAATCAATTCAAAAACTTTTAGATGAGCTATTTGAAAATCCATTGCTTAAATATATTTTTAGCTATTGTTTGCCCAGAAGAGTTCACTAAGATTGTACATGCACTTCCTAAGGTTAAAGTTTTTTTTAATGTTTTATTAAATTAAATGAGAGAGAAAGAGAGACAGTTGAGCAGGGGAGGGCCAGAGAGAGGAGATACAGAATCTGAAACAGGCTCCAGGCTCTGAGCTAGCTGTCAGCACAGAGCCCAAAGCGAGGCTCGAACCCACAAACTATGAGATCATGACCTGAGCCAAAATCGGACGCTTAACCGACTAAGCCACCCAGGAGCCCCTCTAAGGTTAAGGTTTTCTATATCAAAGCAGTAAATAGAACATATGACCTATTATTCTCTTCCCATTGGATGAAGGGGCATTTTGATGAGACTCCATTTTTTTCTTTTTAATTTTCTTCACTTTCCATCTCAATGGAGGAGCTCAGAATCCACTGTCAAAGTTTTCTTTGAGTCTTCTGAGAAAATCCCATCTTGAATGGCATCATATATATTCAACAGTTGCCATATACACTTATTCACTTAATAGAATATGTTCTAAGTCCTAGTTCATGGTGATATGAACTAAATGTTTACATATGGATGAATCTGATCTCACCCCTCATTATGTAGGTACAGAAAAAAACAGGCATGAAAATTCAAGTAGGGCATAACTCAAAATAATAATAGCACGTGCTGTGAAACCCCAAAGAAGACAGAGTCTTTACTCTTAGGACCCTCTGAAATACGCACTCAGGAGTCCTCACATATACCCATAGCCCCACTACTATGAACTAAGAATAGTTTTATAAATGACTTCAGTTAATATATCAGCTATTCCATGATATCCCAGTGTCCAAAACTATCACCAAGTATAGTACATGGACAGTTAGTTGCTAAAACAAACAAACAAAAATTGCATGTCTGTTGATAATCCTTTAAAAGACGTTCTAGGCTTTAACTGGATTTGCTATTTTGCTGTTGCCCAATCAGCAAGCATACTGTTGGGGCATAACACTAACACGAAACTCCTTGAATTCCAACAGTGTTCATTATCTACCAGCCTGTTTGCCTTAACTGTAAATCCTTAAACATGGCTAGGTTATTGAGGACCACCTTGAGCACCCTGTTAGATTGTAGCAGGATGGTGGAGCAGAAATTATCTGGCAGGTAGAAGTTGGCAACAAGATCAAGGACAAGTCGAAGAATTGTTTTCAGACTCTAGAGGCTCAGTAAGTAAGCAACAATAGGGCTATGAACTGAGACCCAGTAACGAATAAGTCAGGGTTCATGAATAAGAAATGCAACTGCTCTTATTTAAACATGGGCTCTAGGTAGAGCATGAGTCTAAGAGAAGGGCACAACTTCGGTAAGCTTTGCAAATAATGGTTTCAGGAACAAATAACAGATTTAAAATTTTAATGCAGCCTTCATGTTTGCTCAGTAAGGAAGGGAAAAAAAATTGATTTGACATCAATCATTGCAGCCTCAAATACAGGGATGGTAATCAATCAAATATTTATTGAGCACCTACTACTTTGTATATGATCTATGTTAGGAGCTACAGAGAAACTCAAAAGAACTTTAAGACACAGTCCCTGATTACAGTCCAGTTGATAAGTCACATACTCCCATAGTACCTTGAAGTTATTCTTCAAAACTCAATACTATTGTGGAAACTAATTTGACAATAAACTATTTGTAAAAAAAAAAAAACAAAAAAACTCTTAATACTAGTATTGGGATGCCTGGGTGGCTCAGTCGATTAAGCGTCCGACTTCGGCTCAGGTCATGATCTTAC
Source organism: Hyaena hyaena (assembly GCF_003009895.1). Classification (NCBI taxonomy): domain Eukaryota; kingdom Metazoa; phylum Chordata; class Mammalia; order Carnivora; family Hyaenidae; genus Hyaena; species Hyaena hyaena. Next base: position 1,546,863 of record NW_024080868.1, read on the forward strand.
AGTTTGTGGGTTCGGGCCCCGCATCGGGCTCTGTGCTGACAGCTAGCTCAGAGCCTGGATCATGTTTCAGATTTTGTATCTCCCTCTCTCTCTGACCCTCCCCTGCTCATCCTGTCTCTTCTCTCTCAGAAACAAATAAAACATTAAAAAAAATTTTTTTCAACTCTTAATACTAGTACTAAGTAATTTTTAGACTAATTTTTAAACATCTATTTCCCTATGATGCTTTAAATTCCATGACCTCAAGGACAGTCACCACCTGGACCATTAATTTATTTCCAATGACAAATGCATAGTAGCTACACAATAAATATGACTTGAGTAGGTGAATAATGGATATATAATTGACATGTTTAAAACATTTTCTAAATGGGTATTATCTGATTTGTGCTTAATGTAAATAAGCACAAAGAATGGAGAGAGCTCTAAGAATTTCTTTCACTAGTTGGGGGAAAAGCTAATTACATAGAACCTTGGTTTTTCAAGCACAATTCATTCCAGAAACAAGCTTGTAATCCAAAGCAGTTGTATATCAAAACAAATTTCCCTATAAGAAAAAATGGAAACTCAGATGATTAGCCCCTTGACCCAAAAAAATTCATATAAAAATGATTATAATACTGTAATATAATACAAAATAGTAAAGAAAATACAAAGAAAAATAAACAAATTAACTTACACTTACCTTTGAAAACCTTCATGGCTGGTGTGAGGGAGACAAGAGAGAAGAGGGTTATTTTGTAGGATGACTTTCACTATTATTAACAGATGTTGACTACTAAACAGTAGTAATAAACTCTTGTCTTATACTATGTTTAATGTAACTGGCAATAATGCAGCAAAGGAAGGGGTCTATATCTGCAGGCAGCCTGACCTAGAATGAGGCAAGGCATTCCTAAGCTTACTCTCATATGGAAAACCAAAGGAATGTCCATAGGTACATTCAAGTGATAAAAAAAATACACTAGCGCCAGTTGTGGGCACCTTCCAATGTTCTGAAAAATAACTGATTTCTGCCAAACACCACGGCCTGAAATAGAGTACCCAAGCAGTGGAGACAATCACCCACAATTCCGTAGATAGAGAACCATTGGCTCAGTTGCGATCATGCAACATTCAGCATCACATACTACTTGTATTATAAGAGATCACTCGTTTATCAAGATAAAATTTATTAAAAATGTTTGCTTGTCTTGCGGAACACTGTCAGAACAAGTTACTCACAATCCAAGGTTTTACTGTACTATCTTTAATATCGTCTATAAAGACTAAGACCCAAGCAAACACACCCAAATATAGAAGCTTAAAGTGTCTATTTGATTTGTCAGCTCCACAGCCATGCCAGTCATGCTCTACTATGCTCTCCCCCTTCCAGTTTGCCGAAAGTGGGAATACAGTCCCAACCTTAATTCCCCCACCACACAGAAAACCCCATGAAGTGTAACAAATCTTTACTGAATTTGGGATAGCATGAGTACGTCCTAGAGGAACCTACACTGTTGTTAGAAGGGGTGGCCACTCACAGCCACTCTGAAAGTCCAATGTGGCCACCAACACCTTCTATGACATCCCCACGGGTGTGCAGGTGCTTAAGAGGTGGCTTCTTCCATCACTTTGCAATTTGTACAGAGGGTACCAGGCCTGGAATCTATTGAGAAAGGGTTCTTCAGAGTACTGTCACCAAGCTTAGGCTTTAAATTGCCCAGCACATGAGTGTCTTCTCCTGAATTCATGATACCATGACTGACCTGCAGTGATGATGGAAACCGCTAGCCACATGCTTATAAGGCTGTGTTTTCTGAGGTTTGGTCTTTTTTGTTGTTATTTTTTTTTGGTTTTTGAGTTTGGGGGTTTCTGATATTGCTGATAGGATTTAATCAGCACTTCCCACATTTGTTTGATTTGCCCTTTCTTCTTTCAAAATCATTCCTATACTGCATACACCCATGAACTTTATTCGTTTTCTCCTTTAAAAAAAAAATAGCTCTATCTTGATTTCTACTTTCATTTCTAGTGTAAATGCACATCCCTACGTACAAGCACTCTATTTTTCTTACTGCTTTTGCTCTATTGGCTCATGACATAATTAATGATATTTATAAAATATGGCAAATAATCAGGGGTCTCGGAATTGGATTTCAAGTAGCCCTGAGTTACATAACAGAACAGGCAAGTATGGGTAATTTCCAAGCAATGGATTTCCAGGTTCTCATCTGCATTCTTAGACTGCAGCTACAACAGAGAAGTGTTGCTGGATCTTTCCTTCCACAACCATACAATGAAAATCCATGTGCATTTTTACTTGGCCACCAAGTCTTCTGACAACTGTCACTCATCAACCAATTCTCTGATTTCTTATTCATTCTATCATATACCTGGTAGATTTACATTAATGAGAATATGCCATGATTAATATACCTTTCATACATTTAGTACCCTCCACAGTTTTGGCTGTTGAATCCCACTAACTCCTATCTCATTCCAATTATCAGTAATACTCAGATGCAAATAATAAACTGATGTACCTCATTATCAGCCTTTCAGAGGGTTTGGTTCAAGACGGCTACCTAATAGGATCCTGAACGGCCCTCCTATTAATACACCAAATTTACAGCTATGCATGGAACAACCTCCTCTGAAAAAAAACCTAAAAACTCACGTGTGCAGTGAGCCAAGGAGAGAAGGCCCACATCAAAGAGGGTAGGAAAGCCTGGGACGGAATCTTGTCATAGATACTATTCTGCTTGGGGCCACCCAGTCCGGAGGGAACTCAAAACCTGGACCTTTTCCCTGAGACGTGAAGAGTTTGAACCCCACACGGGGCATCCCTGATGTTTAAGATCTGCACCTGAGAAAGGAGCCCCCAAAGCATACAGCTTGGACAACTAAAACGGCTGGCGCGCTAGGACTCACCGCCCCCGGGTTCCAGCGTAGAAGCCGCCCCGCCCGTGGGCGGGAAAGCCTCACTGGCTGGTCTTGGAGCTTTGGCCTGAGGGACAGGCACTGACACAGGGGCCTGTCGGGGAGCTCTCCGGAGGGACTCTGGCAGGCACCATCTTCAGGCTCTCCCTCTGCCAGCCCCAGGGCAGCGCCTGTACTTCTCAGAAGGGAGCTTTTACGACACTGCAGCCCCAGGTTTTGCGACCACGCCTAGCGGCCCAGCTTTCACTTGTGGTCCGTAGGACTGTATAGATTTGCAGGAGCCTTTCTCCCATAAAGTCTACTTTTATGTTTATAAATATAGAATTATATTACTGTAAAATAAGCTCCTCTTTGTATAATGGCAATAAAGTTAAAGTTATTCCGAATAAAATTTTTATTACTTCGACACATCACAGAAAAATGCTAATTTCACATTTCAATTTATTTATATAATTTTTGCAAAGTATACAGTACAGGTTCAGTATAAGACATTCAAGTATTAAAAAATTACATTAGAGGGGTATCTGGGTGGCTTAATAGGTTAAATGTTGGATTTCTCAAGTTATGATCTCATGGTTGGTGGGTTCAGGGCCCAGCGTTGCTCTCTGGGCTGACAGTTCAGAGCCTGGAGCCTGCTTGGGATTCTGTCTCCCTCTCTCTCTGCCCCTCCCTGCCATGCTCTCTCTCTCTCTCTTTCTCTCTCTTTCAAAAATAAATAAACCGTGGGGCGCCTGGGTGGCTCAGTCAGTTAAACCTCCTACTTTGGTTCAGGTCATGATCTCGCAGTTTGTGGGTTGCAGCAGCATCAGGCTCTGTGCTGTCAGCTTGGAGCCTGGGGCCTGCTTCAGATTCTGTGTCTTTCTCCCTGCCCCTTCCCTGCTCATTCTCTGTCTCTCTCTCTCTCTCAAAAATAAATAAACGTTAAAAAAATTTTAATAAATAAAATTAATAAAAAAAATTTTAATTGCATTAGATTCAAAATATCCAGGGGGAGGTTGGATGGAAATGAATTCAAAAGGAGAAGAAATGGCATAAAAATTTCTATTAAAATGACCTTGTTCACATATTTTTAAGTGAGACTTGATGGCTATTGTGAATTCCACTGGAAAATGTTTCAGGTGATTTGTTAGTTTGTTTTAATGTTAACATTTGCAATTGGGCAGAAATTACATTACTTTCAACAGCTTAGAGTAAAATATTTTAGGTATCAATGTGGAAGAAATACATAGATTTTTTTCAGTATTATTTTAATGGATATGCAAGCAAAAAGTTTGAAGTCCTCTATGCCAGACCATGGAAGACTAATGGGTGGGTAGCTCCAGCTACCATTCATTGGTACCAACTTAGCTGACATGCTTTTTGCTCTGAGGCTCTGGTTCACCCCTAAATTCATCATTTGGGGCATCTTGGTAGCCTGCATTAGATTTCCCAGGACCAACCCCAGGCTAATCCCTTTGCATGACCATTCCCCTATCGTGAGTGAAGAAAACAGAGACGTGTAAGGTCCTTCCTGCAGGTTTCCAATTTTTAAGGTCTCTTGAAAATAATATACAGATCAAAAATAAGTCACAGAGACACAGAACCAGATTAATCTAATTTTCTACTTCTCTAACATAATGATATGGTTTTCTAACAGTGCTTTCAACTTATATTATCAAACACAATACTTAACATTCTAGTTTTCAACTTACAAATTCAGATTTCAGCAGTTCTACAGTTTTATTCTGAAAACAATGAGGGGTTCCATGTAGCATAATAGTATTTGGGGAACTGTATCAGATATTGCTCTGGCACCATTTCATATCTCCTCAGCTTCACAAGTCTCTCATTCCAGCCACTGCCATGATGACCAGTTCTGCAAAGATTCTGATCCATTTCTTGCAGGTGCAACCCAGTGGTGCTTTGTGTCAGTCCTACGCCAAGCACACCTTGCCTTCCACCCTTGGACTTCTTTGTTCACAGCACAAAGTGAGACACTACAGGAACCTGTTTCATGCTAAACCACATACAACTCAGAAGTTCAGATAATTTGTCCCATTAGGTGAACCTTTGACAAATGAGGGGTGTGAGCGGATGGATAAGCCTTTCCCCCTCTGTTCCTCAGGAGAAATGGTCCTGAGATGTGTTTCACAAGGTTTCTAGGATAATCCCATGAAGTGGTGACCGGCTTGATAACACTTCCTTGTAGAGGTTCTCCCTCTTTCTCTCTTTGCTGCCCTGAAATTCTGTTCTTTGGAAATATACTCCCCAGTAAAGTATTTGCATATATGGTCTAAGGATACAAAATCAGAAAGGGAGAATTTATTGAAAAGTGGGACCAGTTCTAATATACTGACATGATATTAGACATGATGGGTCCATTGTAAATGAAGTGGATATGCCAAAACTTTGTTAGCATAATACTAAGAAAGGGGTAAGAAGACTCAGGGAGGTTGGAATATTAAAGTACATTTATTATGTAAGAATCTAACTCATGTCTATGTTTTCTATGAAGGCACAGAGGATATCCCTTCACTAGAGCAACAGAATGCATAGATAGGGCATGAGGGAGATCTTTAAGAAATATCATTAAGAAACTCAGTGAGGGATGTTCTCTGAAATATAGTACTGACAGTAGAAGATGGCACCATATCACTGTGTTCCCTACTATCAAAAGGATGAATACTCCAGATTAAGAGGACTCAGTTATTGACATTTAATTGTTGAAAGCAAGTAATAGTAATTGGCTGATTTGCTGACAGAATGATAGAAATAATACATTCTGGGTCAGATCCAGAAGGCGCCGTTAAATTATACAAAAAGGCAACCCAGACTCCCATGCCACATACCTTGGTTGTACTAACACCAATCCCTCAGTTTACATAGACAGTCTCACAAAGCAGGAAGAGGTGATCCCTTTTGACCAAATGATAGAGGAGGAAGAACAGTCCTGGTGTACAGATAAACCAGTTAAAGGTTGGTGCTGGCAAAAAAATGGACTTCTGTTGTAACACAGTCCCACTCAGGAGTGGTCCTAATGGGCAATGATAAATCCTCCCAGTAGGCACTTCTGCAAGCAGTATTTGGTTATTTATTTTGTATGGACAGAGATGTGGCCCAAGATACAAACATACATGGATTTCTGAGCAGATGAATGGCTTGGATGGTTGTTAGAGGTCAGGAAGTAATTATACTAAAAGACTGGGGAACCAAAAAACAACAACAACTGGTAAAGTGGTATGTGGAGGACCCATGCGAGATGGCCAAGGCATGCAGATTTTTTTGTTTCACAATGCTCATCTCTACCCATTGCAATCAAAAATGAGGTACTTGGGACGACTTGTTCAGTAACCATCAGCAAGCCTCTTCCCTTGGTCAAGCCAGTACTGATGTGATAGCCACATGAACATACAGTATCCATGACGGTAGGAATGAAGGCTATGCTGTGACCACTCTCACAAAGTCTGACCTAGCTACTGTCACTGCAGAGTGTCCAGTCTGCCAGCAGCCAAAATCAATGTTAAGTATTCAATAAGGAGGAATCAAATGGGGGGAATGCCTCAGGAGAGGAGAGCAGCCAGCCACCGGGTAGCAGGTGGGTTGCACTGAACTCCCTCACCCTAAAAGAGCTGGAATTGGAAGTGTCTTTCCTGTCCTAAGTGCTTCCTGCAATAGTACCCTCTGAGAGTGACAGAATGCCTAATCTAACCCATGGTATCACATATAACCCTGCCTTAGGACAAGGGGCCTGATTTATTGCAAAGTACATGTGACAGTGGGCACAAGACCACACGATCCCTTGGCCCCTAGCATGCACTGAATTAGCAGTAGTGGACCCAATACAACAGTGGGGGCTTGTCAACGACTCTGCTAAGGTACCAGCTTGCGGCAAACACTGTGCAGGATTGAGATATTGACCTCCATGACGTGCTATATGTGCTGAACTAACAGCTGGAAAATGATGCTATCTCCTCAACAGCTGTAACATATCGGTCTCAGGACCAAGGAGTAGAAATCAGATTGGCTCTTCTCACAATCAGCCCCAGGATTCCATTTGTGGAATTTGTGCCTCTTGCCTCCAACACTGGGGCTTCTCTTTTGATGACAAAGCGAGAGACACTATGGGAAACTAACTCAGAAGTGCCGGAGAGTTAATTCCTGGAGGGGCAAACCTCCGACCAATGGGGATGGGTGCTAATGGAAAAACATTTCTCCTACAGTGCATTTCATGCTGTTCCTCATAAGCTTCCTCGGGATTGAACAACCTGGTTTTCCATAGTGTTTCCAACCTGGTAACACTCCCTAGTTTGGGCTCTCCTTCCTTCTTTGCTCCACTGTCCTTTCCCTCACTCCTGTAACCTGCAAAAACACTCCCCAGTAAAGTACTTCCCAGAAATACTCGGGCTCCCCTTTCTGGAGAAATCTGAGTAGGAAAGGTCCTGTACTAGTAGTTTGCTAGAAAAAATGAAATTAGCTCCAAAATATAGTTAGCCTCTCCTTTGCTAAAAACAAGGCTTCTGGCAATTTTATGTCTTTATATCCGTCTTGTCAGCAAACTTTCAAGACAAATTCTCTTAAATTTAAACTCCTGTCTCCAACAGGTGCTTCATTACATGTGGATCTATTCTATTCTTTCCATAAATGAGTGCCACTGCTCTAGCTCAGGCCTTCAGCATCTCTCACTACAACAGGCTTCCTCCAGCGCTAACTTCCTTATGCCAGTCTCTCACTGCCACCGGAGAAAGCTATCTCAATGGCAAATCTGACGTTGTCTCCTGCTTAAAATTCTTCAGTGCCTCCTCATTACCTAAAAGATGACACTGAGATTCCTTATCCTCATTCACAAGGCCCTCTGGGATCCAACCTCTGCTGACCTTTCTAACCTCATTTTCTGCCACTCCTTGGCAGCTCTGGCCTTACTCCTTACCATCTCTCCCCCTCCTACATTGGCTTTGCAGACCACCCGGCTGGAAGACCTCTTCCCCATTTTTCCCTACCCTTCACCCCTGCCTATCTACCTGAATAAGTGTTAACTCTCCCATTACACTTTAGGCTGTAGCTGTCCAACTGCAAGACGCCTCACGTAGCTTCCTCTTCCTAAACCGTACCCCATAGTACCCTGTGCGCATCTCCCCTGCACCAAATTGATATTTTAAGTATCAATTCACCATTTGTTTGCTTCCAATAGCAAGTATCAAGTTATATGCATCCATATATCCCAAGTGCAAGGCTTGTTACATGTGTCCTAACATGCAATGAATAAATTTTTTGAGCAAGTAAATTAAAGGAGTAAAGAATATAGGACACTTACCTCTAACAAATCTAGAAATTTAAACAGAACCGCTTTTGACAAAACCAAATCCCACTTTTTATTTCAATTTCTTTGTTAGGGTAGGCAGATCACCCCTGTAATCATATGTGTGTGACTCCCCACCCGTGTGATACTCAAACACCTGTTACCGAGTGATTAAACTGCTCTGACGCAAGCACCGTCCTGGCCTGAGGCCTAATACTCTAAGGTGTCCTGGTTACCCACAGCCCTCTGAGCCACTGAGGTACATGTCTCACTGATGGTCTATGGCACCAGAGATCCCAACCTACTGGGTTAGAGTTTTCTGTGTCCCTGGTGTTCGTTACTGACTTCTTTTTCATGTCTCTGGCTTGATATTCTAGTTCCTCCAAAGTCTAGGTCTTCCTCCCTCTATCCTCATCTTTCAGAGACTAGCTCTCTGCTCCCTGCTGGCTGCCTTCCAACATTACCTGGGTTAACTGCCCGACCTCTGAATCTCTATGAGTCACCTGCTCCAGATCTTACACTTGACTTGGACCAAAGGTAGATATACAGTATCTGTCCTTCCTGATTATTGGTCTGACATCCAGTTCTGAACCTTCCTTCAGGCTCATTTCATGTCCGTTTGCCTGGACTTACAATCCTGAACTTCACCTGACCATTCTCATTCTCCTCTCAGAGCCCAGACAGAACATCCCCAAATTATTAAGCTTTTGTATAAATTTTTATTTATACAAAATTTTTATTATACATATACATATTTTATTATATTGAGCTTGCTCAAGGTGAGTTATATTTTTAATATAAAGCAGAAAAAAGGCTTACAAATAAATTCAGAGGAAATAAATCTCTCTGACCAGACTTAGCAATTCAGAACTTTGTATAAGATGATTTAGAGGAGTGGTTCCCAAGGAAGTCTGCTGAAAAGCACCTTTCAGAGACCCACTGGTGTGAACAAGTTTTCTGACATCAAGCTTTTACGGCATCATCAAAAAATGAACATGTACACGACCGCCACTTCTTACTTTATCAGCTTCCTTCTAACTACCTGTCTTAAATTATTTCATTACCAAGACTGACTTAGCTGCTCCAAATGACCTAAAATGCAAACCATTTTTGCTTCCCCTCAGATCTCTGGAATAATACTGATAGGAAAAGGAAGTTGAAACTTTGTCCCAATAAACACTTTGGCATTATTTATATATTCATATGCTCATATGTTTCCTTTATGTTCAGAATGAATTTGCTGGTGTTTGCCTAATTTGTCTGCATCCTTCCTTCAAGTAGTAAATGACTACCCAGTTTAGCAAGGCCTACTTATCTTGCCTAGGATAATATCAGGTACACCGTGTATGGCTGTCCTGATTTTATGGATATCATGGAATTCGGCGATCTGCTCCAAGATTTCCTTACCTGCTTCTCTTTTTAATTCCCTGCAACACTAAACCTGGAGTTAATATGGATGCCCACACTATTTTCTCATTAGTCATTTCTAAATCACAACAGGCAAACAGTCAATGAGGTCATCTTTGGGTCTTTGGCAATCTTTTTGAAGAAACACTTTTCCCTTCATTTCCCTGATATTATTTAGCTGTTTTAAATTCTACTAGTCACTGAATTGTTTACTCTGCAGCTTTTCTCAGAAAAGAATTGTGTTTTGCTGAGTAAAGTGCAGTCTGCTGCATTCTCTATGCTGAAGATGAGCTATTGATTTTTCTTTAATGATTTTGATTTGGGGAACATATATTATTGTTGAATTACTATGTCTTTTCAAATTGAACACTTCACAAATGGATTCAAGATGGTCCTTTATGGATTAAAATACTTCTGAACAGCACATTATCTGTAACAACAAAATAAATCACCAGTATGTGAGTAAAATATCGATTATATCGTTCTTCTCCCCATTAATTTGAACTTTACATCTAGTATTTCAGTTTTTATGTAGTGAGATGGCATTACATCTGTACTGATGACAGCCTAGAAATGTTTCCAATTAAAACTTCAATATAAAAAAGTATTCTCTTTCAGGTAAAACTGGTCTGAAAACAAAAGCTAACGTGGCATTTTCAAAATACTCTGATGCCAATAGCCTGTCATTGACTTTTTCATGAACTCAGAACAGTCTCATTGGAAAAGTATCTATCTCATGAGCTGTGACAAATAGCTGAGAAAATAGATTTCAGGCTGCCTCTAAGCATCAGTTCTCAATTCAACCGAAAACAGGAAACATCCATAAGATTTCTTTCAGCCAGTGAAGAAAAGGGCTTTTTAAACTCAAGTTCTCCCACTTCAACTACAACGAATTCTTTCTCATGCTATGATTGTAGTTAAGTGTCCTGGAAACAACAGCAGTTACCATCCTCATCATACTCATCATCACCAGCGCTGTCTATGTGTAACCAGCCACATAGTTGGTTATATCCAAGGATATAAGCTAGGAATCTTCAGGGGGTTAATTCTAAAGAAAGAGGATGTAAATATCAAATATCGTTCCAAAAGACCAAGGAAGGACCTGGCAGTGGGGCAAAGTTGAGGTTGGTTATCAGGTTATTCAACGTGAAGATATTAAGAACGAAGTGAGAAAAGCACAGCTGATCCAAGATCCCACTTTTTGACTTTTGATCTACTGTTTTTTCCCAGCTATTATTATCAACAACAGGATATAAAGTGCTATATGGGGATATATCTAGATTTTAAGATGACAAAAGAAAATGTCACTATTGGTTTTTCAAAAGAAAATCTCACCAGGGAAGAAAAATAAGACAGTCTTATTAAAGGGTCATAGTTGGGGGCGCCTGGGTGGCTTAGTTGGTTAAGCATCCGACTTTCGCTTAGGTCATGATCTCGCGGTTCGTGGGTTCGGGCCCCGCGTCGGGCTCTGTGCTGACTGCCAGCTCAGAGCCTGGAGCCTGTTTCAGTCTGTGACTCCCTCTCTCTCTGACCCTCCCCTGCTCACACTGTCTCTCTCTCTCTCCTAGAAATAAATAAAAACATTAAAAAAAATTTTTTAAAGGGTCATAGTTGGAGTTAAACCCCTATTAGACCCTTTAAAAGTACTAGACCTGTCAGCTTAAATTGTATACTCTTCAGAACAAACTTTTGTGGTGTTGACATTACAGAGGAGGAACTGGGCTCTGAACATGAAAGTGATATGCCCACTCGGGTGAGACCTATCAGGCAGAAATGAATGCCACATTCAACTGAGGCAACAATTGTTTGTTTCAGTACAGATGTCAGTGGTTCCCAGACTTAGCCTCATGCTGCTATCACTGAAGGATCTTTGAAAAAGTACCTGTTTGATCACCACACAAGGTCAAATGAACATGAATCTCTACAGGAGCCAAACATGAGTACTTTTAAAAAGCTTTCGATATTAGGGGTGCCTGGATGTCTCAGTCGGTTAAACGTCTGACTCTGGCTCAGGTCATGATGTCACAGTTCACAAGCTTGAGCCCTGTGTCAGGCTCTGTGCTGACAGCTCAGAGCCTGGAATCTGCTTAAATTCTGTGTCTCCCTCTCTCTCGGCCCCTCCCAGCTTGCACTCTGTCTCTTGCTCCCTGAAAAGTAAATAAGCATTAAAAATTTTCATTAAAAAAATAAAAAGCTTCCTGTATTAAAATCTTTTTTAAAAATTGTTTAAAAAGTTGGGGAGGGGGGTGCGCCTGGCTGGCTCAGTCAGTAGAGCATGCAACTCTTGATCTTGGGGTTGTAAGTTTGAGCCCCACGTTGGATATAGAGATTACAAAAAAAAACTTTAAAAAATTGTTAAAAATAAATAAAATGAAAAGCTTCCTGTATAATCACAGTGTGTAGCTAAGGTTGAAGACACTGTGCTAGTAGAAGTGTCTTCATGAATGCCATGAACTAATAGGCAGTGAAAAGGCCACCTGTCCAGGACCCAAAGTAACCAATATTTCTGAAACCAGTTGACAGAGTTCCTGTAAGTGGCCAAAACAAATATTTTTGGCCAGAAGCATAATGCAGATGATTCCTTTCAGCATGTTTATAAGCTAATTCATAGCCCAAAAAGGAAGTTGAAAAACAATGATAAGTAGAAATAACTTCCTGACAAAAACTTAGAATTGCATAGATATTTCCTGGAGGAAATATCTAAGTTAATTGAGGCCTAAGAATTCACTTGAAAGGCCACTGCAAGAAAACAGAGTTTAAGACTTGCCCCTTCCCTTGGCAATAAGGCCTCTTTACTTTTCAGAATAATTCAGTATCTAAAGCTTTAAGAAATATAGAGGATAAGATCAAGAGAGAGGTCAAGTCTATAGACTGTATATAAGTCTACGAGCATGTAGAGCTTAAAAATTGGGAATGAAAACGTCATGTAGAGAGAGGACAACCAGAGAGGCGCCTGGGTGGCTCCATCAGTTAAGCGTCCCCACTCTTGATTGTAGCACAGGTCATGATCTCATGACTCAGGAGTTTGAGTCCCACGTTGGGCTCTGCACTGATGGTGCAGAGGCTGCTTGGGATTCTCTCTCCCTTTCTCTGCCTCTCCCCTGCTCGCTCCTTCTCTCTCTCTTTAACTCTCTCTCAAAATAAATAAATAAAGTTAAAAAAAATGTTTGTAAAAAAAGTAAGAGAGAGAGGACAACCACAAAAGAGAAAGCAGCCCGGGATGGAACCTTAAGGGCCTCCAGATGCTCCTCTGAAGGAGAGGCAGGAAGACAGAAGGACAACAAGACAACGCAAGGACCCGAAGCACACACAGGAAAAGCTTTCCAGAGGTGAGGAGTGCTCATCTGATCAGTCGCTGAGGAGAAACCAGGGAGGACGAAATCAAAGAAGCTGCCTGTTGCATACGGCAGTACGGGTGTCACTGGAGACAATGGTGCCCGTCGCTGTCCACTTCACTCCAGAGCACAAGCACACCTTGCTTGTGCTCTGCCAAGAAATTACACCTCCTGTTGTGTCTGATGGTCAAATAAGTTAGAAATCCTGACTTAGATCAATTTTACAACTCACAGTTTTAAGTTCCGTTTAAACCTCAGTTCTTTGGCGGTTGGAGGGAGAAGGGGAACAGAGTTAGAAAAGCTAAACTAGAGAAAATACATATCTAACCTTAAACATTTATCTCTCCGGTTTCCTTTTTTTAAAAAAAAAATGTTTATTAGTTTTTGAGGGAGAGAGAATGAAACAGAGTACACATGGAGGAGGAGCAGAGAGATAGGGAGACACAGAGCCTGAAGCAGGTTCCAGGCTCTGCACTGTCAGCACAGAGCCCAAGGTGGGGCTCAAACTCATGAACCATGAGATCATGACCTCAGCCAAAGTCAAACACCCAAGTGAATGAGCCACCCAGGTGCCCCATCTCAACAGTTTTGAAAAAAATAATCAGCAATATAATTCTAGTTATTTCTCTTGACTCATAAAAATTTATAATAAAATGTGCTTTACATTTTTTATATTTCTTCACACCAAATGTCTGTAAATGACAAGATGCTCTTTAGAAAATTGTGGTTTAAGGTATATATATTTTTTAGTTTGTTTGACTGGGAACCAGATTTCTCATTGCTGGTGTGGTAAGTTACAGAGAAGCAAGAGGAAAAGGCTAGTATGATCTGTTTAGTAACTGGTTAGAATTGGAGATACCAGAGGCACCTGGGCTCAGTCAGTTAAGCGTCCAAATCTTGATCTCGGCTCAGGTCATGATCTCACCATTCGTAAGTTCAAGCCCCTAGTCAGGCTCTGCTGCTAACAGCAGAGAGCTTGCTTGGAATTCTCTTCCTCCTCTCTCTACCTCTCCCCCACTTGCTCGCTCTCTCTCTCTCTCTCTCTCAAAATAAATAAACTAAAAAAAAAAAAAAATTGGAGATACCAGCCTGCACTCATGTTTGGCTTAATACAGACACACAATGGCTACACTGAGAAATAGTTACAGATGCTATAAATATACACAATATGTAATATAAACACACACACACACACACACACACACACACACACACACACACACACCTTTCCTTACTCCATTGGCAGGCAGAGAAGACCTAAAAGTAATAATACACCAGTAATGAAAATCACACCTAGCACCAAAATTACAGTGGAGAAACCTAACCTACATTACTTCAGCCAGGTGATCAAGGTCAGTATCAATAGTGATAAACCATGTTCAGAGTATGGACCTTTGATATAATATGATTTTAAAAATGGCATTTTATCTCTGTGACCTTCCTTCCAAAAACCCACAACTCCAATCTAATCACAAGAAAAACATCACACAAATCCAACAGATGGTTTTCTATAAAATACCTGACCAGTATTCCTAAAAACTACCAAAATGTTCAAAAACAAGGAGAGCTGAGCTTGTCATAGCCAAGAACTGCCTATGGAAACATGACAACTAAATGCAATGTGGTATCCTCTATGAGATTCTGGAACAGAAAAAGGATGTAAGATAAAAACTAAGGAAATTTAAATAAATCATGTAGTTTAATAATAATGCATCAATATTAGTTCATTAATTGTAACAGATAATACTATATTAATGTAAGATGTTAAGATGGGAATCCGAGTGTGGGGCATATGGGTACTCCCTGTACTATCTTCCCAATTTCTTTTTTTTAATTTTTTTAATGTTTTATTTATTTCTGAGAGAGAGAGAGAGAGAGAGACAGCATGAGCAGGGGAGGGTCAGAGAGAGAGGGAGATACAGAATCTGAAACAGGCTCCAGGCTCTGAGCTGTCAGCACAGAGCCCAACTCGGGGCTGGAACCCATGAACTGTGAGATCATGACCTGAGCCGAAGCCGGACATTTAACCAACTGAGCCACTCAGGTGCCTTTATCTTCCCAATTTTCTTATAAAACTAAAATTATTCTAAAATATGAAATCTATTTTTTTTAAATGCAAAAAGAGAACCTTATAGAATCATTAAAGGCAATACCGATTTGAATGCATAGCTGGATAATGATGTAATAAAATGAATCATCTTTTTCTTTAATAAGTCATCTTCTTAAGAGAGAACACCTATTTATAACATAATGTCAGTAACAATCAGATAATTCTGTTTATTAAGTTGCTATGTCTGAGTGTCTTTTGGGGGTTCTTGGACTCAATTCCAATGTGTGTGAAGGGAATCCCCTTCATACCAACAAACAATTCTTGGACACCATCGGTGTCCTCTGACACCATTAAGCCAGAGACAGCATTAGATTCCATAAGTTAGGAGTTCAGTCCTAAAAGATTGCCCGCCCCTGCTCATCCCCCCGCCCCCCGCAACTTCAGATGCCAGTTGCAAGCTCAGGTTGTTATCTGTACTTCTGATAGACCCACTGAAATTAGAGGTTTCCAAGTCTCACTCCCATAGGTTGGATTAATTTGCTAGAGCAGCTCACAGAACTCGGAGAAACATTTTACTTACTAGATTTCCTGTTTATCATAAAAAGATATAACTCAGGAACAACCAGGCAGAAGAGCCGCACAGGACAAGGCATGGGGAAAGAGCTGCAGGCTCTATCCAAGACACCATTCTTCCATTGCTTCCATGCGTTCATCCACCCAGAGCTCTCCAAACCCTGTCCTCGTGGTTTTTCTGAAGGTTTCATTATATAGGCCTGGTTGATCAAATCATTGGCCTCGAAGATGAATTTAACCTCCAGCGCTTCTCCCCTCCCCAGAGGTCGGGGAGTCACCTTGAGAGCCCCAACTGGATCATATGGTTGGTTCTCCTGGAAAGCACCCCCCAGCCTTAGGTGCTTTCCAGAGTCATCTCATTAACATGACATAAGACACCTTTGTCATTCTCAACACTTAGGAAATTCCACAGGGTTTGGGGAACTGTGATCCAGGAACTACCGACAAAGACCAAATATATAGTAGTCCTGCTTTATTCAAAGGGATACATTACAAGACTCCTAGAGGATCCCTAAAAGTTCAGATAGTACAGAACCCTATATATACAATTTTTCTTATATATACATACCTATGATAAAGTTTATACAATAGGCACACAGAGATTAGCAACAATAATAATAAAATAGAACAATCATAACAACCTACGGTGATAAAAGTTGCATGAATGTGGTTTCTCTCTCTCAAAATTTCTTATTGGGCTGTACTCACCCTTCTTCTTGGGATGATGGGAGATGATAAAATGACTACAGGATGAGGTGAGGTGAGGCATTGTGATGTAGCGTTAGGCTCCCATTGACCTTCTAATAATGTCAGAAGGGGGATCACCTGCTTCTGGACCAAGGATGACCTCAGGTAACAAACTTCAGAAAGTGAAACGCAGAAAGGGGGAAAGTACTGTATATTTTGGTCATCTAAATGGCCAAATATATATTTCTTATAAACCACAGTATCACACAGTGTGTCCTCCCAAAATTCATATGTCGAATTCTTACCCCCAAAGGTGATGGTATTAGGAGGTGGAGCGTTTGGAAGGTGATTAGTGCCTAATAATAAAGGCTCCAGGAGCCCCTTGTGCCACATGAGGATGTAAGAAGTCTGTAACCTGAAAGCGAACCCTCACCTGACATGCTGGCACCGTCATTTCGGACTGCCATCCTCTAGAATTGTGAGCGATAAACTTCTATTAACCAAGCTATTCACTGTGTGGTACTTGTTACAGCAGCCCAGATGGACAAGACACAAGCATTTCAAAATTATTATCTTATTCAATGCTCACCATACCTCTGAAAAGAATGAAAAACGAGGGGAAAAAAGCAGTCCAGGTTTGTATTTATTGCAAAACATAAAAGATAATAAAATGCAAAATTTTTAATCAAAATGCACATGAAATGAATAAAGCAAAGACCATGGAAAATGCACCATACAATTAAGTAGGCATATTTCTTAACATTTGCAAGGTAACTTGAAGACATTAGTCCCTGGTGAAACATGGCGCCTCTTTACAGGCATTCTTACTGTCTAGTCTTTCCCATGTCTATAAATCTCTATGTCGACACCCATAAGTAATGGTAATACACTGGGTCCTACTTCTCAGATGACCTTGATTGAAGCTTCCCAAATCTGAAAACAGAAATTTAAACAAGTTTCATTAAATTGAAGATTTATGTCTTATATACCACACAATAGGCTCTATTTTTTTTCCAAGTTAAGATTTTAAGTTGTAAAATTCAAATACATTTTAGTAGATTCTAAGATATCTGGAATATGTCACAAAAAAAAATTCCAAAAATCCAATAACTTCTTGACAGCTTCAGAAGCTAAAATTCAAGAAGTTCTCACTCGGGAAATACCTTGTGGAGTTTCTTCTCCATTAACTCAGTTTAGGGATGTCCGGAAAACACCTGAAATTGGACACTGTGTCCAGAACCTGCCTTGTTTCTGATCTGTGGCTTGAGGGAGTGGCTCAGGCTCCTGAGACTAGGGTTTTGCCCTCCTGTTCTTCAGGCTTCTACAGGGCTCCATGGTATGTCAGCCAGCTCTCGGTTCTGCGTGGGAGAAGATGAGGACTCAACTAAAATCTTCATATCATCATAAAACAGAAAAGCCAACATTCCAAATCCTAAAATGGTATCTAACTTCACTGGAATTTTAATTACCTTTTAACAATTAATTCCTGAAAACTTGTTTGAATTTTACAGACTTGAAATTTTAGACAGCTAGAGATTTATAGCTTGCTTTAGAGCTGCATAAAATGGAATATATTTTCCAACGTATCTTCCTTCCCAAATTCTTTTGAAACTGAAAGATTGTATGTACCCTGTCTCAGACAGAGAATTATCCAGAACTAGGATGTTAGTGTGAGACTTAACTTAACAAATATCTTACCTATTTCACTTTCCCTTCAGCTGCGGGGGAAAAGGTGTCCAGACAGAGTTGTTATTTGCTGAGCTCCCTCTTCATGACAAGCATTGTGCTAGAAGTTAAATATACATTATATCATTCAGTCTGCTCAATGACTTCATGCAGAATTCACTATTTTCCCATTTTAATAGAAGCAAACTAAATTCCAAAAGGTTAACTAAAATAGCCAAGTCACACTAGAAGTAAATCCTTCAGGGAGACTTGAACTCAGAGCTGTGATTCAAAGGCTGTGTTCTCCCTCCAACACCACCCCGCAGCTCAAAGAGATAGATAGACTGCTGAGTCAAGAAGTCTATTGCAAACCTTTCATCAATGTTGAATTAAATATAGTATTTCATTCCATTATAAATATGGACCACTAGTCACTAATAGCCACAGGTATTCAGGTATTTGTACCTTCACCTCCAAAGAAACCTCAAATATTTTAAATATTTGAGTATAGTCGTTGCAGATACCTTAAAATATTATTTGTATTCATCACTACTATGAATTTATGAAACCATTATGTCTGTGTACTAGATCTTTTTAAATTCATTAATAAAGCATAAATCATGAATTTTCAAAAATTTTGATTAATGTCTTCCAGTAGTATTGGTTTTCTTCAAAATTTTAAGTGTTTTATTTTATGTATTAAAAATGCTATGCTCAGGGCACCTGGGTGGCTCAGTTAGCTAAGCATCCAACTCTTGATTTTGGCTCAGGTCATATTTCACGATTGGCGACCAGCTCCACACTAGGCATGGAGCCTGCTTAAGATTCTTTCTATCTCTCTCTCTCTCTCTCTCTCTCTCTCTCTCTCTCTCTCTCTCTCTCTCCTTTTCTCTGCCCTTCCCCTCTCCCTGCTCACATACAGGGGTATGTGACACATATGTCTCGCCCGCTCAAAAAAACAACAAAAAAAAAGTACTTCACAAGACTGCCCAAAAGTTCACAACACTAATAAGATTAAGAACACCTACCTAGGGGCCATATAATTAGAAATATTTGAATAAGCAATGACATACAAGTTGTTTTTGCTTATTGTATTTTGACTGAACTAAAACAACGATTCTACTAATCAATAATCCCCAATCTGGGCATCACATATTTCTCAAGTAATATCTGGTAATACATACTCATTGAAAGGCTATCTTTTGGTTAACTTAGCAAATCAGCCATTCACACTTGCATCACCAGAAGAAATTCAATTGCTCTCTGCTACCCCACCTGTTCCTAGATACCTCTCCTTATGCAAGGCAGGTGTGCAAGGGGATGTCCGGGGTGGGGTGGGGTGGGGGAGGGCACTAGGAAGATTTTGTTCCTTCTTCCTTCCTCCTCTACCAGATTCATGCTAATTAAGGATGTCTGTAATTTCTTTATGAATTTAGGGTTTAGAAGGGCCCATTCACAAATTTTTGTATCATTATTAGGGATAAGAGTTAATACTCAAGTGCCCTCTACAAGGAGGATGATGATTAACATTCACACAGAGGTATAAAAAACACAGTTTTCTCAAGGAAAATTAAAAAAAAAATTTAATGTTTATTTATTTTTGAGAGAGAGAAAGAGCATGAGCAGGCAAGGGGCAGGGAGAAAGACACAGAATCCAAAGCAGGCTCCAGGCTCCAAGCTGTCAGCAGAGCTCAACATGGGTCTCAAACTCATGAACCACAAGATCACGACCTGAGGAGCCAGTCGGATGCTTGACGGACTGAGCCACCCAGGCACCACCCCCACCCAAGGGAAATTTTAACAGGAGAACTATGCAATAAGAAAGAAGCATGGAAGAGGGAGGGAAAAGAGCACAGCAAGAGAAAGAGGGCACTGAAGTCTCTCACAATTTTGCCCTAAACTTCAATAATTCACTTTAATTCTAGTTATTATAATTTCCAGTTCCTCGGTTTCCCATTTGCCAAACCAGAGTGGTAATACCTACTTGCCACTCGTGTACTGGCCGTGTAGGGAAGACTACCAGCGTCCTGGGCATCAGATGCTTTCCATTCAGTCAGGCAAAGGTCACATGCCACAGTCAGTGATGGCAAAACCATCGCTTCCTTATGATGGATGTCACCATGGCCTGTCCTTTCCTGCTAATAATGTAGTTCTTTAGTCTCTAGGCTTCCCACAACACAGGAAGACTGCAATTACGTGTGTTTTTAGGCTGACTCATTTCTAATGGTAACAATCAGTATTTAAGCTAATTAGGAAGATTCTTTTGATGCTCTTTATTTCATTCACAATTAGTCTCCTGCTTTGTTTGTTTGTTTGTTTGTTTGTTTTAAATAAACTCCCAGCCAGTGGTGGGAGGAGAAGGGATCATTTCACTATCCTCAATTTCTATCTGGTTTCAGAGAATTGCTCATCATTTGGCTGTTTCTCACTTTGAAACAGTGAGATACTCTGAGCTGCCTCTGGTCATGGAATTCTGAATCCAGGTCCAGATGGGTACTTGATATGAGAAAGGTCAAAAGTCCCAGAATGTTCTCTCTTTCTTTTGAGTCAACACCCTGTTTCCACCAAGTCCCTATTAAAAATTCAATTTGAACTTACGGACTCTGCACTTGGCACAGATGACTTCAGCCATTAGCCAACTTCAGAGAACAAGACCCTAAAGGAATGGACAAAGAAATGGGTAAAATTAGATGTGATGCAAAGCTTGCAGGCTCTGCTAGAGACGTGTGAAGTGAGGGGTCCTCTTCAGGAATGAGCAGAGATAGGAGGACCCTACAAAAGTCTGCAAAGGACGTGAGCCCTCCCAAAGAAAGTCTTCAGCACTTTAATTAACCACTGGCTTTTTAATCAAATGACTACTGTTCTATGGCTTGAAAAAAGGGAACTCTGAACATTAGTCTCCAGGTGAATATTTTTTAACAGGTCACAGAGGTGGGACACCTGGGTGGCTCAGTTAGTTAAGCATCTGACTTTGGCTCAGGTCATGATCTCGCAGTTTATGAGTTCGAGCCCTGCATTGGGCTCTGTGCCAACAGCTCGGAGCATGGAGCCTGCTTCATATTCTGTGTCTCTCTCTCTCTTTTTCTCTGCCCCTCCTCTGCTTGTGCTCTCTCTCTCTCAAAAATAAATATTAAAAAATTTTTGAAAAAAAAAAACAGGTCACAGAAGCAAAATCAGGGCCTGTCGATGTCAGCCTGGACAAGGAGGGTGAGTCTGGTCAGTGGCAAAACCGAAGATCATACTATTCATAGGTTCTCCAGGATGGCCTGTGAATGGAATTCATTCTGCCATTCAGTTAACAAGTAAGATAAATGCATTCAAGCTACAGAGAATCCTAAGATGTGATCCTTCTCCCAAAGGTGCTCACCATCTTGGGTGGGAATGAAATGCTTGGACCCCTCACAGACATTGCCAGAGCTTGAGTTAGTCTCTGTGTGTGAGATATCACAGAACGTGGCAGGTGGCGCTCACCAAAAGCATGCCTCTGAGCCCTCAGGAGGAAGCTCCATTTCTATTTAAAGATAAACCCACAGATGGAGATCACTATCTTGTGTGTGCAGATGTGGCTGACAAAAAATAAATAAATAAATATATAAACAATCTCCTTTTTATTGCCTGTAAGTGAAGACCGAAATTTGGTGTATCGCTGCAAAAACTGCTTGCTGTGCCACATGTGAGGGGGGTCCAGTTCACATTCCGAGTTGGGCTCATAACTTGTTCAGACAAAACTGTCAGTTTTTGGGGCACCTGGGTGGCTCAGTCAGTTAAGTATCGGAATTCGGCTCAGGTCATGGTCTCATGGTTCGTGAGTTCAAACCCTGCACTGGGCTCTGTGCTGAAAGCTCAGAAGCCTACTTCAGATTCTGTGTCTCCCTCTCTCTCTCTGCCCCTCCCAGCTCACAGTCTCTCTCTATCTCTCAAAAATAAACATTAAAAAAATATTTTATGTTTAAATATTTAAACATTAAAAAAATAAATTAAAGATGGGCAATGGTTACGGCCCATCTTTACTTACCTCTAGGAATGCCTAGAGTCAATAACCATTGTCAATCATTTAAAATTAGGAGTCAAACCAAGAAATAGACTCTTTAAAAAAAAAAAGTTCATTTATTTTGAGAGAGAGAGAGAGAGCACAAGCTGGGGAGGGACAGTTAGAGAGGGGGAGAGAATCCCACGAAGGCTCCGCACTGCACTGTTGATCGCACCAACCGTGAGATCATGACCTGAGCCAAAATCAAGAGTCAGATGCAACCAACTGAGCCACCCAGGGGCCCCCCAAGAAACAGACCATTAACTATAGAGAACAAATGGTTGCCAGGGGGAAGGTGTGTGTGTGTGGGGGGGGGTAAAACAGGTGATGACAATTCATTTTTTTAATGTTTATTTATTTGAGAGAGAGAGAGAGAAAGAGGGAGAGAGAGAGAAGGCATGCATAGGGGAAGGGCAGTGAGAGAGGGCGACACAGAATCCGAAGCAGGCTCCAGGCTCTGAGCTGTCAGCACAGAGTCCAATGCAGGGCTCTGAACTCACGAACTCTGAGATCATGACCTGAGCCGAATCGGAAGCTTAACCGACTAAGCTGCCCAGGCGCCCCAGTGATGACAATTAAAGAGTGCGCTTGTTATGATGAGCACTGGGTGTTGTACGGAAGTGTTGAATCACTTAAACTGTACACCTGAAATTAATATTCGCTGTAGGTGAACTACTAGAATTTAAATAAAAACTTATAAAGTAAAAAAGAAAAGTCTGAGTCAAGATGTCTGTTTCTTTAAGATGTGGGTTTGTGTGTTTTGTTTTTTTTTTAATTCTCTGCCTGGCTTTTATGTAGGCTCTTTCTTTCTCAATGTCCAGCATTTCAGTTATACGGCTTCACCTCTTACTGTACGTGCACACTGAGCATCACACACTGCTCCAGCACGAACACACCCACCACCCCCACCCCTACGTCGCCAAAGCTGTGACCACCTCCCCACCTGCAGTGTGCCACTCTCACTCAGAGCTGCCAGCCACAGAGCTATCACCTCCCTAGCAGAACTGTCTTCTCTCTCTTCTTTGCCTGGTGAAATCCTATTCATCTTTCACATCCCAGTTGAGGCACAACTGCCACTGTGACTCCTCTGTCGCTAAAAGTCATTCCTCCTCCGTGTTACCACATTTGCCTCATATCTCCATTGCAGCACAAATATAGCACCCAGCTGTTTCTTTATCTGATTACCCCTCCAAAGAGGAAGTTATTTTTCAGGCATTTAGAATGGTTCCTGACAAATAAATCACAGATGAATTAATGAAGCAATTAATAGCCTACTTCTCTGATAAAACTGTTTTTCAGCAAGCATCAATTTAGTGCTGTCATACCAGCTGTATTACAAGGTACTTGGATGACCTAAACTTGCCATTTGAAGCCATCCTTGTAGCTCAGAGATGAAGCTGAAGCAAAGGAGAAAAATTTGGGTGCGTATCTGTTACTTGAAGAAGCCTCAGAGGCCTTAGAAAAAGTAAAACAGAGCTTCTCCTCCACGGACCTCGCCTTTGCGCTATGACCTGATTTAATCATGGCCATGCCCTCAGTCTAGAAGACAGAGCGAGGCCGCTCTGCACTTGACTCAGTTCAATGAGAGCAGTATGCAGTGACTGCCCTCACACCTCTAAGCTGCACCAATCATTACCCAGAAGCAAGCGAGAAACTCAAGTCTTCATTGGTCCTTGACAAACATTAGTGAACACTCCAAATCACCCAACACTGCATTCAGTCATTAACTGGTGGAATCCTGAACACTGACTCTTAGAAAGGGTCTGGCAATTACCTCTTCTGACTTACCCCCAAAAGGAGGAATCGTCTCTATTTCATTTGGAGGAGATGGTCGCCAACATCTGCTTAACAGCATCAATAGCCAGGAAACTCCTTACTCTGTGAGGTATCTATGAAACCCTGCTAAGCAAGGAGAGAGATTAATGAGCAAATACACATAAGGCACACAGTACCTGGCACATGGTAATTATTTAATAAATTTTAGATACTGACATTTTTAATCATTATCAACTCTCAAATCCTTTTTTTCTTTTTGGCTGACAATTCTTTCTTTTTTTAAGTTTATTTATTTTGAGAGAGAGAAAGAGAGTGAGCAGGGGAGGGGCAAAGAGAGAGGAGTGAGAATCCCAAGTGGGCTCTGCGCTGACAGTGAAGAGCCTGACGTGTGGCTTGATCCCACAATATGTGAGATCATGACCTGAGCTGAAATCAAGAGTCGGATGCTTAGCTGACTGAGTCACCTAGGGACCCTGACAATTTCTTCTTTTAAGATATAAAACAAGGGCACCTGGGTGGCTCAGTCAGGTAAGTATCTGACTTTGGCTCAGATTATGATCTCGCAGCTCATGAGTTCAAGAACCTGCTTCAGATTCTGTATCTCCCTCTGCTCTGCCCCTCCCCCACTGGCACCCTGTCTCACTCTCTCAGAAATAAACAAACTTTAAAAAGAGTAAGATATAAAACAACGTGCAAGTAAGCAAAACATTATGTCTAGTACACTTAGGTTTATATAAATTATAAAGAATCCTACACATACGTATGATGACGTGTGTGAGTGTGTCTCCATAACTATGCTTACAAAGCTTCTTGAAGGAATCCCTAGCTCCCACTGCAGATGACGCCCATCGTGAGAACACGAATGTCCATTCCAAAGATGCTGTCTGCAGTCCTTTGATTCCAGAAAGCTCTTGGGCTCTGTGCCAAAGGTGAGATGAAAAGCCCTCCACCCAGTCTTAGGCTGGAGCTGGAAGCTATACTGCTATATCCAGAGCCCTACAAAATCCACCATTCATCTAAGCCGATCCAAGACACTGGGCAGGGAATCACCTCCCCATCTCCAACCTTTCTCAAGCTCAGCTACTAACTTCACTTGGAAAAAATGAGTCCACACAAAATATTTTCACAGGAGTAAGTAACTATTTCCGTATCAGTAAATTTAGAAATTACCTAAAGGGCACAGTGTCTTCAGAGATACTGCTCTGACTAGAACATAAACACCTTCCAACAATGTGACATAGAGCAGTTTAGCTACTGAGCACCAAAGCTGGCAAACATATACTTTTCTAATTATGAGCAAAGCTCTGTAATTATAAGACCAACTACCCCAGTACGTGTGGTTTTTCTAACTAAAGCACTCTTTCTGTTGAAGGTGTGTTCACCTTTCCAGCTCATGCACACACACTTGCAGCTTTGAATGTAGAGGTTGTTTTTGCCCTCACCTTATACCATTACCATTCAGGCATCAAAGATCTAAACCCTAAGATCGAAGAGTCATGTTTCAGTCAGAACTTATATCCTGGGTATTCACGTTCTCTTCCCCAGGAATTTCTGCAAGAAGCTCACAGGGGAATGAGATCTTAGCTTGGCCATCCAGCCATCTCATATATATATATATATATACATATTCCTTCGTTCATCAAATAACATTCTGAGTACCTATTTTACATGAGCCATAATATATCCTTCACTACTGCTTCCCCCGGATATATTTTGATTCACAGAATACAGAAATGTAGAAAATTATGCAGAGTTCCCTTCCTGCCAGCTCCATTAACATTCTGTTTTGCTTATTTTTAATTACCATAAATTTTTTTTTCTGAATTTAAGATAGAAATCAATGCAAAGGTACAGTATGCCTAGCATGTTACTGTTCTATAAGAGAAAAAGACGATACATAAGTATACGCTCATAGAGACAGGAAAGACTTCTGGAAGGAACTGGTGTTAGTGGTGCCTCTAGGAGAGAGTAAGTAGCTTAGCAATAAGGTAAAATCCTAGGTGATCAGACAAAAACAAGGTAAAATCCTATTTCTGTCTTTGGAGCCTGAAGAAGCAAATACTGAAAAGCAAATACATGCTTATCATTGTATGTTCTTCTATACTTTTTCAATCTTTTTTTAAATTTTTTAATGTTTTATTTATTTCTGAGAGAGAGAGAGAGAGAGAGAGAGAGTGTGAGCAGGGGAGGATCAGAGAGAGGGAGATACAGAATCTGAAATGGGCTCCAGGCTCTGAACTAGCCGTCAGCACAGAGCCCAAAGTGGGGCTCAAATCTACGAACCGCGAGATCATGACCTGAGCTGAAGCCGGACGCTTAACCGACTGAGCCACCCAGGCACCCCTGCACTTTTTCAATCTTGAACGATGTTCATGTGCTGAGAATTCAGAAAAATCATAAACATTGCACAATATTGGCCTAATCGTAGTAAATTTATAATTAAATTTTGAATAAAAAAATTCTGAGGTCGGCTCTTATTTGACTTAAAGATTCTTCGATTTTTTTAATCTCCTATCAGTAACAAAACCCCCCAAGTCCTATCTCCTAGCCCACCGAAAAACTTACCAGCTCCTCGCTTATGGTAAATAAGTTAAGTATATTACTTTCCTGCTGCCAATATAAAAAATTACCACAAACTTCATGTCTTAAAACAACACAAATTTATTTTCTTATAGTCCTGGAGGTCAGAAGTCTGACATGGGTCTCACAGGACTAAAATCAAAATGTAGCAGGGTTGCAATTCTTTCTTGAGGTTATAGAAGAAGAATCTATTTCTTTGTGTTTTACAGCTTCTAGAAGGTAGCCACAATTCTAGGCTTGTGGCTCCTTCCATCTGTAAAGACTCGAATAGCTGGTCAAATCTTTCTTATACTTAATGATTCTAAAGCACTCCTGACTCCCAATTCAACTTTTACACTGGGTCCACCCAAATAACTCAGGATAATCTCCCAATTCTAAGGTTAGCTCATTAGAAATCTTGATTCCATCTGCAACCTTAATTCACCCTTGCCACATAACCTAACATATCCACAGGCTCCGAGATTAGGATATAAACATCTTTGGGTGGCCAAAATTCTGACCACCATGGTAAATAGATTACATACATACATACATACATACACGCACACATACATTATATACATAGAGTTTCTGAAGAGATATAGCTTCTTCCATAAGATAGCTGTTTCTGTTATTAAAAACAACATTCAAAATCCTCATCTGAAATAATTGCTTTCGGATTCCTTTGGCACTATTGGGAGCCATTCCAAGACATATAAGGAAGTAGTTGTAATAGTCTATAAATATATGCTCTGCAGCCAGACTTCCGGGTCTCGAATCCCAGGTCTACCCCCTACACTGTATGACTTGTGCCTCAGGTTCCTCATTCACAGAATGAAGTTAGTATTTAGTACCCATACCACAGGGTTGTTATGAGGCTTAAATGAGTTACTACCATTTAGAACAGTGCAGCACATAATAAGTACGCAATACAAGCTACTTAATTTGACTTGATTCACACCTGCATGACTCAGAGTGCCCAAAAAAGAATCCTTCCCAGGACACAGAAATGCTCAACCCCAAAACAAAATCCTGTCTCTGTCCTAGGAGCGCTGAGGAGAAAAAAATGACAATATTTTAAAATCCACCTTTAAAATCCACTGCTATCTAGTTTTTTTCTTTTGATTTTACCAGACTGAAAGCTAAAATTACAGCCTATCCGAAGCCTATCCAGTAAAATATCAGATAAGAACCTGGTAAGCCTACTGGTTTTCTGCTATGGGTTATATGGATTGAGACAGATAGTCTTTGACCTCAAGGAAATTGGCACACAATGGGTAGGCAGTACAAACAAAGACAGAGCATAATTAAATTTAACAAAAAGATAAGTTTCTACAGCCTCAGATAACTTGGATCTAATAAAGCAAAGGGAGTGGCTCTCCATTTTGTTCTGTTTGCCCCCAATGTCCCAAGTCTAAAAACTCTGTACAGCAATTCTCTTAGCTAACACCAAGGAAATAGAACACTAGTGTCACTTAAGGTACCAACTTTGGAACTATAGACACTCAGTTGGACCAAAATACCTTTCATAAATCCTTTGGAAAAATTTTCCTCTAGCTTCTAGGGATTGTTTCTGGGAAATGGCTAAAAAGATAGCTAATTCATCCCTCTTCACCCCTCGGGATTGATCATGCTAAAGGATTACCCAGCACACAGAGCTCGAAGACAATTACAGGAGCACATGGTATCTTAGTTCAACAACTAAACGCTACTTAAAACACAGATTACACTGAAAACCCTTTGGAGTTTTGCTATTAGAATGTTGTCACATTCCTATCCTCATTCCTGCAAAACTACTACCAAATTGGAATCAGTCAATCCTATCTCTGTTTATTCTCCTTTCAAGTATTCTGGCAGCCACTCTACCATATAATTTCATTCACTAAGAAAACTGAAGATACCTGAATGTCAACACCATGGAAAAGGAGTACATACTTGACAGTCTGCACTTGATGGTGATCTTCAAATGAAATTCAATTTTATATTATCAAATACAGCAATTTCTTTCAATGTGATAAGCTATATAATTAATGACCTCAGGAGAAATTAACTACTAGCTTGCTAAGTATACAATTACAGTCTGATTAAATCCAGTCTTCAGCTATTCCATAATTTTCAGCACCCCTATGGAAACGTTCTGGGTGAGCAATCTTTTAAGTTTTCTATAAGCGAGATGAAATGTCCTTCAATGTGAATAATACAGCCATAATCTATAAAACAAAGGTTTAGTAAAATTTATCTATAGCTCCCATTTACAAATATCAAAGTTATAAAGCATGTTGGTTGGTAATGTCATATTTGCTGGGATTTAGGTTAATCAGATGGCAAGCACTTTTAAGTAAAAACCATTTTTTCTTTTTGCTCAGAAATTGTCCAACATGTCTGGTTTGGTGAGGAGAGAAGCAAAGCTTTGTCAAAGAGGCTGAGAATCTAAACCAAATAAGATGCTGGGTAACCACAGTAGAAGTCCTCATTCTGACTGTTTTGTTTGCTTTTTGCTTTTAATTTGGGTCGAATATATCAACCAAACCCACTTGGTCAAAGTGAGTTTTTGGTAAGATTAAAAAACTAATAAATAAATAATACCTGAAGTTCTGCGTTCGTTAAGGATGAATTAAACGTCACCCACTAAATGTCAGGCACTGTTATATGAACTGGAGATACATACCTAAGGGACACGGCAGAGAAAGGCATCATCAGGATTCCAAATATTGGGCAATGGCTCAAAGTGAGTGCTTGAGAGTCACTGAAATGTCTGTTGGAGAAAAGAGGAGAAGAACCATATTCCAGGAGTACGGTCCTGCCAACTAATTTTTTAAAAGAACTGCCGTTAAAAATAATTGTAAATTAATTACAAAATTGAAGACAAGTAAAAGACAAACAGCACACAAGACAAGCCCTAGAAACAAATTGAGAGAAAGTGGTCGAAAAAACAAAATAAAGAATGGGCACAAAGAAACCCAGACTAGAAACTTCTAGGGGTGAATGAGAATTTTTGGAGAAGTAAATCTGATGACTTTGAGCATGTCAGTCTCATCTGACTATGTTTATATAAAGGGAAAAAAATGATGAACTTGGAATTATTTCCCCTCATACTGCAATCAATAGAAACTTCCTTTTCGCAATGAGACTTTAAACAATTAGGGAAACATTTTGGTTTCCAGCTAATGGGTTTAATAGTGATTGCCATTTCAGGAAAAGCACTTCATCCAATTGTAGACATGCCAAAGGTGGAAGAGAGGGACGCAGAAGACGCATAAACTGCACTAAAGGCCCTCACAGCTGGCTTTGAGTCACTGAGAAAATAATATCCTTCCTCTAATAATCCCTTAAAGACTTGGGTTTGCTTTTGTGCACGATGAGAATGTGCTGGCCTAAGAGCAACTGTTGTTTCAGCACTTGAACATCAGGGAGCTAGATGCTCTATTTACTGTACCGATGCCAGGCATTCCTAAGTAATATGTGAGCTGACCTTGAGAAAATAGATATATAGGGGTGGTTCAAATACTTAGATACCAGTATCTAGTTAATGGCATATTCAAACCTCCCACATTTTTTCCTAATTCTCATCATCCTAAGGTCTGTAAGTATTTTCTGATTCCCTGGCTCTTCACCAGAGAGCAAAGTTGGGCAGAGAAAGGACAAATACCCTGGGTCACCCCCACTTTGGCCACAGATTGCTTGAGCACTGTAAGTAATCTGTTAAGTTTGGGGCCTGCTTTTCCAGAATTAAGCCTCACACTTGCCTGCAGTGGTGCCATATTATTCTAAATATTTTCAATTTATGGTCTTGCTTTATGTAGACATCAATATTTCAAATGACCTACATATGTTGGCATATAAAAATTTGCTATAAATGCTGATGTTAATATGATATAAGAGGAGGATAATTAAGCTTGGATACTTTTATGAATTAAAGATAACTGGCATTGAAGATAATTGGTACTAAACCAATAAGGCACATTTATGCATTATGTATTTGCTAAATTAATTTCTTGCTTACTTTCTTAACGTAAGAATCAAGTGCCCTCTCTATTGATTTTGTGTTATTAGATTATGCCAATTGTTGTGTGAATAAACTATACTTTTATTTTTTAAACAAAATTCATATTTTATTTAGGTTGAAATAAACTATACAAAATTGATTTTCTTCACCAAAACTATCAGTGATATCTTCTATATTATTCCTAGATAAACCACAAACACTTATTTTTGTAGGTTTATAAATCAAGACAAAGCAGTAGATATACTCATGGAAAAAGGCAGAGGAAAACAGACAAATCAGTTGTCAGTATCCACAGCCTCTGATCCTGTCTTGACCATGAAACAGAGGGGTTCAACAAACACCTGCTAAAAAGCTTATGAAGATGTAGACTCAACAGAGAACTGCAAACAGCAACAACCCAATGTGCACCAACAATGGCAGGCTCGCCCAAATTGTAACTATAACTTGTTCCTTTAAGTTCATTTGATAAAGACAAAATCTACACTGAAATCCCTGCTTGGCAAGTTCACATGCTTTCCATTCTCTATCTCTATCTCTCTCTCTAGCTGTCTGCTAACTCCCTTAACTGACCATTACAGATTTTTAACATACGTCACACTCCAGGTTACTCGTGAGCTTCATTGTAACATTTTATAAAATGTATTCCATTCTCCCACACCTCTTCAAAATCTATTTCTTATAAGAACTGATAACTCAATACCCAACAATTGGATCCAGTGATAATAAATGTTATGTCTAAAATGACTTAACTAAAACAATTCCAAAGCACCATTAGCAGAGATCACATAGAAGTGCAATGTGGCACTTTCAATGCTATTTTCTGGAAGAACAGTTATGTCTCCAAAGCATAAGAGTTCAAACAGGGGCCACTTAAATAGGCAGATTATCAATGGCTAACGTACTCCATGTACAAGTCAAGATATTCAGTGATTAAGTGGCCTACATATACCTGACAGCTTTTCCGTAAGATGTTTTCAAATTTCTTACAGATATTTTTCCAAATATCAAACATAAGAGAAAGCCTACTTTAAAAGTCTCTTAGGTAATTTCAATGGTTTCTGAGTTATCTGTAGGGACCCTGACTTAGTTGTATAGAGTTTGATATAAGTGTCCACCATTAAATCCAGGTCATGGGGGTTTTTTTTAATGTTTTTTTTTTAATTTCCGAGAGAGAGAGAGAGAGAGACAGCATGAGCAGGGGAGGGTCAGAGGGAGACACAGAATCCGAAACAGGCTCCAGGCTCTGAGCTAGCTGTCAGCACAGAGCCTGAAGCGGGGCTCAAACCCATGAACCATGAGATCATGACCTGAGCTGAAGTCGGACACTTAACCGACTGAGCCAACCAGGCACCCCTCAGACCATGTTTTATATCAAACTTTATGTTAAGCAAAGCCAAATTACTTGACCTTTGGTCTGTCAAAGTGTCCCTCGGTTATGCTTTAAGACGCTTTCAACCATTTTCATAGTGTTCATTCTCCACCTTCATCCCAGGCAGAATACAAAGGACTCTCAGCAATGCATAAACATTAGGAAAGAACTTGATGTCTGGCAGATGCTGGGCTCCAAACATGGTGGGTGGAAGCTCCATCTCTTTCCTTCTGTGTTTCCACTTGACCCTCCAACAATACAGCTCAGCCGAGAGCATGTTGGGTTGGGTAAGTCCCTCCTGTACATGTCAGCATGGTGCTCCTTGGATGAATTAAACTTGAGCTGTCCCATAACAGAGGGTACCAGAGATAAGCACTTAAGAGCTCTGAGGTGCTGTTCTGAGCATATATATCTTTCAGTTCCTGAATAATGTGTTCCACTGTTGGGACACTGAGAGTTTATTTATAGTAACTCTCAGAGGTTAACTAAGATTCCAGGTTACCTGGGTTCTGCAGAACTTCCCAGGCAGTTGCATCTGAATATTAAGTTTAGTTGCCAAATTTGTGGCTTCTGCAAACGTAAATTCATGATAAACTTCATTATTTTTCATCACTTCATTTAGCTAATGCAGCACTGCAGTCAAGCTACCAGTTGAAGACATCAGAGGTTTGCCCGGGAGATTTTTCCCAAAGGCTCTCCTAAAAGATAGAACATTTTTAGGAACAACAATGGTAACAATGAAATCAACACTGGACAGAGTACAAATGCTTGACCAGCTATACAGTTATTCCACCTAATGTTTGTATCACTATTTATGACATCGAAACATAAAACAAGTGCTTGTAGGAGATCCATTCAAATTTCAAAAGCAGCATGCCTATCCACTAAGAATGGCAAATTTCCTTCAGTTCTTTACCCTGCTCCTCATTGTTC
Organism: Hyaena hyaena; assembly: GCF_003009895.1. NCBI lineage: Eukaryota > Metazoa > Chordata > Mammalia > Carnivora > Hyaenidae > Hyaena > Hyaena hyaena. Next base: position 1,579,450 of record NW_024080868.1, read on the forward strand.
TGAAAGAGGGCAGAAATGACATTGTCAAGCTCTAAGAACAGTTGTGGAGCTCAATGAGAGAAAGAACAGACTTCCTCAATTGCTCCTAATGCAACAGATCCTCCCACAAGAGGCACGGGTTTTGCCTTGAAGAACCACATATTTAAGACGCAGGAAGAGCTTGGGGATATTTCTCTAAAAGTCCAGAAGCAACAACTTTCATTTTGGAAGAAAATCCACTGGACACAATGTAAGCCTGGCCATGACAATACTTCATGTTCAATCCCCACTTCTCAGTTATCGTGGTGTGAAATTTCACAGCCAAAATTTCTACATCAGCTTCATAAGACAAGAAGCCCACAAATTCCTCTCTTGGGTTATGAGACTCATCAACAAAGCTCACCAACACAGGCAAATGTTCTTCCCCTGCTATGACCACTGCGTTGTCAGTGATAATGGAAAAGAAGTGGAGTCTCTCACTTCCCTGAGGGTTTCCTCCCAAATGTAGCTCTCACACATCTCCAGCATCTGCTTCTGCTGAGCTTTCAAGCAGAACAATGTTACTGCCACTGTCTCAAAGCGCTTTCTCAGAACCTCTTCGCCAGAATTTATCCCACATGCCAGCAGCGCTTGAAATTTACCAGGAGTAAAGAGACCCCCTGGGGGGTTCATCAGTTTCATGCCTGTGCAGAAGTATGTCTTGTTTTCCCATAAGAATCAAAATTTCAAATCAAGATTTTAAGTATTCTTTGTTTTTTTTCTCTTCAAAGGTTAAAGGTAAAATGTCTTCATCCTGTTCTTTACCCCCTTCTTCTGCACTGGGGTTCCGAGCATTGCTGTTGTTTATTTATGTTTTTGTTCCTGTTCAGAAGTTTCATCAATTGTGTTTCTGTTTCAGTGTCCTGATTTCATCTTCACTCAATTCTTTCATTTGTTTTCTGTGTCTACTATGTGGATTGTTCAAATGACTGGTAAGGTCAAATATTGTGGATACTGCATGATCTCAAAGAATTGTCCTGTAAGGACTTTCCCAATGGCTTCACAAGTATCTGCTTCAATTAATTTTGAGAAACAAAATAACCCAATCGTTCTTGAGTTTTCTGATGCCTCTGCAAAATGTCTAGTTCTACAGATCACAGAGGTCTCAAAGTGTTTGTACATATTTGAAAATGTTAATTTAGTGGATCAGGTGTTTTATCTTCTAAGTCTGCTCTCCTACAACTCTCCACCCACTTTCTGGCATCTGGCGGTATCCCACGGGAACCTGAAGAAGGCCAGGTCCCACTGCGTGCTCTTCCTCGTGCTCTTCCTCGTGCAGTTGGGGGCAGTGCAGAAGTTCAGCATCGTCGCCCACCTGCTGGCCGGCCCCGCCCTCTCATCTGGCCTCCTGAGGCAACCTGCCCACCTGGGAGAGGGGAGGCCAGGCCGGCTGGCTCAGCAAGGCCAGCACACCAGGGGGAGGGGTGGCAGGCAAGAACTAAACTATACTTTTAATTATAGTATAAGAGCTTCTACAGTGTGAAATTAAAAGTTATGAAAAGCAAAATGTAATATATCATTCCCTTTTAGGATATTCTATCAGTTAGGAGTAGTTATAGCTGCAAGTAACAGAAAACTTGACTAGTGGGGCTTAAGCCACAAGGACATTACTTAACAAAAAGATCAGAGAAAAGCCATCCCAACATTGAACCAGTGGCTCAATGATGTCATCAGGATACAGGCTCCTTCAAATTTTCTGCTCCACCATCCTTGGTATGGATTTAATGCTTTTCCTCAAGGTCTAAGGTCAGTATCACAACACCCTGTTTACATTCGACAACATGACCTTCCAAAGGGTATTAAAGACTATTTTCCAGAAGAGGTTCACATGCTCATCCAAACAAGTCACTGGCAAGGCAGCAAGACTGTCATAAGTGCTTTACCCCAAAGGTGATTTACAGGCGGGGCCGGGTACATTGGCATGGAAGTAACAAGCAATCGAGTCTGCCCCGTGCGTGACCCATCTGAAGCCAAGCATGTAATGGAGACCCAGGTAACTAAATGGCGATATTCTGAGTCTTGCACACACGTGAGTCAAAGCTGAAGAGAAAAGATACTTATTGGCTTTGGCATTGGAGTATCCCCACTGATTTATCTTTAAGTCAACAGGTCCTCTCCTGAATGGACACATACCACCTCCAATGTCAATAGACAGAAACAAATGTCACTCTCTACTATCCCCAGCTGGGCTTTGGCAAGGATGAGAGGGGAAACAAAGAGACAAGGAGTGGAGAGCATCTTCATGTTTGCAGATGGAAACTGCAAACACTATGAAGCCTTAGGTCTAAAAGTTTTGCCAGGAATCCCAGATAACATTTCCTTCTACCAACCCTGCTGGGAAAACAACAGGAGCCTTGAGGTAAGGGTCAGAACACTGCTTCAACTCCAAGATCAAAGAGCTTAGGAATGACGACTACCCTCATCACCATAAATCATCTTTGTGACAGTATGTCTCTTTTAAAAGAGGAAATAAGGGGTCAAATTTCTGGGCTAAACAACGATCCCTACTAAATATACATATATTGCAAAATAATTCAAAAACTGCTTTAGGGCCACCTGGGTGGCTCTCTCTGTTGAGCATCCAACTCTTAGTTTGGGCTCAGGTCATGATCTCACAGTTCATGAGTTCAAGCCCTGCATCAAGCTCTGAACTAACAGGATGGAGCCTACTTGGGAGTCTCTCTCTCCCTCTCTCTCTGAGCCCCTCATCTGTGCTCTCTCTTTCTTTCTCTCTCTCAAAAATAAACTTTTAAAAAAACCACTTTAGAGCATAAATCTGGCAATTTAGCTTATTAAGAAAGAACTTTCCAGATTTGCAGTCAGAATGTACTAAAGGGGGAAAAAAACAAAATATGAAATTAAGGCCATAATCAGCTTATGTGGAAACAATACTATCTGTTCATGATTGCCATTCCCATCATGAGCTGAATTAGCAAAAGTCCCGGACTGCATGACTCCAAGCTTCAAATGACTTAGGACTAATACTCAGCAGGGCCATGTACTGAAAGGAAGACAGGTCATTCACTGAGTTGGCCAGCAGTGAGCCTTTAGGAAAGCTGCTTAAACTTTATGGGTCTCAGTTTCCTTATCTATAAAATCATAAAAATAAAGTCTGTGCTACAGGATTGGAATGGAAACAAGTCAAATAAAATAGAGGATGCTCATTTATTATCTTATTGATATATCAAGGTATGCTCCTTTTAGAAACATCTTAAATATATGGGTCTCTAAATATAACAAATATATGGGAGGGGCACCTGGATGGCTCAGCTGGTTAAGTGTCTGAATTCAGCTCAGGTCATGATCTCATGGCTCGGGGGTTAGAGCCCTGTGTCAAGCTGTGTGCTGACAGCTCAGAGCCTGGAGCCTGCTTCGGTTCTGTGTCGCCCTCTCTCTCTCTCTCTCTCTCAAAATTAAATAAAACATTTATATATAAGGGGAATGAAAAGCCCAGAAAAGGATCTTCATATGACACACTGTGTGTCATTTTATTTTTTCCAATGTAGTAGCTTTTATCCAGACTGTCACAGTATTCCATAGGACCTGTTAGCTACAAATTACAGCTATTTCATATATTTTGAGAAACTGGAAAATGAAAATGACATGAAATCCCAATGCAAGTCTAAATAAAGCCAAATGTGGTTAGAAAAATTTTGACATTAAGCCTGATTTTCAAAAGTAAATCTCTGAAGTTTAAAAAATACTTAGGAATGTATATAGTAAACCATTTGGCATTTCATTTTCCTGTCCTTTTTTTAATGCAACATCAACCAGGATATAATTGATACATGGCAGGAAAAAATGCACAAATACCTCTTCCCGTTTTCTATGTCACTGTTACTTTCTAACTCTGTCTTTATCTCAGTTTTTGTCTCTGTTAACACACACACACACACACACACACACACACACACACACACACACACACACACACACACATACATCTGGGCTAAGGAGCCAGGCACTGATTTAGAGAGAGAAGGCCAGGGGAGTACCTGGCTGGCTCAGTCAGTGGGACGTGGGACTCCTGATCTTGGGGTTGTAGGTTGGAGCCCCACACTGGGTGAGGGGACTGCTTAAAAGAAAATAAAAGAAAAAGGAAAGGCCAGGAGTCCAGATCAACACTAAGAGAGGTGAGTTCCAAAGCAATCTATTGACAAATACCTCTCTACCGTTAAAGCCCCCTCCTGTGCACATGTATGTGTTGTAGGCAATATGCTCTCATTGTCCTCCGTGCCTCCTTAAGTGTTACCCCAACAGGTAGAAAAGGAAGATAGTTTCCAATATAATTGGGTTAATTCCTTAAAATAGGGAGTTATACTCCTAGTGCCACTGCAGTTGAACACCATGGCTGGTTTATGTCTCTGGTTTATGTCTGATATCACTTTCCTCCTTGTCTCAAATCAGATACATTTTCTCTGAGCAACTATTTCACCTCTTATCTGCAACTAATCCTTAACAGATATTTTCAGAATCAAACTTTTATTTTCCCCAATTTTTAATGATAAACAACCTACAGTTCTACTTTTTTGACTTTTTTTCAACTTTCTGCTTTTTTTCCTGATAATAGGCATGAGTTCCTTGATAAAGTTCATTTTCTCATTATCATTCTTTTCTTTTTAATGTTTATTTACTTTTGAGAGGGAGAGAAACAGAGCACAATCAGGGGAGAGGCAGAGAGAGAAGACATAGATTCTGAGCAGGCTCCAGGCTCTGAGCTGTCAGCACAGAGCCCAATGCAGAGCTTGAACCCACAAACTATGAGATCATGACCCAAGCTGAAGTCAGACACTTAACCAACTGAGCCACCTAGGCGCCCCTTTCATTCTCATTCGTAAACACTATGTGTACCTGTGAGGCTACTTCTTCCCCTGTTGATTCCAAATTGGATTTTTTATGAGGCATGGTCCCGTTGCATCTGTGCCCTTGAGAATAGATGGGTGCCAAAGTCTGCAATACATACGAGGAAAATAATTTGAGAGAAAGTTATTATATATACATTTTCTTAGGGTCCTAGAACTTTATATTAAGAAGGCAACAGGTTCAGTTATTTTATAGAATACTTACACTTTCCTCTCCTCCTGTCACACCCACCCAAATCTATAATACATTAAAGTAAATGGGGAAAATCAAAAGACATATTTAGAGTATTTCAGATAATTTAAATCATCCATAAAAGACAACTGATCCTGAGTTATAGAAAGTTCTACGGTTCTGAATAGTCATACCCTTCAAGTGATGTTTTTCCAATGAGATAAAATGTAAGGAGGAGAAAATCCATTTCTTCCCCCCTCCCTCCTTCCTTCCCTTGCTCCCTCCCTCCCTCTCTCTCTCTCTCTCTCTCTTCTTTGCTTAGGGAAAATAAGGAACAAAAGTAGTTTGTCAACAGACTGAATTTCTTCAGGCAATTATTTTTAAAGGTAATGAGTTTGTTTCAGATGCTCCTGAAAGGAAAAAATGAGTGAATCTTTGAGTCACACCCACTTTCCCTAGCCCACTGCCTCTGATTCTATGAGAAGAGACTTTTCAACTCCACAATCTGCACCAAGCACCTATTCTATGGGCCCTGACCTAGGGCTTGGGAAGAACAATACACAGTCATGTGTCCATTAATTTCCCAGTTTGGAAGGAGAAACAAACACATGGAATAATAATTAAAATACCATGTACTGAGAAGCATAATCAAGGTACAGGCAAAGTACTCAGGGCTCAGAAAGTTCTTCCAGCTGAAGTCAGAGAAGGCTTCCCAGAGGCAGTGCACGTTACAGAGACTGAAGAACAAAATCTGTACCAAGTCTGAGCTCTCCCTCCTAGTTTCGCCAGAATAATTCTACAGAGAGCAGCCCAACAGCATATTTCTTTAGAATGAATCATGGAAGTGCTGGGCAACTGCCACCTCTAATAGCATTTCTAAGAAAAGCAATTAACTAGCAATTTTCCTTTATTATTTCACTCACCCACATAATTAAATATTCTTAACATACTCATTTCATAGGGCTTTATGAAGAATGATAACACTATCTACCGTATACTAATGATAATGTAATTAGGCACCAGTTTCACATGCTTTGATGTAGTCTTCCAAAAATTATCACAAAATACAAGTTTAATGTGAGGGTAAGAGTGCACTAGGTCTTTTCTCCTAAGACACCACCACTTGTCTTTATTTTACATGGGGAAATACCCTGACGTCTTGCTTAGATTACTTTGGTTTTCAAGGAAAACTTAAAGGTTTATGTGAATATATTTCAAATGTCACTGGTCCCTCAAAATCACTCCCAAGACATTTTGCCAGTTTTCCCATTTTGCTTTCAAATATGATTACTATCATTATGCTGTATTTATTATACTATATAAACATGCACACATATATGCACATATACACGCACATACCTATGTATAAAACTTTGCATGTGTTATATATTTTATCTATACAAACACATATATATGTGGTTATATATATGACACATATATATAATAAAAAACCCTTTAACCTTGCCTCAAATCTCATCTCTATGTCTTACAAATATCAAAAGTTATTTTTCCTCAATCCCTTTCATGAAGACTCGTGTGCCCAGATAAAAATGTAAACCTTAGACATGGTTTCCTTAGAGTTACGTACTATGAGGCACATCCTGACCCTTCTACTGTACCCCATATATGCAATTTTAAATCCACTTTTCTCCAAGTTACGAGAAGAATATTTATTTCCTTTACGTTCACCGTCATGTATGCAGTTTCAGGCTGTGTTGCAACCTAGTTTGGCGTGGCAGAGCAAGACTTAAATAAAACCAACTGGCCCCCGTTGATAATTACACACATAGCTTGGCCCTTTCTATCCTAACATCTCCTATGAGAGTTTCCTTTGAAAGTTATAACCTCCTGTTGTTTGAGGTGGACCAAAACCAATTCTAGGTATGCTCAGTGTTTCAAGAGATGACTTAACATTTCCGGCAATAATATTTCAGTTACATTTAACATTCTTGTTTTCAATGCATTTTTATAGCTAGTCTCCTATTTATGGCCACAGAAGTTTACATGATCAGGTGAAGGAATTCAAGATACAAACCCCTTAAAAGTTGTGAGATAAGCTTTAATAGCTATATTTAAAAGCTGTGTTACAATAACTTCCAAACCATGACATGGTTACCTTTGGAGGAAAGCGAAGCCAAGGATTTGCCTCAGGCGAATCAACCCTTTGTAGACTGAGACCAGTCTCTCTCTGATTCCTCACTCATCAAAGCACACCGCCTCTGTCCTTTTCCAGTGCATACCTATGCACACAATTTCAACTTATTTGGAATTGCTGCGCCAAAAGCTTATGTGCTACTTTCTTCTACTCTGCAAACACTGCAGGATTCTTTACCCCACACTTTCCTTAAGCTGGCTTCGAACTCAAGAGAGCTGGTCAATGCTGTGCCAAAAACTTTCTGCTGGGTTTTTTAAATTTGTTTTGTGCACAATTATCATTAAGGTCAACGCATGACTCTTTATCCAAGCAAGTCATTTATCTGTGCAGTGGCTTAACAAAAAGTAGGCTGTATCACTCTTTCAATACCTCATTAGTCAGTGCTGCTGATGCTCCTTTGTCATTAACCATAAGCCACCTGGGATTTTCCAGCTCTGCTGTATATCGCTAGCTGCCGCGCAAGAATAGAGGCACATAAGCATAATTAAGGACCTATTTATTAATGTCAGGCAGGACTGTGGAGTGTACACTTTACAGAACATTTTGTCTTAAGGGAGGAGGTTGGTTTTTCCAAAAGCCTAATTCATCTGTTTCCATGATTCTGAACACTAGCAATCTAGCATGAACACTGAGAGATAAGATAAATGTGATTTCTAAGAGTACTTTCCCTATCTGTTTTTGCCTATAAACACACAGTGGCTTTAAAAAAAATGTTATTTATTTAAGTTTTATTTCTTTATTTTGAAAGAGAGAGAGCATGAACAGGGGAGGGGCAGAGAAAGAAAGAGGGAGAATCGCAAGCAGGCTCAGCACTGTCAGCACAGAGCCTGATGTGGGGCTTGAACTCATGAACCATGAGATCATGACCAGAGCTGAAATCAAGAGTTGGATGCCCAACTAACTGAACCACCCCCAGACACCCCTTTAAAAAAAGAATATTAAAAGGAAGATTATCAAACAAGAAAGACCTATCACCAATCTGAAATCAGAATGGAAGCTTTGGTTTTATTGGAAAGGATTTCCACATGACAGCTCTTCACATTTTAGCACTCCTCTTCCTCCATCATTTACCACCAACCACTTGCCAACTCCTTCAAAACAGCCCTTACTTTCTTGCTCTTGTTGCCTCCTTTCCATTTAAGCCCTCATTGTGAAGAGAAACAGTAGAACAGACCATTCTCAAGGTTTACTCCTGTAGAACACTGAGGCTCCAAGAGATGGACAGAGACAACTTTTTAAATCCAATCTGGTTGGCTTTCTTTTACACTTTTCAGGAGGTGGGACAATTCATGGACTGATTTTTCTCAGTGGAATGTGTTTGTTCCAATGCTTTTCTTAAAAGTTTGACATCTCTGTAGCTCATCTATACTGGGATTTGGTTTGAGATGGTATTTATAGCATGAAATGAAATTACTTGTTTTAAGCTTAATAGAACAATGGTTCATAATGTTTTACAAAGATGATTATGACTCTCAAGAGTTCTGTCACGTGAGCCAGTCTGGGCTTCTAAATCTTCTTCCTGCCTCCAATTCCTCCCAGAATCAACTTTCTTAAAGCACCTCTGATCTCATTCCTCTATGAAAAATTTTAATTGACGGGGTGCCTGGGTGGCTCAGTCGGTTAAGCATCCGACTTCGGCTCAGGTCATGATCACACGGTTCATGGGTTCAAGCCCCGCGTCAGGCTCTGTGCTGACTGCTCAGAGCCTGGAGCCTGTTTCAGATTCTGTGTCTCCCTCTCTCTCTGATCCTCCCCTGTTCACGCTGTCTCTCTCTCTCAGAAATAAATTTTTTTTTAAAAATTTAAAATTTTTTTTTAAAGTTTAAAAAAAAAAGAAAAAAGAAGCATTTTAATTGACTCACCATTATTTGTTGCACAAAATCCAAACATCTGAGCAGAGACCCCAGGGGTCCTATGAGCTACAGCGCACTGCTTTTACAAAAATAAACTTTCCCTACTTCACACCATAAGGCTTGGTGTGTGTGTGTGTGTGTGTGTGTGTGTGTGTGTGTGTGTATACTGAGTCATATCACACAATACACACTCAGGAGGGGTATTTTCACTCATAATACAATACATTCCTAGAATCTATATGATTTATTTTTGCAAAGAGCCCATGTTTAATTACATACAGCATTATGAACCAAGAAAGCTATATGAAATAAATTACATGCCCATAGAAATAGGTGAGAAAATACAACTAAAAATACATATCCTAAGGACTCTTGGATATAATAAAATCATCCTTCAGGTCAAATAAGAAATATGATCAAATACTGTAACTATAGATCACCTCAGGGACTGAGCACATATGAACACTCTAGTCCCTAATATTTCATCTAAAATTAATATGCAAGCTATAATAAACTCTACATTGCTTTAATTTATACATTATTTAAAATTGTTTAATCCAAAACAATGATGTTTATACCCTAAGAATTTACAAATATTTAGTTGAGTAATTTGGAGTGCTCCAGTCTCTCTAAGAAAGCTGTCCAAAGAAAACTTGATGAGTGTCTTATTTTTTTTTTTTTACAGTAAATGTCCTTATTGTGTAGTAGTATGCAAATTCATTCTAGTTCCTTTAGAAATATGTTTTAGGGGCACCTGGGTGGCTCAGTCAGTTAAGTGTCCAACTTTAGCTCAGGTCATGATCTCACAGTTCAAGGTTTCGAGCCCCGCTTCGGGCTCTGTGCTGACTGCCCAGAGCCTGGAGCCTGCTTCAGATTCTGTGTCTTCCTCTCTCTCTGTCCCTCCCTCACTCATGCTCTATCTCTCTCAAAAATAAACATTTAACAAAATTAAATTACAAATTCATTCTAGTTCCTTTAGAAATATTTTTAGACATGTCCATATGTTTCCATAGGTGTTGTGTTGTTTCCCCTGCTGAAAAGCATTTTTTTTCTTTAAAAAAAAGATGATTCCAGCATTTCAATGTGTCTTTCTTAGTTTAGTGGAAGCTGAAAGCAAATTGAATAAACACCATCAAAAAAAATTTTTTTAATGGATTCCATACACCATTTTTTGATACCAGTCAGGGAGGAGTAATCTTTAAAGGCTCATATATTTACATTTTTCTTTTTTTTTTTTAATGTTCCAATTGATTTTATTTTTTATTTTTATTTTTTTACAAATAGTTTATTGTCAAATTAGTTTCCACATAACACTCAGTGCTCATCCCCATAAGTGTCCTCCTCTATGCCCATTCCCCCCTCCCCCCCACATCCATCAGTCCTCAGTTTTTGTCAGCATTCAAGAGTCTCTCATGGTTTGCCTCTCTCCCTTTCCCCCACCATTTCCGCCCTTCTTCTCCCCCTTGTTCCTCCGTCAAGTTCCTCCTAAGCCTCCTATATGTGCAAACATATGATATTTGTCCTTCTCTGCCTGACTTATTTCGCTCAGCATAACACCCTCAAGGTCCATCCATGTTGCTACACATGGCCAGATTTCATTATTTCTCATTGCCATGTAGTATTCCATGGTATAGATAAACCACATCTTCTTGATCCAAGGGATACATTTTTCTTTAGTATAGACAGTTAAAAAACGTATTTTAAACCACCTCCTATCTCATAAGGGAAGCTCAAAACATTATTTGTTACCTTTAGTTGAACAAAAAAGGCATAGGCCTTTATGATTTCATTAAATGAGAGTTAGGGAAAGATCAGACCTTTAGTGATTAAAGGTACACTCAGCAGGGCTCTACCTATTACCACAATTCAACTTTAATATCAGAGCCTTTGTTCAACTGCCCTTTCTCCTTTGCACCTTCAGGAACACCAGTCAAAAGAACCCGAGGATAAGACAGTACATTAGTAGGGCTTTTGAAAATGGGTAGTATCTAGTAAAGCTGAACTTATGCATTCCACTGCTAGGTATATCTCCAACTCAAACATATACAGCTATTCACCAAAGACATGTCCTAGCATGTTCATAGCCAAACTATTCATAAAGGCCGGAAACAGAAATACCCAAATTCTATCAACAGTAAAACTGATAAATAAATACTACATTTTTACACATTATTCAGAAATGAGAATGAATGATTAGCACCTACACACACCACAATGACTCTCACTAATATAATATTAAGTGAAATAAGTGTATCCAAAAGAGTATTTTGTTGATCATCTTAACAATAACCCACAATCCTCAGAACAACTCCAAAAGAGTACTTTTGGATAGGCAAATAATGTCTTTAATATGACCAAAACAAGACTGAAAGTATAAAAACAGGCAAAAGTAGACTATGCCGTTGAAGTCAACATCATGGCTACCATTGGTGGGGAGAGCAGATAGGAGCAAGAACAGAGTAGACAGGATCAAGAACAAGAACAGCTTATGTGGTGCCGACAGTGGTGTTGTTGATGTTGTTGTTTATATTTGAGAGGGAGAGAGAATGTAAACAAAAGGGAAAAGGGGCAGAGGGAGAATGAGAGAGAATCTTGAACAGGCTCCACACTCAGCACAAAGCCCAGTACAGGGCTCCATCTCACGACTGCAGAACTAGAACTCATGACTGAGGGATCATGACCTGATCTGAAATCAAGAGTCAGATGCTTCACGCACTGAGCCACCCAGGTGCCCCATTGTTTTGTTTCTTGATCTAAGTGCTGGTTACACAGTTGTGTTCAGTAAGGAAAATTTAATGGCTTTTACACTGATGCTATGTGTATTTTCTTGATATGTTTATACCTTATTTTGATAAAGTTTTTTTAAAGGGACCCAGAAAGTCAAAAGTACTTTTCTACATCTACAAAAGAAACAGGACCCTTTAAAAATTTTAAGGTTTTCGGAGTATCCCAGTAAATACCAAATGGAAATATTATTCAAAAAAAGCACAACTCGGCCAAAACTCAATCTAGTTGAGTTAGGGTTTTTTGTTTTTGTTTTTTTTGTTTATTTGTTTAAGTAAAGGCCATCAGAACACTGGGAATGAAGGTAAGTTAATATCTCAGTTCATACTCTGCACCAAGTAGTTTAAGGATAATCTTCAACACAGTTCCCATGAAAGGAAGTAATTACAATATACCAGCCTAGTTCTTTAAATCAGATCTAATTCCTGTGAAGTAGCAACATGATGGAGAATTAAACTTCATGGGGAATCTCAAAAGGTCAAGAAAGTGACAGCTTGTCTCCCTCTGGAAATTTGCTGTGGCTTCATCACCATGAAAATATGTTTCTCCACCCTCACCATCACTTCCCCAAAATTGTTTTTCTTTAACAAGTCAAGTATGCAGAAAAAACATTCTTACCAACTATTCTGCCATTGTGACATGGCTGTAAACTATACTTCCCAGGACCAAGACATGATATATTGTAATGATAACAGCTGGACATTTGGAAGAAGTTATTAGCAAGTGACCAAGCTGATACTTTAAATCTGGACTTTTTTTGGATGCCAAATAGCATATTTCTGAGATCACATTATCTTCTTCAAGAGTCAAACATACAATCTCTTTGCTCAGGAAATTCCACAGACAAAATATAGAACAAACCATAAATATTCAAAGAAGAGGATGTGTTGATGGATCTGGTTCCTGCTTACTGAAAAATTAAATACTCAGACCTGGGCAAGAACTCTAGCTTCCTTCTTCATGAGAATAAATGCAAAATATCTCTTCTAATTGGCTCCTCTTCTTTAAATACTCTTTTTCATTCACTCCTAGAAGATTCAAAGACACAGGAGAGGCTGCTGCAACACAACAATGATCTAGCACCCTTTGGAATGTCTTTATTTCACCAAATGATCTCTTTACCATCTAAAAGGACATATGAGCCAAACCTGAACGTGCAAATAAATATATGCCTAAAGCATGTCACACTTTTGAGAACATATTCCTCTCACAGATGTTGAGAGTGTTAAGATTTGGAAAGAATATACAGATTATTTTTATTAAAGCCTTCCTTGAAAAATCAAATTAGGAGACTTGGCTAAGGGCATGTAATTCACGGAGGCTTAAGCTAAGACTAGAATCCAGGATTGCTAATTCCTACTCGAATACTGTTTTGTACTATCTCAAAATGCCTTGACTCACAAGAAATTACGTGAACAAATGACAATCTAGGTTTGTGGGTTATGCACTGGTACTCAAGCAAAGCCAAGGCTTGTAAGCCACAAGTGGTAAAATAAAACTTTCTATGAATGGGACATTCTTCAAGGAGGTATATGGCCTGGTGGAAATGCCCAACTCCACCAATTCACACAGCTATTGTATCTACATGAACAAGAAGGAACTAAAACGAAAACAGGGGCACCTGGCTGGCTCAGTCAGTGGAGCATGTGACCCTTGATCTCAGGGTCATGAGCTCAAGCCCATGTTGGGCCTAGAGCTTACTTTAAAATAAAAAAAGGAAAACAGAGCACACATGCATGTGCATATACACATATGCTCTCTCCTTTTTCCTACTTTATTCCATCCTGACAAGCCACTTGCATCCTAAGAATAAAGGGGAAGAAAGAGATGAGCAACAGAATCAGTTTTACTGGAGAGAAATGGAGGGATAAGTCCACAGAGATGGACTTTATCAAGGACCTAAAGAGTCAGTACAAAAAGAAAGGAATTCCCATTCATTCTATCATTCAGTTAACACATTTGTATTTCATGCCTGTCATGTTGAGATACGGGGCTAGTCAGTGAAGACACACAGATGAAATACACTGGTCCTTGCCCTTAGGATGTGACAATTAATTGGGCATACAATTGCCAAGCAGTGTGATAACTGCCATCCATGGTAGAATATGGCAGTTGAGACAAAGGGTTTCCAAGGATGGAGATTGGGAGATGTAGGGAAGTATAGGGGAAGAGAAGATAAGGGAAGAGTTAATGCTAAGAAGATCCTCCTAAGAGTAACTAGTAAGAACATGAGAAATTGTATCATTTTCTTCTCTGAGGTACTTTCCCACATTCTTACTAGTTGAATGGTTCTCAACATGTGACCCCAAGACTAGAAGCATCAACATTATCTGAGAACTTGTTAGAAATATAAATTCTTGGGGCATACCCCAGAACTGCTGAGTCAGAGAATTAGGATGGGGACCCACAATCTGAATTGTAACAAGCGACACAAGTAATTATGATGTGTGCTCAAGTTTGAGAACTATTGTACTCAATAAATCAAGTTGAAGTTGGGTAAATGAAATTCCACAAGCTCAAACAGGGCTGGTCTGGGGACTTTTTATATAAATGTACCATTTTGAAAAATCATTTTGTCAGACATGTTCTAATTTATATTTCAGAAAATATAGTTCTCTGTTTATGTTTGGTGGCTGGTGTTTCTGAAACAAATGCTTTGCATTTTACCTGGAGTCAGGTGTCTTGAATGGGGATCAAAAGAGATCAAACTTCAGAAAGCAGAGGAAGGTCCTTATGGAATAAACCACAGAATATACTGACTATAGGGACTGCACCATTGACTTGCTCAGGCTACGTGATCTCTGATGTCCAGCATCCATTTATTTCTCTACATCCTCTCTATAGAAAAACGTTTCTACATCACCTTTTTCCAAAACATATAGTTTGTTATATATCCACTCTTCCCCTTAACTCTGTATGACCATAGAGATCCGGGATCTATTACATTTAGCTACATTCTCTAAGTTTCTAGACTTTATGCCTCTTGGCTCAAATTCTTAAGAGAAAAAATTGTCCCAGTTTGGCTCAGTAGTTCATCTAGCTAGGGGCCCCGGGTATTAACAAGGCAGACAGGCCTGAAGAGAAGGCTAGAACTGACTTTGGAAGATGTTATGGCCTTGGCCAGGAGAGCACTCAGAAAGTCTCATACATTAAAAATGATCCATCTGGCCTCTGAGAGTTCCATCTACCTTCAGGAGTCTGTGAAGCCTCAATGCATCCATAATTCTGTGATTCCCCAACAAATGATAAGACATCCACATAAGAATGCAACAGCTTTTAGGGTGCCTGAGTGGCTCAGTCACTTGAGCATCTGACTTTGGCTCAGGTCATAATCTTAGTTTGTGAGTTCAAATCCCATATCAGGCTCACTGCTGTTGGCATGGAGCCTGCTTCCGAATCTCTGTCTCCCTCTCTCTGCCCCTCCCCCACTGTACCTGTGTACTCTCTCTCTCAAAAATAAGTGAACATTTAAAAAAACGCAACATTTTTTGAAAAGATAACTTGTTTACCTATCAAAAACCTTAATTATATATACACCCTTCACCACAGAAATTTATATTCTAGGTTTTTATCTTCAGGAAAAAAATGGGAAGTGTCCATTAAAGAATAAGCAAACAAGGATTCTTGTCACTGTATTGTTTTTCAAAGCAAAATTTAGAAAGGAAACCACCTAACTGCCTAGGAAAGAAAGATTTTTATTAATGGAAGTCATGTTCACTATTTTTGTTTTTCAAAAAAAATTCCATCTGCATCCATTTTGGGTGAATTTCTTCTCCTTCACTGAAAAAAAATCGGTAAGCCCTAACATTGTTTTAATACTGGCATAAGGAAATTGCAGGCAGGTTGCCTCCCACGGTCTGTTTTTCTTGTCTGGGCTACAGTCACCATGATGATCCAGCCACAGCTGCTAGATGATCTCCAGCTGCAGATGTCATCTGCTCCTACCAGTCACTAATTGAATTTCGTTGCTTCCCCTGTCTCCTCCGCTTCAGCAAACTCTCCCAGTCTTAAAGTCCAAGTCAGCCTCCTTGCCTCTGTCCTCCAGTCCAACAGCAGAAAAGCCCGTCTTGGGCTCTAAAGCTCAACTAGAACACATTTTTGTCATTCTAGCCAATAATTTACTAAAAAAAATTTATGTTTATTTATTTTTGAGAGAGAAACAGACAAAACATGAGTCAGGGAGGGCAGAAAGAGAAAGACACAGAGTCCAAAGCAGGCTCCAGGCGCTGAGCCATCAACAAAGAACCCAACATGGTGCTTGAACTCATGAAGTGCAAGATCATGACCTGAGATGAAGTCGAATGCCTAACCGGCTGAGCCATCCAGGTGCCCCTAGCCAATAATTTAATTTTCATAATACTGGTAAACAGTTCTTACCTCTGACTTGATAGAGAATACTTGGGTCTCCTTGCTCTCCAATTATCTAAATGGACAAAAGCAGTAGAAGCTGGATTGCTAGAAACATAGAATGAAATGTATCTTTTCTTTAAACATAATGTCCAAAGACTACAGAATTATAGTCTTAGAGCACAAATAGTTAGAATAGAATCATTTCCCCTAATCTTCGCCTCTATTAGAGTGTTTGTGAAGAAGACACGGAATTGGGCTTGCATAATTCTTAGTCTATCACTAAGAATGTAACTTTGAAATCGTGACTGTAAAGGCAGGACTTCAACTGGAATCATAGGCAACAATCCCAGAGGAGTTAATGTCAAGAAAGATCAAAGCAATGTGTATCATGCTCACTGACCGCAATTTCTTGATAGCCCCAAAGTCACCACATTGGCCATTAGTCTATGCCTATGACATGGCCATCTGACTGCAATATGACCATCTTGGCTGAGGATCACAGAAGCATGATAAAAGTGAAACTCGCTCCTAGAAAGGGTAAAAAGAGCATAAAGAACACTATGCAGCTCACTGGTTTGGCAAATGGAAGGATCCTATTTTTGTGCCTTCTTAACCCACCTCAGCTGCTCACTGTCCCTAAGTTTCTTCTTTTCCCTAAGTTTCTTCCTTTAAAAGAGGACAAGGAAGTTTTCCATTTACAGAGGAAAAGCCCTTTCCTCTGTAAAAGGAAGAAACTTCAAAAGGGCCAATAAGTAAAAGTTTGGAGCTGCCCGGGTGGAAGGGGGTAGGAGAGAACCAGAATTCTATTACTCGGTCTCCCCTTTGATTTTCTCCCTTTCTTCCCTGTACCCAACAATGGCTGTAGATAAACTGGAGCAGAACCCAAAAGCCTTGTGGAATCCAGAGTGACAACCAATAGGCTCTGGGATTTCTAAGGCCTCTTGCTACAACATCCTTTACTTCTATTCTACTTCTAGGTACTACCCAGTACGTAGCAGGTGCTCCATGAATGTTGAGAGAATTGAACTTGAAGCTGTATCAGTTGCCCAATGAGCTAGAAAAGCTTTTATAAGAGCAGATGTTTCTAGGTCCTGATTTATCAATGTTTTAGCAGATGAAACCAAATTATAAGCCAATTTTTAAAATTAGGACACCTCTGGGGTACCTGAGTGGCTCAGTCAGTTAAGTGTCTGACTTTTGATTTTGGCTCAAGTCAGGATTTCAGAGCTTGAGAGATTGGGCCCCATGTCAGGCTCCGCCCTGACAGTGTGAAGACTGCTTGGAATTCTCTCTCTCCTCTCTCTGCTCTTCTCCTGCTCGCTTTCTCTCTCAAAATAAACAGAAGGAAGGAAGGAAGGAAGGAAGGAAGGAAGGAAGGAAGGAAAGGAAGAAAGAAAAGGAAGAAAGAAAAGGAAGAAAGAAAATGAAGGAAGGAAGAAAATTAGGGCACCTCTTAATTAATTGTTATGACTTCAGATTCCTATTGTTAATGTCCACTTAGAGCTCCTTATTATATTTTTTTAACTTTTTAATATTTTATTTATTCTGAAGAGAGAGACAGAGAGTCAGAGAGTACAAGCAGGGGAGGGTCAGAGAGAGAGGGACACAGAATGTGAGGCAGGCTCCAGGCTCTGAGTTGTCAGCACAGAGCCCGATGCGAGGCTTGAACTCACAAGCTGTGAGATCAGGACCTGAGCCAAAGCTGGACGCTTCACCGACTGAGCCACCCAGGCGCCCCTAGAGCTCCTTATTATTACTGTTTTTTAATTACTCACATAACTTACAGAATATGTCTTCTTTCTTCATCATACGTCACATAGAACAGGTGGCAGAGTATAATGTGGTCTATTTTTTTGGAGTCACTCTGAGCTGTGTTCTAATTCCAGCTCTCACATTTACTCTCTGTGGGACATGGAGAAAAACTTTAAGCTTTCCACCCCCCTCATCTGAAAGACGGGAGTAGGAAAGTAGGAACAAAAGTGTCTGAACAGCAACTGACAACTAATAAGTGCTCCACAATGACAATTGTAGTTAATATTTTTTTCAAAATTGATCAAAGTAAGGGACAGATTACATAGCATATCCTAGAAGACTAGAAGGTATGAAGCATATGAGAAAGATAAGTTCATGAAATTATTTTGTTTTGTTCCAAGTTTTCAAGATTCTGTCTTTAAGTAATCTCTACTCCCAATGTGGGCTCGAACTTAAAACCCCAGGATCAAGAATTGCATGCTTTACTGACTGAGTTAGCCAGTAGCCCCCATAAAATGATTAAATAGCTATCCAATAGCAAATAACAGCAAGAATAATAAACAAAGTAAGACATGTGGGGCACAGACATGTGGGGCACACTGGATAATTTTAGAACTCTATAAACTCTCGATAATTAATAGTAATTATTATCATTACGTTTCATACCAGAATTATCTAAACCTTTCTAAGGCCATGGATGAGACAGTTCCTAAAAAGTTAAAAGGCATAAAATAAAATAAAATAAAAATTTAATTTATCTCCTTAACATTTAATTAAAAGAAATATTCCTTGATGCCAGCAATCTATAGCAATTATTATGAGTTCTGTCTGGAAAGTGATTTATGTAATAATTGCAGCAGAATTTTCCATCCTTCCAATTTTAGGCAAGAGTGTTACTGTGGATAGAATGAAAAACAGAAATAGCATTACCCCAAGTATTGCCAGGCAGTTGTTTGGGGTGTTTTGTTTTGTTTTGTTTTAGTGTGGACATAAGGATGGTAAACAAGTGTACACAAATTGAAACTTGCAAACTTTGTCTCTTAACACACTCAGTACTCAGGTGACTTTAAAAAGCTTTTCAACAGGCAAAATTATCAGAAAGGAAGAAAGGAAAGTACAGCAGACACAAATGCATCATTACGTCATCAGGAATGCCAAGGAACAAAATGCTATAGTCTCTCAGAGTGAGAAATGTAATCATGTAGCTAGTAATATTGTGTTACATTTCATCAGATTCTTTCCCTCCACCCAAGCAGCCTCCCATCACACACATTAAGCCACAGTACATCCTGAGTCATTTCAAAACTCAAGGGTACATATTAATTATAAATAGAAACACAAGGATTTCTACATAAATTTTCCTCCCAAGAATGCCACATAATCTCTATAATTTCACAACATTCCTTGGAAGAGGATGCAGACGGGCATACTGCTCCTGAAAGGCACTAGTGAGAAAAGCTTCACAGGAAAGTTCAGTCAACCATCCTATAACATGGTACTACACTGCTCGGTCATCTCTTAAGAAGGGAGATGTGGCGGTGATGAGGAAATACCACTGGTAACATGGATTATTTACATTGCTTTCTATATGTTATAGAATGGTTCACAGGCACTCTTTTAACATAGCTAATAAAACATAGTACATCCCAGTTTCAATATTATAAGTGTAATTTATGAACAGAAGTATTTATTACAAATATGGATTCATACCACATATACTGTTTATAGCCTATTCTTTTGAGAGGACAGCCCATTGGTAAACAATTTCCATACGTCTACGTCAACATTGCAATGGCTATAATGTAGTCCACTTATAAATCTATCCTAACTTACTTGTTTTTGGAAATCTTTTCCCCAAAGCCAAGCTTCTTTGAAAAAAAAAATCAATATAGATTGATTCCTTCAACAAATAATTGCCATTCCACTAGGAATCTCCAGGAAACATAGCTTCAGCACCCTCAAGCACCAAAAATTTAGGAAGGAGCATCAAATAAGCCAGGAATTACAACAGTATGTGATCAGCCACTCTTATAAACTGGAACAGGATATGGAGATGCTGGTCATAGGTAGGTTACTGGATTCAAAGGCAGCTTTCACAGGGGAATTAAATAGGCAGCTTTAGATCTGCTTAAAGGAACAGCAAAATAGCCAACTGACTGGGTTTTCCTAAAAAACACATTGATTGGGATTATATATACGCAAATTCCAAAATACATTTTTCTGGTCAATGGAAAAGTAAAACTTTTCATTTTCATCTTCTCTAATCTGTAGTTTCCATCTTTGTGGGAAATCCAGACGGGATTGATTCTTAGAACCCTGCAAGTAGTAATTTCTACACTTGAAATTATTTGTAGGATGGTGACGTTATTAAGCCCTAGAACTGGGTTTCTTTTCTTCCAGTTTCCATCCTTTCCATTCATTGATTCATTGATTGATTCATTCATCCATTCTTCATCCAAGAATATTTTACTATGTGTAGACCTCTTAGAAGAGAGTCTGTCACATGAGAAGTTCTAAATTCTGCTCACTACATGAGATTAACAAAATCAACACATTACCCACTCATTCAGGTGGAGCAGTGGGACACAATGTAGGCTGAAGACAATTTGGGGAGAGTGAATTTTTCAAAGAAGAAAGCTGTGGATTCAGAATGTCCCCCAAATAAAGTAAACTGGTGAACAGAGAAACTTGAAGGGGGGGGGGGAATTCTAGAACATGTTAAAATGAACAGTCACTTAACTGCTTCCATTTTATCATGAGAAAAATGTTCCTCAGGGGAAGCAATGACTCCACATTAGAAAAGATATTAACAGTACTGTTTTTGAAGTAGTGAATAAAGAGGAGTTTTAAAGGTATTAGGTTTGACCAAATTTAGTGAAAAGGACTAAAAACCTATCAAGTAAGTGCATTCATAAAGTCTGAAAATAATACCTAGAGAGCACTAAAGTGGCGGTCCTTAAACTGACCATGTGTCACACTTAGCCTTTGGAAGTGATTTGTAAAAACTATAGAAGCTTTTGATACCATGGAGAAGATGATTCAAGAGGTCTGAGGTAAAGTCTGACACCTTGATTTTTTTTTTAATTCTCCCAGTAATTTCCAAGTACAACCAGTGAGAATGAATGGATTGTACAATTGCTACAGAGAAGTCTCTAGAGGTGTGTGACTGGATTGTCTGTTCGGCCCACCTCTACAACCTTATTGTCCTTAATGATATCAAAAGCTATCAACTGCAGATAGGACAAAGTCATGAGACAGGGCCACATGCTGCTTGACCAACCAAAGAGTACAAAAAGGCAGGAAAAAATAAACTGTAAATCTCATGATAAATGAACCTGCATTCAGATTCAGAAGTCAAATGTAAAATTGCAATAACATGGTGCAATAAAAATGGTTTCCCAGCTCTTCAGTTGAAAATATTTCCTAGATGTGTTTACCCACCTGACACACAGATGCAGATGTCTGCAAGCTGGCACCTTCCCCCTCAACTCTGTGCCTCAGACCACCTCTACAGCATCATGCTCAAAACTAGAGGGGGGTTTTGGCTTTTGGTTTTTTTTTAGAGAGAGAGAGGAGGGGAGAGGGCCAGAGGGAGAGAGGGAGGGAGAGAGAGAGAGAGGGGGAGAGAGAGGGAGAGAGAGGGAGAGAGAGAGAGAGAGAGAGAATCTTAAGTAGGCTTCTCAGTGCAGAGGCTGACATGGGGCTTGATCCCACAACCTTGAGGTCCTGACCAATGCCAAAATCAAGTCAGAGGCTCCACCCACTGAGCCACCCAGGCGCTTCTAGAGTTGTTTTAAGAGGGAAGTTGACGAGGCTGATATTTGACAAGTGTGCACCAGGATGGCCAGATTGACTGTTAAAACCCTGAAATGCTTCAGTACCTGTTGGTAAATAGCTGCTGCTTAGAGCCCCATGTCATTTCAGCCCTTCTCCCAGGACCTCGCCCCCTCCCCCACAACATAAGGGTTAATGACAGGCACACCCAGGTCTCCACACCCATCCCTCTGATTGGATGCTACCTGCCGCCAGATGCATTGTTAATATTTTCAAAATGAAAATACCTAGAAAAGCAACTAACCAGGAGAGGGAATTGCCTGGAAATTATATCAGAAGAACTATTGAGAATTCATGCATTGGATTGGAAGTAACAAGGAGGCTGACGTCAATTCCATATAAGGAAGAACTTTCGACTGCTGGTGTCATCAAACTATGGTGGCCTTAGGAGGAAAAGAGAGTTTCCTGGAGAGCATTGTAGCTGCAGGTGTCTCTGCTCCGAAGGGTGAATTAACGAGACCACTGGTTCCCAAACCTGACTGTTTTCTGAATCTTCAGCAGAACTTTTTAAATAGATTTTATTCACTGCTCACCACAAAACTGAGCAGAAAGTACAGAAAATATCCATATNATGGTTTGCCTCTCTCCCTTTCCCCCACCATTTCCGCCCTTCTTCTCCCCCTTGTTCCTCCGTCAAGTTCCTCCTAATCCTCCTATACGTGCAAACATATGGTATTTGTCCTTCTCTGCCCAGCAGAACTTTTTAAATAGATTTTATTCACTGCTCACCACAAAACTGAGCAGAAAGTACAGAAAATATCCATATGCTCCCTGCCCCCTCATACACAAAGCCTCCCCTACTATTAACAATTTGAACCACATTGGTACATTTGTTACAATCATTGAGCCAACATTAAAATATCACTGTGGCCTGAAGTCCATAATTCAATACATAGAATTTACTCTCAGCATTGTACTTTCTATGGGTTTTTACAAATGTGTAATGACACGTATCCATCATTATCAATGGAACTTTTTTAAAGATTAGATCTCCTTCTCCCCACCCCAGACCCAATGAATTAGTATCTTCTGGCACTGGCGTTTGGGAAGTTGCATGTTTTAAAATTCTTCAAGTGATGTTGACACATAGTGTTGGAAATCTTCACTCAATGATCTAGAAGGTTCATTCCAACCTTCAGATTCTATAATTCTCTTCCATAATAATCATGATAACTTTTTTTTAAAGAGGTACTTGATTCTTGAAAACTGCCCAGGACTTAGAAGCAAATCTGTGTAATATATATATACATATATATAGTCAAGCACTATGCTAAACCCCTTTAATTCTTTTTCTTGTAATTTTTTTAAAAAATGTTTTAATTTTACATTCTGAAGGAGAGAGAGACAGAGTGAGAGCAGGGAAGGGGAGAGAAAGAGGGAGACACAGAATCCGAAGCACACTCCAGGCTCTGAGTCATCAGCACAGAACTCGACGTGGGGCTCGAACCTATGAACGAAACTGTGAGATCATGACCTGAGCTGAAGTCGTACGCTTAACTGACTGAGACACCCAGGTGCCCCTTTAATTCTTTTTTTAGACTCCTTTAATTCTTGCAAGAACCCTACAATATAACTGTGAATATATATTCCCACTTAATAGATAATAAAACTGAGGCCTAGACAAGTTAAATAACCTACCCAAGGTCACAGAGCCATAAAATACAGAGCTGGGATTCAAATAGAGGGCTATTTGATCCACATTCTTTCCCTTATACCAGTAGAGAATACAGTGACTGTTACTTTACTTAAAATATTTCTGTCTCATTATTGTGATATTATATAAGTGCTGATTAGCTCAAACTTTAATTCTCAGGATATTCAGCAACATTCATTCAAGAATGCATAGTCCAGGGATGTCAGCTAGCATTATATCAGAAAGGGTCACTTTCCAGGGGTGATTATTCTAAGTCTTTATGCTATCCATATCTTGATTGACAACTGATTCTTTGTTAATTAGCACATTATGTTAAAATGGATGCTACTGGTGAAACTAATGAGCATTTATTTGCACAATGCAAGCTAGAAATGTTCTCCCATTGGTACAATTAAAGGCATTCAAAGAATGTGGATTGTCTAGCGTTGTTAAAAATCTGTCCACACTTTCATGCACAAGAAATGTGAGTTTCTGTCCCCTTAAGGGATGGAACCTAATCCCTAATACATCCGATATCCAGCCATTGATTTGGCTGACTAGAGGACACTGAAGCATGACAATATGTACTCTGATGCTCTGAAAGAACAGATTACAGAGATTTCAGGGAGCCTACAGATCAAGCTTGTGAATGATTCTGTGCCTGCTTGTTAATGAATGTTTGTTGAATATGCATTTGACTATATAGTAGAACTTAGTCTGAGATATACACATATCTTAGTATTCTTTATAACCTGGTAGTGAGGTTGGGAAAAGAAGCCAACCATCACCACCTCAAATACATTTTGCAGCTATTGAAATGTACCAAGAAGACGGGCACCTGGGTGGTCCTGTCAGTTAAGCATCCAACTTCTGCTCAGATCTTGATCTCACAGCTCATGTGTTTGAGCCCCACATCATACTCTGTGCTGACCGCTCGGAGCCTGGAGCCTGCTTCAGGTTCTGTGTCTCCCACTCTTCTGCCCCTCCCCCGCTCACACTGTCTCTCTCTCCTTCAAAAATAAACATTAAAAAAATTATGAAATGTACCAGAAAGGAAGAAGCTAAAAGTTTTGCATGACTAAAATAAGTTAGGCTGGCTTATAACAAAGGCTTTTTTGCTTTTTACTGTCCTCTTTCTGAAGTTATCGGCCTTTTGTAAGCTGAATGAGTATTATTTTGCAAACAGAAAAGGAATTAAAATTCTTTAGAATTTTAATTTAAATTTAATTTAGAAATTTAAATTTCTTTAGTAGAAAAAGAAACAAACATAAGCAGGTATTCCACTGGATATACCGAATATAGTCAATAACGATATGAAGAGCTGTCCAACATCATTAGTAATCAGGGAATGACCACATGACATTCCACCTTAAACCCACTGAACTGGGAAAAAAAAAAAGTCTGACCAAGTTAAGTGCTGGAGAGGATGTGGATCCACAGAATCTTTTATTCGTTGCTGAAGAAAGTGTAAATTGGCCCAATCCCTTTGCAAAATACTTTGGCATTATCTCACGAAGTTGAACATTCATGTACTCTTTCACTCCTAGGTATAGACCCAAAAGAAACCCTTATGCTATTACTCCAAGAAACAGGCTCAAGGATGGCTAAAGCAGCAGAAAAGCCAAAACCTAGGAATAACTAAAAAGCCCATCAACAGGAGAATGGATGGAAAAACCTGTGATCTATCAATATATAAATACTATCCTGAAGTCAACATGAAATAACTACAGCAGTACACAATATGGATAAACCTCAACAATCGATATAATAAAGCTATATTAAACAAAATGAGAAAGCAAGTGAAAGAAAACCAGGGAGTTAAGGGTGATACTTCCTCAGGAAGCAAAAGGCAAGGAGTGGCTAAGGAGGGGGGAACCATATAATTTGATGTAAGTTATTATCAAGAATTAGCTCTTCTTTTTAGTGGTGGGTTCATGAATGATTACATTATTAATAATGATAGATGATAGATAGATAGAGTGATAGGAAGATAGATAGGTACAGGCCATACATAGGCCAATGATAAGACTATTGTGAGATATGCACTGAGATTTGTCCAATTCTGTACACTTGAAGACAAAACTAAGATAAAACCAAAAAAAGTACAAAAAGTAAAAATAAAATTTAAATACCTTTACATAAAAAAAATAAATAAATAATAAATAAATAAATACCTATACATAGGGTACAACAATACTATGTTGAAGTCTAGATGAAAACAAAATGCCTTATCATAATACTTCTTACATCAAAAACACTTGCTCAATATTTAGCTGAACTGAACTGTTTTTCAATAAGAACCTGAGTTTTTCTGGGTTGTAATGGGTTGTTGTCGTTCTTTTGTTTGTTTGTTTTTGCATATTCTCCTGCAGCCGTCATATGCCAAGTCTGATAGTTCTTTGCCTTTCTGCTGTTTCTCACGTGAAGACAATATGAAGAGAATTAGAAAAGAAGCCATCTCATCCCGAGAGCTATTTGAATGCCATATGGTGCGGTAGCTGGTTGATCCAGGTGTGTCACCAATGAAGCAGCACCGACTATGCACCAGGCTCTGTTCTGGATTCGGAGGATAAAGCAGTAAATGGCAAGGTACTTGCCTTCATGAGGTTTAAATTCTGATATCGTAGATATTGTCATGTCATAAGCAATGATATGAAGAATGCAAGAAATGGAAATAGGGAAAAGACAGAGTAATCGTGGAAGCCCCTCTGAGAAACAGAATGAAACACAAAACTGAGTCTAGCTGGAATAGGAGCATTCCAGAGGAGAAAAGAGCAAGTACAAAGTCCTGGAAAAACAAACAAACAAACAAACAAACAAAAAAACCCCCAAAAGTCCTGGAGTGCAAGATTTCTTCAGGTATTGAGGGAAGGGTAAGGCCATTGTAGGATGGAGGCAGACTGGTAGATGATGAAGTTGGGGTAGGTATCTGGAGCACACAGGAGACCTTGATAAGAGTTTCCCTGTATGGAAAGGAAGAAAGTCTAACTGGAGTGGGTTCAAAAGAGGCTGGGAAATGAGGAGTTGAGGGGCAATACAGCTAATTCATTTAAGGAGTTTATTTTAAAAAATTAATAAATCTCAGAGAAGAAATAAAATATGCTGCATGTCAGAAACCTAGATGGGTCTCGTGACTTTGAAAGAAGGGAAGACTGTTCTTGAGACTGTCCTATGCAGGTAACACCTTACCAGGGAAGCTGGATTGACAAAGAGGCCATTGGGAACAGGAGTCCCTCAAGGATCTGTCTTCGGCCCCCCAATCCCTTCTTCTACTTCTACTCCCTTGGAAAACCTCCGTAACCCAAGTCTTTCTCCTTCCTCCTCTCCTCCCCTCTGCTTTCTGCCTGTCCTGTCTTTCTCTTCAGCCAGGCCCTCTGATGACAGGATTGATCGCGTATCTCCTTATCACTCACCAGCAAACCACCACCCAGAAGCTAATAAGCTATTCCAATCAGGAGTCGCATGGCCCTCAGAACCCCTCGGCCTGTGATCAGTCCCAGAAATTCCTTCAGACAAAATTATTCTTTTCTCTTAGGCTGAACTAGCCTGAGTTTGTGCAAAATTGGTTGACAGCTTGTTCTCTTCTTGTAGCCTGTTTCGAGAGTCTCCACCACCATGGGAAGATGGCTGCTGTCTGAAATCTGACTTCTTTTTTTTCTTTTTATTTTTTATTTCTAGAAGAGAGAGAGAGAGACAGCGTGAGCAGGAGAGGGTCAGAGAGAGAGGGAGATACAGACTCTGAAACAGGCTCCAGGCTCTGAGTTGGCAGTCAGCACAGAGCCCGACGCAGGGCTCGAACCCACAAACCGCAAGATCATGACCTAAGTGAAAGTCAGACGCTTAACCGACTAAGCCACCTAGGCGCCCCTGAAATCTGACTTCTGATAAGAGTGGGCAGGAACTCTGGGTCTGGAGGCCAAGATGGGCGTTACCTCTTCTCTCAGTTTCCCCTAATGTAAAGGTATGGGAGGTCCCAGTCATTTTAGGAATGCCACACCCACCTCCCTTCCGAGCCCCACATAGGTCCCTTCAAGTGAAGCAACATCAGAAAACACTCACGGCAGGCCCATGCTAGCACAGACTCCCAAGGAACCCGAAAGGCAGACTTTGGCAGAGATGTTTCCCCCTTCAGCTGAATTGTTTTAGATTCACTGACGTCTCTCTCAGCCTCAGACTCCTGAGACCCTGTTTTTCTGATGACCACCTAGATATTCTGGTAGTGACCAGATTAGAAAGTCTCTGAGAAAACCCATCCTTCAGGACTCACACAGAAAAAGGGAGAGTGAAGACAGAAGGACAAATGTGTAAGTGCTGCAAACAGCCAGGGACCTTCCCAGCCACAGGTGTCTTTCTAATAGGGCTAAATGAGTCAAAGAGCCATGACATCAGGTCAGTAGAACAAATGACAAACCAAAACTGTGAGTCAATAGACACTGATTTAGCCCTGCTGTACTTTAACGAAGTTTCAAAAGAAAAATTATACCCCAGTAGAGACAAACCAGTGGCCAGCTTTCCTGACCAATCAAAAGTCCTATAAATTAACTGCACAGAATTAATTGCAAAGAATTTCTCTTTAGGGGCACTTAGATGGCTCATTCAGTTAAACATCAGATTCTTTTTTTATATTATTTTAATGTTTATTTTTGAGAGACAGAGCACAAGCAGGGGAAGGTCAGAGAGAAAGGGAGACACAGAATCAGAAGCAGCCTCCAGGCTCTGAGCTGTCAGCGTAGAGCCCGACGCAGGGCTCAAACCCACAGACTGTGAGATCATGACCTGAGCTGAAGTCTGATGCTTAACTGACTGAGCCACCCAGGCGCCCCAAACATCTGGCTCTTGATTTCAGCTGGGGTCTTGATGATCCCAGGGTCGTTGGATGGAGCCCTGTGCCAGGCTCCACACTGAGTTGGTGCCTGCTTCAGATTCTCTCTCTTACCCTCCACTCCTCCCCTGCACCTGCTCATGAATGCTCTCTCGCTCTCTCTAAAACATTTTTTAATTTAATTTTATTTATTTTTTAAAGTTTATTTATATTTGAGAGAGAGAAAGAAAGGGAGGGAGGGGCAGAGAGAGGGAGACAGAGGATCTGAAGCAGGCTCTGTGCTGAGAGCAGAGAGCCCAATGAAAGGCTCGAACTCAGAAACCGCGAGATCACAACCTAATGTTTAACCAACTGAGCCACCCAGGTACAAAAAAAAAAAAAAATTGTAATTAAAAAAATGAATTTCTATTAAGCTTTATTGAAATAGATTTGCAGGGGCACCTGGGTAGCTCAGTCGGTTAAGTGTCCGACTTTGGCTCACGTCATGATCTTATGGTTTGTGGGTTCGAGCCCCGTGTCAGGCTCTGTGCTGACAGCTAGCTCAGACCCTGGAGCCTGTTTCAGATTCTGTGTCTCCC
This sequence comes from Hyaena hyaena, assembly GCF_003009895.1. Lineage (NCBI taxonomy): Eukaryota > Metazoa > Chordata > Mammalia > Carnivora > Hyaenidae > Hyaena > Hyaena hyaena. The sequence continues at coordinate 1,608,263 of NW_024080868.1, forward strand.
TCTCTCTCTGGCCCTCCCCTGCTCACGCTGTCTCTCTCAGAAATATATTTTAAAAAAACATTAAAAAATAAAAAACAAATGAAATAGATTTGCAAATATTACACGTGGGACCAGGAAATCTGTTTTTTCAAGTCATTAAATGGTTACTATTTTAGCTAATTCAAGCAAAAGGGCACCAAGTGAAGCAGAACCTAGAGGTGTAAATTAGTTTCAAGTTCCATAAATCTTTCATGTTGAGAAACAGGCTAGGACCTGAGTATTTTGTTCCAAAATACTAAGACATTTTAAATACTTCCAAATCATGAAATTATTCTGTGTCTAAGAAAAAAGATATTTAATTGAATTAGGTTTTTTTATACACCATTATACGCGCAGATTCTTTCTAAATAAGTTCGAGAATCGCAGTGCTTGTGTACTGATAAGAAAAAAACTAGTCAGACCACAAAAGAACCTCGCAAATGTTATAAAAAGGAGCTCTACCCTCTTCAGAAAGTGCAGCCGGGAACAGCTCCTGTTACAGACGTGGAAGGGGGCTCATCAGCGAGGAAACAAGAGACCAGAAACTGGGAAGAGGAAATAGCAATGCCATCAGCCAGCTCAGGGGCAGAAAGGGGGGTGGAGCGAATCCCTGGCTTACAACACTGTCAGGGGGAAATCCCTTGCCTGTCATTTTTCTCTTTTACAGAGTTGTCATTTTCCAGCTGAGATGTATCAGTTCACTGTAAAGGCCCTCTTGAAGCTTCCTTGAGAACACGTTGAGGCCCGTTGATACCACAAACTATCCCCATGTTTTCAGAAAATGAGAAGACCAAAGCTGCTAAGCCCAACTAGTAAGGACAACTACAAAATGAAATGGAACTGTGTTTCAATAAGCTCAGGGGCAAAGGCCAGCAGGCCGGGCTTCGCTGGGCTCTATTTGGATAAGTACATACTCTAGAATACTAGCCCACACCAGAAACATAGGTTCTGAAAATATCAGGAGGCCAGCGAGCAACACCATCCCAGATCACTTGATTAATACCCTCCTCTAAGAAGACAGGGAAGTGGAATTAGAGAAAGACAAAGATGAGAATCAGCCAAGATTTATCTTTTGATAAACCTTGAGCTTATACAAGGATATGAAAAATGACAATCGCTGGGAGGAAAATTAAGCATTTCTCTATACTAACCAAGCAGTTCATGAGAAAGCTGCTTCTCATTTCCAATGATGTTGAAACACTTCTTCCAAGAAGTCTCCTCTCTGACTAATGGGAAGAGAGTTGTAGTAAATCACTTTAGAGTTTCTCCCTGGAACAAAACTGTAAGCTTAGTAAAATTACATCTTACAGATTTTCTGACCCCCTCCTCTATTCTAAGTGCTTTGTGTTGTTTAGGACTCATGCACATCTCCATTCTTAGGGCCTTGCTAGGGTAAGAATACATCCCATACTTTTAACATTTTCCTACCTTTTGTCTTCCATGTAAAATGTGTTCAACCTATGTTCAATCTCCTTAGATCCTAACCTTAGTCAAAGTTACAGTAAATTAGTCATAAACAAATTGGCTAGCCCATATGCTACACTGATGTGTTACAGATTAATGTCTCTAATCTTGTTTTTTGTCAAAAGACATTCAGTTGGGCGAGGTGAGCTTCAGATTCTCTCCTATGTGTAATATTGTAAAATTTTATGAGTAACTCTGATCAAAAAAAAAAAAATCTTTGGGGTGCCTGGGTGGCTCAATTGGTTAAGTGACAGACTTCAGTTCAGGTCATGATCTCGCGGTTCATGAGTTCAAGCCCTGCATCGGGCTCTGTACTGACAACTCAGAGCCTGGAACCTGCTTCAGATTCTGTGCCTCCTTCTCTCTCTGCCCTTCCCCTGCTCATGCTCTGCCTCTATGTCTCTCAAAAATAAATAAACATTAAAAAAAGGTTTTTTTTAATCTTAAACCTTGGGCCCCCCCTACTTGGCAAATTGACCTTTTAAGGCCCTTGAAATTAGTCCATCTGTGTTGTTGTAAACACGTCACATCTGATAGCTGCCTTTCAGTCAAAAAGTTTAATGGCAATTTTTAGACATTCTTATTGCATGTCTTGTATATTAGCGAATTGAAGATGACCCAAAATGTTGGCTGTTCCTCTCATCAAGAAATTAGTCTCCTTTCGCTTTGACATGGAATCCAGGCTGGCCTTGTAACTCTCTTTAATCAAGAGATTTGGGGAAAGTGACATTTTTCCACTTCTAGCCTGGGCCATAAGAGGTATGGAAGCTTCTTCTGCTTTCACCATCCTTGGAGCCTTAAACCAATACAAAGAGGTCCAGCTATGCTGCTGCAGACACTGTGTAGGGAGAGAAACTGATTCCCAGCCAGTCCCTATCTAGTCCAGACATCTCAGCTGAAGTACCAGACATATGAGTAAAGCCACTTTGGACTTCCAGCCACAGACCAGCTCCAGATATCTGAAGCTGCACAACTCCAGACGAGGCCAGCAGAAGAACCACTGAATTGAGTTCCGTCCATAGACAGCTATTCTTATTTTAAGCCATTAAGTTTCAGTGTGGTTTGTTACGCTGCAGTAAATAACTGAAACACATCCCTAAAAGCTGGCTTCATCCTTGCTTTGAACAAAGAAGGAATGGGGAATGGGTAACAAAATAATTTTTTTAATGAAATTCCTAAATTATTATCATAGTTATTTATTCCACCATCCGACATAGACTTACTCCTTCCTATATACAATGGCATATCCATAAATTCATTAATACTTTCTCAACTGTACACATATCCCCAATATCTACTTCCTTCTGTGCAGAGAGAACTTGTAAGCTCCTGCTGGTCAGAAACCAAGAATTCTAACAGGTCTTTTTAAAGACTTTTTAGCAATAATAGTTTCAGCAGAGGCCTTCAGCAATGATGAACACTACGTCCTGGAAGTCTTGCTATTTTCCACACTGACAAGTCTAGAAATGGAACCTCAGACAGAAATTCCATTTTGAAAGTCTAATGTCATCCTTTTGACTTTAAAGAGCACTAAAACCATAAGACCCTCTCCCTGCATTCCTACCTCCAACAAAATACATTACACTGTGACCACAGGCTTATTCTACAGGTTTTTTTTTTTTTTTTTTTTTTAAGTTTATTTTGAGAGAAAGAGCATGAGTCAAGGTGGGAGGGAGAGAGAGAGAGAGACAGAATCCCAGCCAGGCTCTGCACTGTCAGCATGGAGCCTAATGCAGGGCTCGATCTCATGAACCACGAGATCATGACCTGAGCTGAAATCAAGAGTCGGGCGCCTAAGCAACAGAGCCAGGTACATTTTTTTTTGTCAGTTGGTTGTGAGGTTGGTTATTCCTAAAGGGAAATTTTATATCCCTCTGCCATGCATTCATGTGTGACAAAACCCTGACACCTGTATGAAGGCCTCCAGGCCAGAGAAGCTTGTGTTCTTATCTTCCTACTGCCTGGGGGTCACCCTGAAAGAAACTGGATAAAAGAGGTTACAGTGTGCTCACTTCAAATGCTTACAGTTTGTAAACCTTTACTGGAATGCGACCAGGCCCCTCATCATCTTCCGAACGGCAATGAAAACTGAAATATCAACGAAATACTTTTTCTTTTTTTAAGTTTATTTATATATTTTGAGAGAGAGAGAGAGAGAGAGAGCAGGGGAGGGGCAGAGAAAGAGGGAGAGAGAAAGAATCCCAAACAGGCTCCACACTGTCTGTGCAGAGCCTGATGCAGGACTCACACCCACAAACTGTGAGATCATGACCTGAGCCAAGATCGAGAGTCAGCCGCTTAACTGATTAAGCCACCCAGGTGTCCCAGTGAAATATTTTTTCAAAACACTTTCAGGGTTAAAATTTCTTTAAGGCTAAGAACATTCCATTTTTAATCTATATACTTCTGAATTGCTAGGATTTTTTAGGATCTGAATTATTTCAGTAATTAAATAAACATACCAGGGCATTCAAATTGTGTCTAAAATTGTCATATAAATATTTTTTGGCATTCTTTTTTGGAATAGTCAGAGCATGAGTCTAGAAACTATGAGGTGCAATAATGGAGGTAGAAAAGCCCATTTTATACGTCAACAAAGGACTAATACTGTCATGCTTTATATTAATGTAGCAACAATTGACTTATAAATGCACTATGCCCTTTCCTGTCCACTGCATTAATCCCCACATCAAACACCAAACTCTTAAACTCTGAATAATGTAAACTGCCACTGGCTGTTTGTTATGTAAACTGTCCTCATATAAAAGTCCAGAGTAGGTCACACCCCCTAAATCTTTCTCCACCAGCCTGACTCCGTGCTTGAAATTACTACTAAAGCCATCCTTTGGGTTAAATTGTAGTAATGTCTACAGAATATCTCTCAAAATACAAACACTGTAGTGGTTTTCTTAAAGGAGTAACCAATTAATTTGCTAGAACCAAAAGTTTTAGATGATGAAACCAATGCAAGGCCCAACTCAAAAAAAAAAAAAAAAGTCCACTGTTGATTGGTCATTGGGCTTAACTTCTTCATCTTTTTCTCATGTTACATTAATAAAAATAATCATTATTATCAGTACAATTTACTGAGCACTCATAAAGAATCGGGCCCAGTAGTTAGTACTCGCCACACATTATGTACTGCTTTTCCCATTTCATGGATTAGGAAGCGGAGATCAATGAAATTAGGTGATTAGTCAGGATCAAAATCGCCCCTAAGAAACAAAGTTGAAATCCCCAAGATGCTGGCAGAGTAGGAGGCCCCTATTTATTCATCCCATAAATACAACTAGATAACTATCGAATCATCTTGTCCTAAACATCCCCAGAAATCAGCCTGAGGACAAACAGAACAAATTTCACAACTAAAGGGAGAGAAGAGGCCACGTGGAAGAAGACAGTAAGTGCAGGGATGTGGTTTAGGGGAGAAACAGATGTGGCTGCTGAGGAGAGGAGAGAGCTGTGGTTATGGAGAAGGGCAAGTGAGAGAGAGAGGGAGGAGCATACAGGGGAATGCATAAAGAGAATACTTCTCCAAAGCCGCTGGTGTGGAAAACAAGATGGCTGAATTTTGAAAGTTCTTGCAACTAGTAGAGCTTAAAGCCTAGAGTTCTAAAGGTCAGCAGGTTTGCCTGGGATAGTGCCTGGAGAACACTGCCCAGCTCCTGAAGAGAAGGAAGGCAAACAACCTGGGGACAGACAGTATAGAAACAGTGATCTGAAGAAGGCCTGGGCACACAAGGAAGAGATTATTCACTCTTCTCTGAGTGCATCCCTGAGAGGCAGCACTCTTGGAGACTCCTCTCCAGGAACAAAGGAGCCCCCAGCAGCATTTCCCTCCCCCAGCCCTCAGCATAAACACAGAGCCACCTGTATTTATGTGGGAAGCAGCACAGCACCAACACTGACTGTCTAACTTGCTTATACCAAGCCTCACTCCTCCCGCACTTCAGTGGAACTGCCCTTATCAGTCATGCTTGCCTCAATCCCAAAGCAGCACCTCCCACTCCGTAGAAGACCAGCATAAATCCCTGTTCCCAGGTCTCCTGACCAGAGAGTTCTGCAGAGCCTCAGTTCTCGTGGAGTTGTTCCCAGGTCTCATTTCACAAGCAGACCCGAGCACACCTAGTTAATACTTGCTACATCATGCCTGGCACCAAACACTGTCCACAGAAGGCAAGGAGAGCCTCTGCAGACGACTGGCCTGAAGACACCACAAGACACCAGCATAGCACATGCAGCACACACTGGAGATACTTCCTGAAGTGCCAGTCCCTGGGCACTACAGCACCTCTTCTTCATAAGACCTTACATTCAGGAGCAGGAAACATAATTGGCTTTTCTAGCACACAGACGAAGGCAGAAACTCAGACAAAATGCCAAGACAGAGGAATTTATCCCAATGAAAGAAGATAAGGCCACAGCCAGAGATATAAGCAAAATAGATATAAATAGCATGCCTGATGAAAAATTTAAAGCAACAATCATAAGTATACTCACTGGGCTTAAGAAAAGAATGGAAGGCATCAAAGAGACCCTTACTACAGAGATAAAAGAGTTAAAAAGAGATGAACAATACAGCAAATGAGACTGGAAACACGTATCATGCAATCAACAGCAGACTAGAACTCACAGAGCAATAAATTAGTGACATAGAACACAGAATAATGGAAAACAATGACACTAAAAAAAGAGAGAGAGGAGTATCATGGAACATGAGAATAGACTTCAGGAATTCAGTGACTCCATCAAACATAATAACATGCATATTACAGGGATCTCAGAAGAAGAGAGAGAAAAGGGGGCAGAAAGTTTACTTCAAAAGATAATAGCAGAAAACTTCCATAATCTGGGGAAGGAAACAAATACCCAGATCCAGGAGGCACAGAGAATTCCCACTAAAATCAACAAAAGCAGGCCAACACCAAGACATATTGTAATTAGGTTTGCAAAATATAGTGATAAAGGAATAATTTTTTTTGGAGTAGTTCAGTTTTTATTTTATTATTTTTTTTTTACAAATAGTTTATTGTCAAATTAGTTTCTACATAACAGTGCTCATCCCCACAAGTGTCCTCCTCCATGCCCATCCCTCCTCCCCCCCACATCCATCAGTCCTCAGTTTTTGTCAGCATTCAAGAGTCTCTCATGGTTTGCCTCTCCCCCTTTCCCCCACCATTTCGCCCCTTCTTCTCCCCCTTGTTCCTCCATCAAGTTCCTCCTAATCCTCCTATGCGTGCAAACATATGATATTTGTCCTTCTCTGCCTGACTTATTTCGCTCAGCATAACACCCTCAAGGTCCATCCATGTTGCTACACATGGCCAGATTTCATTGTTTCTCAATGCCATGTAGTATTCCATGGTATAGATAAACCACATCTTCTTGATCCATTCATCTGTTGATGGACACTTAGGCTCTTTCCATGTTTTAGCTATTGTGGAGAGTGCTGCTATGAACATTGGGGTACATGTGCTGATAAAGGAATAATTTTTTATGTCTTTACTTTATTTTGAGAGAGAGAGACAGACAGTAAGTGGGGGAGGGGCAGAGGGAGAGGGAGACACAGAATCTGAAGCAGGCTCCAGGTTCTGAGCTGTCAGCACAGAGCCTGACACAGGGCTTGAACCTACGGACTGTGAGATTCATGACCTGAGCCGAAGTCGGATGCTTAACCAACTGAGCCACCCAGGTGCCCTGGATAAAGGATTAATCTTAAAAGCAGTAAGACAAAGGAAGTCCTTAAGTTACAAGGAAAAACCCATAGGCTAGCTGGAGATTTCTCAATAGAAACTTGGCAAGCCAGAAGGGAGTGGCATGATATATTCAAAATGCTGAATGGGAAAAATCTGCAGCCAAGAATGCTCTACCCAGCAAGACTATCATTCAGAATAGAAGGAAAGACAGAGCTCTCCAGACAAACAAAAACTAAAGGAGTTTGTGAACGCTAAACCAGCCCTGCAAGGGCTCTTCTAGTGCAAAGGAGAGACAAAGACAAGAAAAGATCAGGAGAAAATCTCCAGAAACAATGACAAAAAAAGTAATAAAATGGCAGCAAATAAGTATCTATTAATAATTAGAATACTTTGAATGTAAATGGACTAAACATTCCAATCAATAGACATAGGGTATCAGAATGGATAAAAAATAAGACACGTCTATATGCTGCCTACAAGAGACTCCTTTCAGACCAAAAGACACCTGCAAATTGAAAGTGAGGGGGTGGAGGAACATTTATTATGCAAATGGATGTCAAAAGAAAGTCATGGTAGCAATACTTATACTAGACAAACTAGACTTTTTTGTTCTAGTTTTTACCCTGCTTTGATATCAGGATATTACTAGCTTCAACGAATGATTTTAAATGTGTTCCCTCTATTCCATTATTTGTAAGATTTTGATAAAGACTGTCCATAGTTATTTTTTTTTAATATTTTACAGAATTCACCAATAAAACCATGTGGTCTTGGGCTTTTCTGTATTAGATTTTTTTATTCCTAATTCATCTTGTAATTCATCTAAGAAGATTTCCTATTTCTTGGATTCAAGATTCATGATTCAATCTTGGTAACATGCATTTTTTAGGTATTATTTGTGTGTTTTTCTAAGTTATCTGATTTGTTAGTATATTGTTTATTGTTATCTATTATCACACTATTTCTGTGATTATCTATTGTACTGTTTTCTCTTCTATTTCTCATTTTGATTTTTGAGTCTTCTCTCTTTTTTTCCTTCGTTAATGTAGTTTAAAACATTGCCAATTTTGTTTATTTTTTGAAAAAACTAGTCATTACTTTCAACGATATGTTACTGTTTCTTCTACTCTCTATTTTATTTATTTTTGAAATTTTTTTGTTATGTCCTACCCCTACTAAATCTCAGCTAAGTTTCTTATTTTTCTAGTTCCTTGTGGCATAATGTTAAGGTGTTTATTTGAACTTTTTTTCTTAGTACAAGCATTTATAGCATAAACTTTATTCTAACATTTGATTTTGCTGCATCCCATAGGTTTTGGAATATTGTGTTTTCTTTTTTTGTATTTGTTTTGAGACATTTTGATTTGCCATTTGATTTTGTATGTGGCCCATTGCTTGTGCAGTAGTGTGTTGTTTAATAATTACATATTAAATGTTTAAAATATTTTTTAATGTTTGTTTATTTTTGAAGGAGAGAGAGACAGAGCATTAGCAGAGGAGGGGCAGAGGGAGAAGGAGACACAGAGTCTGAAGCAGGCTCCAGGCTCTGAGCTGTCAGCGCAGAGCCTGACATGGGGCTTGAACTCACAAGCTGTGAGATCATGACCTGAGCTAAACTGACACTTAACCAACTGAGCCACCCCGGTTCCCATTAAATATTTAATATTTTTTTAAAAAGAAACAAAGTCAAGATTCCAACCAGAACTGTCTGTTGCCAAAGCCCATGTTCCTTCTATATACTGTGCTTATAATACTTGAAGCCAAGAGAATGCTGTAGCTATGACAAATTTTTCAAGTTAGCTATTTGTGAGGGAAAAAATCATTTTCTCCACCATATTGTTGCCATCCAGAGCCAGTGGCAGAAAGAAGGCCACTGCAATTACCCACAATCCAGTCCTTCTATGTGAGCCTCTGCTCAAGTCCTAATCCTTAGCCAAGTCTCCAATCCGTCCGATCCCCCCGCGGTTTCTCTAGTCTAATTATAGCTCTCAGAAGATTTGCTAATTCAGACAATAATCACAACATCCTGTTGAAGTTCAAACAAAATGTTTCTTTAAAAACAAGGATAATTGCACTGCAAGGTGTTTTATAAATAATAAAAAGATAATATCTCCTTAAATTCATACAATGGGTACTCTTTCTTTTCAAAGAACTTTACAACTATCAACTAATTGGTACTTTAATATAATACTGAATGTCTTTTAAGCCACAGAAGTAAGTGTCTTAGGGTAAAGAAATTCTGACTCTTGCCTGACAGCACAGGGGGTCCTGGCTCTAATTTGGGGGAGTACAGCCTCCTGAACATGAGGAGGACAGAGCAGAAAGTAAAGTGAGAACAAAGGCTGGAAATTAATGGAAATCTTCCCATCTATTAGCCACACAGTTCACAAGGCACTTGTTTAGATAAGATGTTCCTTCAGCCATATAATTTAGTATTTTAAAAGGTGGCTTCCATCAATTATGATAATGTGGTATATGATGTAAGAGAAAGATAAAATCCCAGTGAACTATATTATACAGTAGCTAACTGACCTCACACTGGATAAGACTGAGCTAAGAATGAACACACATGAGAATACTGCCAACCAACCTTCTACCACCTCAGGATATTATTCAAATAATACTTATTCAAATAATACTTCCCTGGGTCTGTACTGGCTTTTAAAAATATCAATATACAGTTTATTGCTTTTCTATTTTTAATTTATTTTTAATATATTTTTATTCAAGTATCATTAACATGCAGTATTATAAAAGTTTCAGGTGTCTAATATAATGATTCTATGATGTGCTCTTCATCCCCTTCACCTATTTCACTTACCCCCTCACTCACATTTCCTCTGGCAACAACCAGTTCTCTGTGCTTAAGAGTCTGGGGTTTTTTCATACATCTCTTTTTTTCTTTGTTTTGTTTCTCTCTTTTTTTTTTAATGTTTTTTTTTTTTTTGAGAGAGAGAGAAAGACAGACAGACAGACAGAGAGACAGAGCATGAGTGGGGGAGGAGCAGAAAGAGGCAGAGACACAGAATCTGAATAAAGCAGACTCCAGGCTCTGAGCTATCAGTACAGACCCCAACGCCGGTCTCGAACCACAAGCATTGAGATCATGACCTGAACCAAAGTCGGAAGCCTAGCAGACTGAGCCACCCAGGCACCACTGTTTTGTTTCTTAAATTCCACATATGAATGAAATCATATGGTATTTGTCTTTCTCTGACTTATCTACAATTAAATTTTCTAGTTCCACCCATGTTGTTGCAAATATCAAGATTTCATTCTTCTTATGTTTGAGTACTATTCCATTGTATGTGTCTCTGTGTGTGTGTGTGTGTGTGTGTGTGTGTGTGCCCACGCACCCCACATCTTTATCCACTCATCTATATATGGACACTGGAGTTGTTATATGGAACTGTGGCCAATTTCATCTACTGTTTTATTGTAATTTGTTGTAATAGTTAAATCACGTAACACTTTTCTGTTAAATTTTTATAGTATTTAAAGACTTTAAGGATTCCCAAAAAACGATTATTTATGTGGAAACATGATCTTTCAGGAGCACAGCTTCAAAACCAAATCTAGAGAACTATGTGAGACCCTTCTTGGGTTCCTAGAGCTGCAAGGCACACAACTGTAATTCAAACTATTCTGTGAAGAAATGTGACCACATACAACCTTCAAGAAATCAGCTCTTAGAGTCAGTGAGGGAAAAAAGATACAAAATTCTTGACAAATGGGCTTTTAAAAATTGCAACAACAACAACCTAAACCAACTTCCTTAAGGCTTATTTCAATGTCCTGAACAACAACAAAAAAATCCAGATTAACCTTTAGTATGAAACCTTGGTTCTCTTTTGGTTTAAGGAGGATGCTTGGTATTTTGGTAACTTTTCCTATGTTCTTTTTGTTCCCTTAGAGGGAACTCATTTCTTATAAGAAATCCTTGCGGCGCCTGGGTGGCTCAGTTAGTTAAGCGGCTGAGTTCGGCTCAGGTCATGATCTCACAGCTCATGATTTCGAGCCCCCTGTAAGGCTCTGTGCTGACAGCTCAGAGCCTGGAGCCTGCTTGGAATCCTGTGTCTCCCTCTCTCTCTCTGCCCCTCCCCTGCTATGCTCTGTCTCTCTGTCTCTCAAAAATAAATAAATGTTTTAAAAAAATTTTTTTAAGATTAAAAAAATAAATTAAATAAAAAAGAAATCCTTAAACACTATTATAGACTGAATGGTTATATCCCCCCAAAATGCATATGCTGAATGCCTAACCCTCAATGTGACTCATAAAGAAAGGGCCTTTATGGAAGTAATTAAGATTAAATGAGATCATAAATGTAGGGCCTTGATCTGATAGCAATAGAGTCCTTATAAGAATAAACAATAGAGTTCAGCTCATTCTCTCTGTCATGTGCAGACACAGTGGGAAGGTGGCTGTCTGCTTTCACAGGAACCAAATAGGCCGGCACCTTGATTTCAGACTCCCCAGCCTCAAAACTGTGATATAATAAATCTCTGTTATTTAAGCCCGAAGTCTACAGTATTTTGTTATGACAGCCCTAGCAGACTAATATAGAAACCAAATTAAAAAGAAAATATTCTATAGGTTGGATGGAAGTCATGTAACAAAAGAATATTTGCAACTTTAAATCTATAATAAAACTTGCTTATATAATTTTTTTTCAATTGGGCTTCCATGGAAGAGTCCAGTTAAACATCCTGCAGAATCAGGTCATGGCAAAAGGATAACCTGACTTTAATTACCTTGCATGTTTAACTTATTTCAATAAAAGAATTTCCTGCAACAACAAGAATAAAATACCTAGGAATAAATTTAATCAAAGAGGTAAAAGACCTCAAAAGCAAAAAGTCAATAGCAAAAAGAAAAAAATCCATTTAAAAAATGCAGACACACAGATGGCCAACAGGTACATGAAAAGATGCTCTACATCACTCATCATCAGGAAAATGCAAATCAAAACCACAGTGAGGGGAGCCTGGGTGACTCCGTTGGTTAACTGGCTGACTCTTGATTTCAGCTCAGGTCATGATCTGACGATTCATGGATTTCACTCCCGAGTTGGGCTCCACAGCAGGCAGCATGAGCCTGCTTGGAATTCTCTCTCTGTCCCTCTCTCTCTGTGCCTCCCCCACTCCTGCTATCTGTCTCTCTTTAAATAAACTTTAAAAATAAAAAAAATTCCCTTTAAAAAGATTCTCTCTCTTCCTTCCCCTGCCCCTACCCCCATTCATACTCTCTCTGTCTCTCTTTCTCTCTCTCTCTCTCAAAACAAAAATAAAAAACCACAATGAAATTATCACCACACACGAGTCAGAATGGCTATTATCAAAAAGACAAGGGGGTTTGGGGCGCCTGGGTGGCTTAGTCGGTTAAGCGTCCGACTTTGGCTTAGGCCATGATCTCGCGGTTTGTGGGTTCGAGCCCCGCGTCGGGCTCTGTGCTGACTGCCAGCTCAGAGCCTGGAGCCTGTTTCAGTCTGTGTCTCCCTCTCTCTCTGACCCTCCCCTGCTCAGCTGTCTCTCTCTCTCTCCTAGAAATAAATAAAAAAAAAATATTAAAAAAAAAAAGACAAGGGGGCACTTGAGTGGCTCAGTATACTGAGCAACCAACTTCGGCTCAGGTCATGATCTCAGGTCATGAGCTCAAGTCAGGTTCATGGGTTCAAGCCCTATGTTGGGCTTTGTGCTGCCCATGGAGAGCCTATTTTAGATTATCTGTCTCCCTCTGTCTTCCCCTCCCCCATGCACATGTGCACGCATGTGTGTTCTCTCTCTATCAAAAAATAACATTTAAAAAAAGATAAAAAATAACATGTGTGGTCAAGGATGTGAAGAGAACCCTTGAGCACTACTGATGGGAATGTAAATAGCTGCAACTACTGTGGAAAACAGTATGCAGTTTCCTCAAAAAATTAAAAATAGAACTACCACATGATCTAGCAATTCCACTTCTGCATATTACTCGAAGAAAATAAAAATAATAACTCAAACAGATATACGCCTTCATATTCAGTGTAGCATTATTTACAATAGCCAAGATCCTAAGTGTCCATGGATGAATGAAGAAAATACACACACACACACACACACACACACACACACACAAGATAGAGTATTATTCAGCCATTAAAAGAATGAAATCTTGCCATTTATAGCAACATGGATAGGCAGTGAGGGCTTTATGCTAGTGAAATAAGTCGAACAGAGAAAGACAAATACTAGATGATCTCACTCACGTGTAGAATCTAAAAAAAAAAACAAAAACAAAAATTGAACTTACAGATACAGAGAACAAATTGGTGGTTGCCAGAGGCAGAGGGTGTGGGTAAACAAAACGGGTGAAGGGCATCAAAAGGTACATCAAAGGTACATCAAAAAGTTTTTATAACTTCCAGTTATAAAATAAATAACTCATGGGGATATAATGTCCAGTATGGTGACTAGTTAGTAACACAGTATGGCATATCTGAAATTGCTGACAGAGCAATCTTAAAAGGTCTCATCAGAGAAAAGTTATAACTATTTATGGTGACAGATATTAATTAGACTTACTGTGGTGGTCATTTCACAATATATTCAAATATCAAATCATGTGTACACCTGAAATTAATATAATGTTACATGTCAATTATACTTTGATAAAAAATAAATTACTTTAAGTTAAAAAGAAAAAGAATTTCCCACAGAACTGAAAGGTGACCTCATCTGTATGTTTACATTATTTGGCATTCAGCGGTCAATACCTAAAGCTACAGGTAAAATCCCCAGGGCTCTACAGAAATCCTGATGTGTCAAAGACAGTTAGCACTCATCGAATATTCCATGAACCGCCCTATATTTCACAGTACATTTGGGATCATGTAACTAATTCTAGCCCAAGGACTCTGAGTAGATATGTATGTCACTTCCAGACCAAGGCACGCGAGAGTCAGCGCACCTCAACTGTCTCCATTTTCCCACCCACATCCACCACAGAAAACCACACATTCCATAGCTGCCAAAGAGGAAATAAGTAAGAAGCATTTATTTGGTTAGCCCCTGAGATTTCAAGGTTTTATGTGCTGTGGCAGCTAAGACTAGTTACTGTAAGACATCTTGGAACTCTGATTCTGCAGAAGATTTTGTGATTTCTATGCTATTTGAAACTTGAACATAGACTTCAACCTACCTGTCAAGTTGCAATAGACCATAAGCAATTGAACATGGAGGTAAATGGGGAGATCAAGCATCAGTGTTTCCACTGTGGTTTCATAGGAAACACTTATTAAATTTCTTCTATGTTCCTTGGTCTGAGCTACATGATGTAGAAAGACAAGATAGAAAAAGACATGGTTTAGGCTCTCACAACACTCCCAATGTTATTACCAGCAAGGTTTTAGACGTCTGCCTCTCCTAACCAGGGTATTACAAATGTACTGAAGCTCCTTTGCTTAAGGAATTACATAATTATGCCACAACTGAGATTTTATACATACCTAGAATGATGATCATATAAACCAAGGAAATAAGAAATGAGGATTTAATAGATGCCATGGGTTTCAACTGCAATTATAGTAATAAAATTCATAATTTGGTTTCTAGTAACTTTCTCTATCACATCCTTGCCAAAGTGCTTAGGGCTTATAAGGGTAATTAAATATAATCAAAGAAAATAGTGCTAATTAAAACCATAAGCTAGACTATGGTGATGGTTAGATTAACTGGACATCCTAGCTAATGGCACATTCCCTTATCTTATTCCAAAAGACCAAGCAAAAAACCTTCCTTTATCATTCATCTTCTTTTTACTAATGGAGAAATAGAAGGACATGGAGGCCACCTGGCTGGAAAGCATGGCAGACAGACCAGACAGAGACCGATGTGGAACCCTGAGTTTATTTAAAGGCTATGCTCTGTCCCTTAGTCCCTCTCTTCTGCCATCCTCGGATGTCACTTTCCAGTTCTCAGAAGATAAAAAGTTTATTTTTGTTGTTTTGGTTTTGCCTCTTTTGCTTTCATGGTGTCTACTTGATGCCTTTGTGTTTCTACAAAACCAGGACACTGCCTGGTTCTTGTATGACCCTCCTCCACTGGCTTCTTCCAGTGTCTGCTTTCGAAGGGAAAGAGAGAAAGAAAGAGAATGATTTGCTTCATGGATCGGCCCCCTCTAAGGCCCGGTAGATTCCTAACTGTCAAAGCCTGATATGGCAACCTATCAAGAGTATGAACTGACTGGTATATATTACATCAACTTTCTCTTCTGGAACCTCCCTTTGCTCAAAATAACTTCTTTTAAATTGTCAACTGCTTCTTCTAGCTACCACAAAAAAGCTTCTTAGGGCTTCCTCTGAATGTCTCAGGATAGAAAACAAAATCTGGCTAAAAAATGTTATATTAAGGAAAAGAAGAAGGGCGCCTGGGTGGCTCAGTTGGTTAAGCGTCCAACTTTAGCTCAGTTCATGACCTCACAGTTCACGAGTTCGAGCCCCGCATCAGGCTCTCTGCTGTCAGCGAAGAGCCTGCTTGAAACCCTCTGTCTCCCTCTCTCTGTTCCTCCCAACTGGTGTGCTCTCTCCCTCTCTCTCAAAAATAAATAAAGCAAAAGAAAAATAGAAATATTGAGCACTTGCTACACTATGGGTCAAACACAGTTTTATTTGTATTATATAGGTTTACTCAACTATTTAACTCACAAAAAAATTATGATGTATAAATATAAGTGTGATATTTGTTCAACTATAATACTTAGAAGTTATCAGTATGCTACATTAACACTAAAACATTATAATTTTTTAAAAATTTTTATGTTTATTTATTTTGAAAGAGACAGAGTGTGAGTAGGGGAGGGGCAGAGAGAGGGGGAGACACAGAATCTGAAGCAGGCTCCAGGCTCTGAGCTGTCAGCAGAGAGCCCAACATGAGGCTCGAACTCATAAGCCTGAGCCAAACATCATGACCTGAGCCAAAGTCAGATGCTCAACTGACTGAGCCACCCAGGCACCCCTGCAATTTATATAAAGTCTTCCACTGAGAAGATTCAGTTCTTCAATCTCCTTTATGAAGTCCAAAAATACCATGAACCTTATGTTGACTAAGGGTGTTCCTCCATATGCAAACATATTGCGTTAGTTTCAAGTATGCCAGAAGGAGTCAACATGCACCATAATAGGAAGGAAGCTTATTTCGCTGCATGTCTTCCCCACATAATCATAAAATAACTTCTATTTATCCACTGTTTGAAAGTGAATTACATTGAGATAGATTGAAAAGAACATGGAACTGAGAACTAGAACATCTGCATGCTGAACCTGGCTTTGTGTCTCAGCTGTGTCACTTGAGGAAGTCACTTCACCTCTCCTATGACCCACTTCCTCACATAAAAAACGAGGAGCACATTTCCATATTGTCTGTTTTGACTAAAAGAAGTTAATTTAAGATACATGGTATTTAGGATACATCCATTTAAGAACAGTTTGCATTTCTTCCTACATTTCCATCTTTCCATCACCCACTAATCATAATCAGACCTACCATATGTCAGATCCTGTGAGGTGCTACATGCGTCTATAATGTTTTAGGGATATAATATGTAAAACATTATCTTTCCTTCTACAAGATCATAACTGGGGAGAGGGGAATAGTCATGTAAGCAAGTAACTCTAATGCAGTGCTACAAATGAATTCAGAATGTCTCTGATAATGAAGTTAAATTTGACCAAAAACTAATTCAATAAGCTACAATAGTGGTAGGGTCCCAGGGCTATAAGAGAACAAATGAGTTAGAGTGGTCAGGTAACACTTCAGAGAAGATGTGACATTTGATTTGTACCTTGAAAAATGAATCAAGACTTCAAGGGGCGGCTTGGCTGGCTTAGTTGGTTAAGCATCCAACTTCGGCTTAGGTCATGATCTCACAGCTTGTGAGTTTGAGCCCCATGTTGGGCTCTGTGCTGACAGTTCGGAGCCTGGAGCCTGCTTCGGATACTGTGTCTCCCTCTCTCTCTCTGCCTCTCCCCTACTCATGCTGTCTCTCTCTCTCTCTCTCTCCCTCTCTCTCTCTCTCTCTCAAGAATAAACATTAACCAAAAAAAATTTTTTAATAAAAATAAGTCCTCAAGTCTGACAAGAGTTCATTAAAAAAGGAAACAGTGATGCACTATAGTCAGGGTTGTGAAAGATTACAATCTTTTGGGAAGCAATTTACTCACCTGTATCAAGAACTTGAAAATGTTCATATCATTGGACTCAGCTTCTAGAACATAACATTATTTATAGAAAATTCTTTACGTATGAAGGTGGTCATCACAGGATTATGTACAGTAATTAAAAAATAGTACAATCCAAAAGTTCAACAAGACAATGATTTATTAAAATGATTATACATTTATATATTAGTATACAATAGATCCATTAAGTAGAACTTGACAAAAGTTTTAATAAAAACACTTAAAGTATTAAGAAATAAACCAAAATATAAAATCATGTAAACAGTTGGATTTTAGATCACAACTCTGCTTTAAAAATGCACAAACACAAGAAGTATATAAAAAAAATCCCCAATGATGGTCTTTGAGTGAAATAATTGACTGATGCATTATTTTACTTTTTCGTATTTTCCCTGTTTTCTCTAATAAACTTCAAAAAATAAATTAAGTTCATTAAATACAATAACTCAGAATGGCCCTGTTGAGGCATGGTGTTACATATTCATAGATCCACAACAGACAGACAGACAGACAGACCAAAGACCAGCATAAGCCAACCCAAAATCCAAAAGAATGTCAGCAAACTGAAAAGCTAGGACAGACACAGTAATATAAAATGGGAAAGTTAGATTCCCAGAACTTATGAGTATTAAGAAGATAAATGCAGAGAAAAATTGCTATTAGAAATGCATCTGATTTTCCAAATAATCTGCAAGACAAATGAATTCTGAATGTCTCTGATAATGAAGTTAAATTTGACCAAAAACTAATTCAATTAATTCAACAAATCATTACTGAGAACCTGATGTATGCCAAGCACTTGTCCATGCGTCTGGGACACAAAGATAAATATGACATGTTCCCTGCATTCAAGACACTTACAAAACATAGTTCAATGCTATAGTTTTTATTATATTTGGATTTAATTAATGCAGGTATCTTCCCAAAAACTGACCAAAGATAAGAAATTTTTAAATATTTTACCTGGTCTGGTGGAAAGAAAGGAAGATTAAATTCCAAAGAACTGACTAATGAAAGACATTAAAATTTGGAGTTAGAAAATGAAGATAAAAGTTCAATATTTCATGTTGCAATTCCACAGCTGCTAACACCAAAATAGGCTGGAGGAAGAAGTCAGCTTACCAGAAGTATCAGTTGGCCAAGACCATTTGTTGAGTGCCCACAGCACTGTAGCCTCAAGCAGTGTAAAGATACTGTGAAACAGTGCCCCAAAAATAGAGCACAAGAAGCTTCCATGCTGACCTAGGAAACAAAACACACAAAAGAAATAGTCAAAGAAAACTTTTATAAATTTCATTTGTCAATATCCAAATAGGAAAAATAGAACATAGAAATAAAGAGGGCACCACAGGAACAGGGACCAAAATCTAGGGTGTGAATTGAGGTACAATGTATTTGAAGTTTTTTTTTTTTTTTTTAATTCAAGTTAGTTAACATACAATGTAGTCTTGGCTTCAAGAGTAGAACATCTTACATAACATCCAGTGCTCATCATCAAGGTGCCCTCCTTAATGCCCATCACCCATCTAACCCACCCCCCACCCAACACCCGTTGAGCAACCCTTTGTTCTCTGTATTTAAGAGTCTCTTATGGTTTGCTCCCTCTCTGTTTATCCTATTTTTCCTTCCTTCCCCCTATGTTCATTTGCTGAGTTTCTCAAATTCCACGAGAATGAAATCATGATATGTCTTTCTCTGACTTATTTCACTTAGTATAATACCTTCTAATTTCATCCACATTGTTGCAAATGGCAAGATTGCATCCTTTTTCATCACTGAGTAGTATTCTTTGTGTGTGTGTGTGTGTGTGTGTGTGTGTGTGTGTGTGTGTACATGTATGTATATACATATATAAACCACAAATTCTTAATCCATTCACCAGTCAGTGAAACTCTGGGCTCTTTCCACAATTTTACTATTGTTGGTAGTGCTACTATACACATTGGGGCATATGTGCCCCCTTTGAATCAGCATTTTTGTATCCTTTGGATAAATCCCTAGTAGTGCAATTGCTGATTGAAGCTGTATTCTGAAGGTCATGGGGACACTGACAGAGAAAGAGAAGTGGCATACTCAATGGAAGGGGAACAAAAGAGTGCCATGCAAAATAAGGCCTGGAGGTCAAGTTTGGCTTGGGCTATCAATGATTCCCATCTCTAATTGGACCTGCACACTTTTTAAACACACCTACACCCAGAGTTCTAACTTCACGGATCCACGTAGGACCCAGGCATGAGTATTTTTTTAAGGGAATTCCCATGCGGTTCTGGTGTTCAACCAATGTTGACAATCCCTGAGTAAAAGGACCATGTAACTCAGGAAGGAAAGATGATGCACTTCAAATGGGAAACACACCTCCAACTTAATTAAAAGAGAGCTTTCAATTCTGCAATTAATTTGGTATGTTAGATGATGAAGTTCTTAGAAGCAGAAATCATGTTTTTATTTATTTTAGCATGAACATAATATCAAATTTGTATTTTTGAATGAAAAGTTGAATAAATGAGTGAATAATTACTGTAGGCACTTCAGCCAATAGAGAAGATGATGATAACGTTTAAGAGAGATTACTCCAATATTCTAAAGAAGGAAGAAGAGATAGACAGCAGATAACATCCACTGAGTGTTCCCTATGTATCAGGTGCTTTACATGTAGTGTGTCATTCCGTACTCAGAACCAGCCTACTAAGTGGACATTGTTATCCCAAATTAGGGAATGGAGGCCTACGGTGATTCAGTGTTGATGAACAGCAAAGCTGGGGTCTGGCTTTGGGAAAATGACACAGTAGCTCTTTCTGGTGGATGCCTACATGTACATGAGCAGCATACAAACAGTATACAGTATACAAACCAACACAGGCTCAAATTTCTGAACAGAGCTTCAGCTTTTGACTTATTCTAGTGATGCAGAAATGGCATGTGATTTAATTAATGTATTTACCTAACTACAAGATTAGACCTCTTAACGGTAATCAGACAGGTGGGTCAACATCTGGTGTTTCTGGAAAATAATTTCTATTGCTCTGTCTCTTCTCACATAAGATTTTATTAGAAATGTAATAGGAAAGAAACCATGCCCCAGCGCACTCTGTTTTGAAATAGGAAATACAATTGCTTTATAATTTAGGGGAAATTGCTCACCATCCATTGTTTCTCTGTTCACATTTTAGGAAAATTTTTCCTTTCATCATTTCAAAGCTTGTCTGAAAAGAAATGTTTCCACTCTACCTGATGGCATGTATTATGTAGGATAGCAGGATTATATGTCAGTAGAAATAAGAAATTAGTAAACTGAGGAGGGTTTCTCGCACTCATGTGTTTAAGATTGTGATTAACATTAAAATGCTACTTTGGATGACTGGGTACTGGGAACTATAAGAGAACTAGCCACTCAAAACAGTAAATGTGTTTGAAAAGTAAAATTGAGGACATATTAGGTAGCATCTCTCTGCTTAAGGATAAGTAGAAGCCCTCAATTACTAAAAGAAAACCTTCGCTTTGAAAAAGGGAAACTATCCCACAGCATCCACTGATATCAATATAAACTTAAGCACATTAACTGCTTTGTGATTTTTGGGGGGGAAACAAGAAACTAGACCTTTTGAGAAGCTCTGTGTTTGGGTATAACCAAAGCCAGTTTACCTGAACAACAATTTGCAATATATTGCCAACTGGAAAACAGCTGTATTTTTATTCTGTCCCTTTTGAGGTTACAAACCTCAAAAATCATAACCTTTACATTAATGATCTTCTCCCTTGAAAACCCTGAATTCCCTATTAGCATTTTAGGCTCAAGCTCAGCAACTATATTCTCTGAAATGTTCAATCATTTATTAATGAAGTTTGCTCATATTTTTAAATATCAAGCTTTTAATGTCCCTTTCTCTGGTCTGTTCCTCCTCCCTCAGGTCCATGTATGACTCTATCATAAACAGCATCATTTACTTTTAATTGACATCAAAGCTTCAAGGTTCTAATTGGGAGCTTTCATTTGGCTTCATTTTGGCTCTTGCAACCGTCTAAGAATTGCTCTGGAAGTAAGAAAATAGCATCACCTAGACATTTCCATGAGCTATCTTTAGGACTAACTTACTGCCCCTTCACAAGGAAGCTTACTTTCTGGATCTCCTGAATTACCTGGAAGGATGGAAAGGTTTTTCTAATTCATTAGATGTTAAGACTGGAGCTTTTCCATAGGCCAGCCTAGGAGGGCTGCTCTGAAAAAGAAAAAATCCTTCCCACTTAACTGAGGACCATGGGGGAGAAGAAGGGGGGAAATGGTGGAGGAAAGGGAGAGAGGCAAACCATGAGAGACTCTTGAATGCTGAGAAACAAACTGAGGACTGATGGGGGGGGGGAGGAAGGAGATGGGCATGGAGGAGGGCACTTGTGGGGATGAGCACTGGG